>NC_052151.1:74034458-74353998 GCF_902713615.1 Scyliorhinus canicula
CAATGAGACAGCCCCACTCATCCACCCCACTACGCGCGTTTTTATGCGGCCCGCCAATGAGGTGCCCGGAATCATAACCGGCATTTTTGAAAAGCCGCCGGGGAAAAGCCACTGAAGTAAATGCACTTATTGAATTGGTGGGCCGCATAAAAACCTTTGTCGGGCCGCATGCGGCCCGCGGGCCGTAGTTTGCCCACCCCTGCAATAGAACAATACGATGGTTGAAGTGCTGAAATGGATCGAATTTGTCCTGGGTTACACCTTATCATTGTGTCAGAGTGCGTAATGACTTCATAGGACGTTGATTCCAAATAAATCCTTGTCACCTCGGCATCTGACTGCGTGCCTTCCCTGGAATCGTGGGTATGAACTTGTTGACCGAACTGTAAACCTGCCATTTCAGTATCTGCATTTTTATTGTGCTTGCTGGCCATCTTATCTTGCAGTCTGAAAAGTTGTTCTCTAGTTTCTGAGGGGGTATAATGGGTAAAAGTAGGCAGATTTGTACTCACTGGTCTGCCAAACATAAGCTCTGTCTGTGATGGAAAAGTTGCACTTAAAGGTGTCACTCTCAGGTTTAATATTGTAATGTGTAAACCTTGTTTGTTCTATCTACATTTGAGAATGAGGGATTTCATTCTGTAAATCATTCATTCATCTTAACCATTAAATCTAGGATAATTTGTCGAACAGTGTGATCAATATTCCACTTTTCACACATACCCTGAAATGACTTACCAAAAAATTGCCGACGGTTATCCGTTATGATTTTTCCAGGTGCACCAAATAAACCAAAAATAGTGCATAGAGTATGCACAACAATTGTGCTTTTGTCAAAAGTAGTGTACTTGGTCGAGTAGATGACAATGATGATGAAATCAGTGCCATGGGCATGAGAGAGGTCGGCTGTAATTTTGGACCAAGGATGGAGATGAATATCGTGTGCAATCAGTCGTCCTTTGTGCTGACCTGGCATATTCTCTTGAAATGATTTGCACTGTTTGATAATGACTTCAATGTCATTGTCCATATCCAGCCAATAGGTTGTCTGTCTTGTACATTCTCTGATCCGATCTATGCCCAAATATGAGTGCTAATGTTGTTGAAGCGTATCAGGTATGATGACCTGCCTCCCTTTAAAAATGATTCCCCGGGAGCTAGGCTTACGGCAATCGCTAAAATGGTCTAATGTGTTTGTGGAATGCTGAATTCAATCAGACCATCCTTCAATGATGGTTTTCCACAATTTCTGTATGCAAGTTCTTCTTGTAGTTGCTGGAGTTTGCATTACGCAAAATGTACCAGATCAGTTGATGAACTTACATTCTCCTGCAAGCTTAATGTTGCAGCTCCCTTGGTACTGCCAATTTTGTAAAAACGTTCTGGATATTTCAGTGTCAGGTCATGAGGTGAAGTGATAGGAGTATATTCTGAGGTGGATCTGACTCGTGGGGCATGATTCAGCAACCTCATTGCACCCAGCGCGAACCTGGGTATGCCGGGTTGTTATGGACCAGGGTTTAGAGAAACCCAAAGTGTATCATGGAGTTCACCTGACCCACAACTTTTAATATATTATGGTGTGGGGAGCACACGGCTCACTCTACAGGTGTGATACAGCAGAAATCGAAAAGTATTTTTTAAAGCAAAACAATGTTTATTCCATGAACTCACGTTAACTTTTTTAAAACGTGCAGTGAACATCTTAGCAACCCCCAAAGAATACAACACCACGCAATCCTTAATAACCTCCCAAACAACATCCAGAAGACAAAAGAAGCACCTTTTAAAAGAAGCACATCAGGTTTACATTCACTACTGAGAACATTTCTAATTCTGAATTCACCAAATGATCAAGAGATAGTCTTTTCATGGCAGAGAGAACAACAGTACACCTGCTTCGTCTGGCTTCAGCTCCAACACTAAAAACAAAACTAAAACACACCCTGCAGCAATCAGCTTAAAACACAAGTAAAAAGCTGACTGACAGCCCAGCTCCACCCACACTCTGACATCACTGATAAACACCCATTTCGTGGAGGTACATTTCTTAAACACCCATTTCTTAAAGGTACTCTCACATGACACTCACCCCAAGAAAAAAAAATAAACCATCAACTTCAAGATGGTTTCATTTTTACCTTTTCACTATCCTTCAGGCAATGCAGACAGTAAATATGCTTTTTCATTTCAAAAAACAACACACGCAAACAGGTACAAAAATATAGCCTATTTTTTGTTTTCCCTCCAACTGAAATCCTTCTCGATTAACAGTCTCTTTGAACAAGAAAGTCTCTGCACGATCCATTCATTCCTCTACACCTCGCCATGTCTTTTTAAAGTCAGATACTTTAGTTCAATCTGATCATAGAGTCCCTTGCAATTCTCCAACACATGAGCATTGGTTATAACAGCTTTCAGGCAGTCAAATGCCTGTTGAAACTCTGCTGTCCATTAAAATTTTTGACGTTTCTTTAGCGAGTCCATCAGTGGAGCAATCACGCTACAAAAATTTTGCACAAATGTTCAATCAAATCCATTCATGCCAAGAAATCGCATTATTTCCCTTTGTCTTGAGGGTATCGGAAACTCCTCAATAACTGTTGGTTTCACATCCTGTGTGACCATTCAACCGTGTCCGATTGTATGGCCAAGGAAAGTGCCTTGGGCTTTTCCAAATTCACTTTTGGCTAGGTTTATCACCAAACCCGCCTCCTGAAGTCGCTCGAATAATTCCATCAGATGTTTTAAATGTTCTGTCCATGTCTGGCTGAAAATTACCATATCGTCGATGTATACCGCACAATTGGGTAATCCTGAAACTAATTTGTTAGTTAACCGTTGAAATATGGCTGGGGCGTTTTTAATGCCAAATGGCATAACTTTGAATTGGTATAAGAACATAAGAACATAAGAACATAAGAACATAAGAACTAGGAGCAGGAGTAGGCCATCTGGCCCTTCGAGCCTGCTCCGCCATTCAATTAGATCATGGCTGATCTTTTGTGGACTCAGCTCCACTTTCCGGCCCGAACACCATAACCCTTAATCCCTTTATTCTTCAAAAAACTATCTATCTTTACCTTATAAAATATATAACATCTGGAGTCACAAAAGCTGAAAACTCCTTTGCCCTTATGGATAAAGGTACCTGCCAGTAACCTTTAATTAAATCCAGTTTGGAAATAAAAGCTGATTGTCCCAATTTCTCAATGCAATCCTCCAAACGTGGGATAGGATAAGAGTCCGTTCTTGTAACTGCGTTAACCTTTCTATAGTCCACACACAACCATTGGGTACTGTCTGGTTTAGTTACCATCACTATGGGTGAGCTCCATTGGCTGCAACCCGCTTCAATTATGCCATTTGTAGCATACTCTGAATCTCTTTGTTAACCTGTGCCAATTTAAAGGGTTAAGTCTGTCTGGATGCTGTTTCATTGGAACAGCATTTCCCACATCTACATCATGTATAGCCATTTCAGTACTTCCCAATTTATCTCTACAAACTTGCCCAGGTGATATCAATAACTCTTTCAGGTCAGTCCGTTTTTCCTCTGGAAGGTAACTCTACAATTTATCCCAATTTTTAAGAACATCCAATTTAATTTGAGGTATGTCAAATTCCAAGTCATCTGGACTTGATTTGTCACCTTGAGTTAGAATCATTAAAACCGCCTCCTTTTTTTCTCCTTCCCTTTCAAAGTACCTTTTAAGCATATTCACATGACACACTCGGTGAGTCTTCCTTCTATCTGGTGTTTTTAACCACATAATTCATCTAATTTAATTTCCTTTCAATCTGATAAGGTCCACAAAATCATGCTTTTAAACATTCTCCTACCACTGGTAACAATATTAAAACTTCATCTCTACTGGCATAACTACGAACTTTGGATTTCTTGTCCGCTACCCGTTTCATCACATTTTGTGCAACTTTTAAATGTTGTCTAGCCAATTCACCTACTCTATTTAATCGTTCCCTAAAATGTAACACGTAATCCAATAATGTAATTTCCGATTTCTCACTCACCAATTTTTCCTTAATCAATTTAAGTGGTCCTCTTACCCCATGACCAAAAATTAGTTCAAAAGGGCTGAATTTGGTTAACTCATTAGGTGCATCCCAAATTGCAAACAGTACGAATGGAATTCCGTTATCCCAATCCTCTGGATAATCTTGACAATAAGCTGTCAACATTGTCTTTAATGTCTGATGCCACCTTTCTAACGCTCCCTGCGATTCAGGATGGTACGCAGTTGATTTAAATTGTTTTATTCCTGAGCTATCCGTAACATCTTTGAATAACCTTGAGGTAAAATTTGATCCTTGATCCAGTTGTATTTCTGTGGGTGGTCCATATCTAGTAAAGAATTTAAGTAACTCCTCCACAATCTTTTTAGTTGGAATATTATGTACTGGAATGGCCTCTGGAAACCTAGTAGACACATCCATTATCGTCAAATGGTATTGATTCCCACTTGTCATTTTAGGAAGTAGTCCTACGCAATCAATTAGGACCCTTGTAAAAGGTTCCTCAAATGCTGGAATGGGTATAAGAGCGCTAGTTTAATCACTGCTTGAGGTTTCCCTATCACTTGACATATGTGACATGATTGACAAAATTTAACTATATCTTTATGTAGCCCAGGCCAATAAAAATGTTTCTGAATTTTAGCTTGAGTCTTCCTTATTCCCAAATGACCTCCCACTGGTACCTCATGTGCAACTCGCAACACCTCCTTTCTATACCCTACCAGCAATACTACTTGATGAACTTGTGCCCACTTTTCATCCGCCTGCATATGTAAAGGTCTTCATTTTCTCATTAAGACATCACTTTTACGGTAATAACTCTCTGGTATCCACTCAGATTCCTCTTCTGTGTATGCTTTCTGATCCATCCGTTTTATTTCTACATCTTTCTGTTGTAACTCCGCCAATTGTTCTGAACTAAAATTATCCGTTTCATCCTCCACCTGTCTTGTTCTTTCTCAACCATCTGATCAAAAATCATTTCTGATAATTGCACTTCAACTTCATCTTCACTCTTTGATTTCTCCTCTTGTCTTAACCTGTGACTTTGCGACCTTGTTACTACACAATCTGGAAAAATCCAAGGATATTCATCCTTCAACACTTCAGTTGTCTGATTTTCCACTGGCTTATCAACCACAGTTGGCATTACTCCCACCTGCAATCCCGCTATATCATTACCCAAGATAAAATGTATTCCTGGAAAAGATAGTTTCTCTATTACTACTAGTACCACTTCACCACTCTTCACTGGACTTTCCAATCTTACCTTATATAATTGAACACTACTCCTTTCATCCTGAATTCCACATATTACCACCTTTTCTGGCAACATTCTTCCCAAACTACATAACTCCTCATCTCTTACCATTAAAGATTGACTAGCTCCCATATCTCTTAAAATTGTGACTTTTTTATCTGCTCCTCCTGATACACATGAGTAAACTTTACCCACACAAGTAAATTCTTTAAAGACATCTGGCACCTTCTTATCAATCACCTCTTGATCAGGCTGTACAATCTTTTGCACCTCCTTCGCTTCACTTGGGCTTTCCTTTACCACCTATAACAAACCCCACTGTCTGATCCTGTTTTACCACATCAGCCTTCCCAGTGCTTTTCTTCAACCACCAACATTATGACTTTACATGGCCTAGTTTATTCCAGTGAAAACATTTGAAACTTTTCAACCTTCATTTCTTTTCCACCCTCCTGGATTTCTTTTTTAATCTGAGGTACACTCTCCTTATTATCTCCCATCAGATCACCTTCACCTTTACCACTTGAGTATTTCTCATGTCCCCAGTTTTTATCCCTCACAGGCTGAAACTGATGTTGGAAACCAAGCTTTGATTTATGAACAAATTCATAATCATCTGCCATTTCTTGTGCTAACGTCCCAGTTTTACCCCTCTGCTCTTCCACATGAGTTCTCACTGCATCAGGAATTGAATTTTTAAACTCCTTCAAAAGTATAATTTATCTGAGAGCTTCATACCTTTGGTCTATTTTCAAAGCCCTTATCCACCTATCAAAATTACTCTGTTTGAGCCTTGCAAACTCCATGGGCGGAATTCTCCGCTCCCGCGGAAAATCGGGAAGGCCGTCGTGAACTCAGCCGAGTTTCACGACGGCCTCGGAGGCCGCTCCTCTCACCTTATCCACCACGACCTGGGGAGCTAGGAGCGGCCCTCCGTAACTCTCAGCCACCGGGCCTTGACGCTTGCGTCAAGGCGGCGCGCCTAAGTGACGTCAGCCGCGCATGCGCAGGTTGTCCGGCTCCAACCCGCGCATGTGCGGCTGACGTCACAACGGCTGACAGCTCAAAACCGCGCATGCGTGGTTGCTGTCTTCCCCTCCGCTGCCCCGCATGATGTGGCGGCTTGATCTTGCGGGGCGGCTGAGGGGAAAGAGTGCGTCCCTTTGAGACGACGGCCCGACGATCGGTGGGCACTGATCGCGGGCCAGTCCCCTCCCGAGCACGGCCGTGGTGCTCACTCCCCTCTCCTTCCGCCACAACCTTCAAACCAGCTTTTGGCACCATGTTCACGACGACAGCGACCAGGTGTGGTTGCCGCCGTCATGAACTGGTCGCGAACGGCAGGCCACTCGGCCCATCCGGGTCGGAAAATCGCCGGTTGCCGTGAAAAACTGCGAGCGGCGATTCTTCCGAGCGGGGGGGGTGGGAGAATCGCGGGGGGCACAGGGGGGCCTCCCTCAATTCTCCCACCTGGCGTGGGGAGCGGAGAATCGCGCCCCCAGTATGTTTGACCAAATTCTTTCCTTAAATTTCGAAACCTCTGTCTGTAGGCTTCAGGCACTAGTTCATATGCAGCTAAGATGGATTTTTTCACCTCCTCATAGGTCCCAGATTCCTCCTCCAGTAGTGATGCAAACATTTCACTCGCCCTACCTATCAGCTTTGTTTGAATCAGTAATACCCACATGGCCTGTGGCCATTTCATTTGTTTAACTACCTTCTCAGATGAAATGAAAATGGCTTCCACCTCCTCATCAAACCTTGGCAATGCTTGGACATATTTAAATAGATCCCCACCAAGCCTTCGACTATGACGCTCTTTCTCACTATCCTCATCACTATCATCCAACTGTACATTTCCCTTTGGGTCTGACAATTTTAACTGACTGTCATGTTTCATGGCCATTTTCTGAAGTTAAAACTCTCTCTCTTTATCTTTTTCCCTAATTTGTATCTCCCTTTCTCTTTCTTTTTGTTCTGTTAGGGCTATTCTTTCTTTTCTCCTTTCTTCGCTCTCTTTTTTTCCCTCACTCTATCTCTTTCGTATTCAAGCTGCTTTAATCCTTTCTCATGTTTCATTTGTTTAATTTGTAACTGAATTTTTGCCATTTCCAATCGGTCAAACTGTATCTCTGGTAACTTTAAAGGCTTAGCCACCGCCATAATTACCTCATTGTTTCAATGTTAACTGCAATGGTCTGCTTTTAGTCTCTGTCCTAAGGTACTGCATATGACCATCTCCACTACCAAAAACCTCAGAGCCTCTGAAAGAGCCATTGTCCACAACACACTCCCTACTTAAACTAAAATACCACACGTGAAAAGCAACCACAATATGCTAACCCCTCACATACGTTCACTAAGCCAATCCAATAGATAGACTTTTATCCCGGACGAGCCCCCAATTTGTTATGGGCCAGGGTTTATAGAACTCCAAAGTGTATCATGGAGTTCACCTGGCCCACAACGTTTGATAGATTATGGTATGGGGAGCACACGGCAAACTCTACAGGTGTGGTACAGCAGAAATGGAAAAGTATTTTTTAAAGCAAAACAGTGTTTATTCTATGAACTCAAGTTAACCTTTTTAAACCATACTGTTAACATCTTAGCAAACATCAATTCAAATACAGCCCCCAAAGAATACAACACTAATAATCCTTAATTATTTCCCAAACAACATCTAGAAAACAAAAGAAACACCTTTTAACAGAAGCACATCAGTTTTACATTCACTACTGAGAACATTTATGATTCTGAATTCACCAAATGATCAAGAGATAGTCTTTTCATGGCAGAGAGAACAACAGTACACCTGCTTTGTCTGGCTTCAGCTCCAACACTAAAAACGAAACTAAAACACACCCTGCAGCAAACAGCCTACAACGAAAGTAAAAAGCTGACAGACAGCCCAGCTCCCCTCCACTCTGACATCACTGATAAACACCCCTTTCTTAAAGGTACATTTCTGAAACACCCATTTCTTAAAGGTAGCCTCACATGACAGTGACAGTGGAAGAAGGCAAAATCGAGATTTGTGTCTGGAGAGAAACAGTTCACCTGGTCCACTCCTGATGGGGAATTCAGGCTGTCGCCCTAAAATGGCGAGAATATCATAAAGTGTAATTTGCATTCATTTCAATCTCATCGATGGATTGAAGTCAAATGAAGCGGTCATCCAGGAATTACCTGACTCTTCAGTGGGAAGTCAATGCAGGCGATGTTTAGCACTCCCTTTCAAAAATGTGAAGCTGGTGCAATGGCTACTGAGGGGAAACGAAGAGGTGAGTAGTCCTTTTCGTTCACCAGCATGCAGCTCAAAGGCACCGAAGCCGCTGCCCCAGTTCTTGGGGTGGGGGTGGGGTAAGGAGTGTGGTGAGGGGCCCTTCAGGGGGGTTGGATTGTTCGGGGGGGGGGGGGGCTGGAAGGGTCCAGGTCAGGGTTTGCCCCTGTGCCGGGGGGGGGGGGGGGGGGGGGGGTGAGGGGTTTTGTGCTTGCGAGGCCTTCAAGCCACCTTTAAGTATTGTGAAGACCCATAACAAGGGCAACCAAAGCTGCAGGCTGTCTGTACTACCAGGCTCTTCCAGGACAGAGCCTTGCTGTATCTTCTCTCCTGAAACTCAATTTAATTCTCTTTGACTGTGAACAGCCTCTTGGTTCTCAGATGAAGGCTATTTCAAATGAGGAATTAGCCTTGTTAGTTGTAAGTTGTCATGCTCCTGAACTCTCAAGTGCTTCCTCGAAGAAACAGGTACTATGTCTGAGAGGATTATTAGTGCACTGCATGTCCTGCATCCTTTGCTGCCTGAACAGTTTGCCTGAACTCTAGGAGAGTCAGCACCATAGAGGCAGTTACTAACAATCAAACACTAAAGAGCAGGGCTTTACCACTGAGGATCCGCTCGCGAACCAAGGGTAAATATCTGGATGAGCAGAGAGCAGCTGAGCACGGTCTCCCTAATGTTGCTGGCAGAGGTCTGGGGACGAGTGCACAGAGCAAGGTTTGCCAGTACAGTTGGCTCGCTGGATGGCACTGAGATAAAGTGGGACAGTCATGGTAAGAGTGGGAGAGGGTTGGGGGACTTGAGAATGTTGGGATGGAAGTCCTAACTAATTTTCGGTCTCTCGCCTCCAATTTCTTCCAAATTAAAAAATATTTGCTGGTGTGGATCCCGCAGAGGGTGCCCTCACTGAGCTTGTGGCAGCTGAGGTAGGCAGATGTCGTAGAAAGCAACGAGGCCAATGAAGTCTGGAGGCGGCACCACATATTCAGGGGGCTGTCGCACACCCTGAAGACCTGGTGGCCCATCAGGTTGAGGAAGGGCCAGCAATGGCCAAAGCATGCAGGCAACATTCGTCCTTCCTGAACTGATTGTCAGCATTTGCCGCAGAATACTGAGTCTCAACAGCAATACAGTGTGGCACCTGTGCCATATCCTTGCTGACATGGCATCCCATAGAGGAGGAGGACATCTGCTCCTGATGGAAGGTCACTGCAGTGCTAAACTTCCTTGGGACCTGTGTGGCATATCACAGTCATCCAACCACAGGTGCATCTGGGAGGTGATGTTCTGTATGCCCGGCATTAGACTATATTGTCTTCGCCCACCAAGATGCCAGGCCTGCAAGTTTCACCACCATCATTGGGGTGTCCCAGATCGAGGGGCTGCTCAATGGCACACATGTTACCCTGCGAACACCGGGACATCAGGGGTTCCACTCTTAAATGTTCAGATCGTGTGTGACCACTGTCTCAGAATTTTGCACGTATGCCCGTCACCCTTGGAGCATGCATACCTTCAACCTGGGGACTGGGACATTTCTGGTGTCTTTCCTCCCATCTTCGCCCTTTCCCTGTTATTATATGTTATATTCTCCTGCGGTGACGAAGAGAGGACATTGTGATCTGCACGCTTGATTGGTCAGAGGGTCTATAGCAGGTGGCTTGTGTGGGCACTGCATCTAGACGTGAAGTGGCTGTTCTGGTGGGTGCCCGGGGCTTCTGAGGAACAAGCTTGAAGATTGGATGTTGGGAGGGTGCGTTGTGTCAGCCAATCGGTTGGGGAGAGGAGGGGAGGTTTGGGAATTTGAGGGCTGACAGGCAAAACTGATGCCAGGAGAGAGGTGGCAACTTACTCTCGGTGGAGGTCGCTGGTCTTCCAACATTGGACAGCGGTCCTCCTGGTCATGCTGCCCGCACTCACTGCAGCTGTCATTGCCTCCCAGGTGACATTGCTGACCCTGCTGCTGGTTCTCCAACTACCTCGGGGGAACAGGGTGCCCCACCTCTCAACAACAGCATCAGGAAGCCTGGTCAGGTCGGCATCCCAAAGCGAGAAGCTCTCTGTCTCACCGTGCACATCAAGATCATCTTCAGATTTGTCAATTACCTCATGTATATGTTTTTATTGCTTGAAGGTACCCATTGTGTACAGTCCGTTTGGATCAGTGCACAGTTCTTTGTTGCTGCATCACCCCTTGCTCTAGTGCACTGCTTCAGGCAATGGCCTTTTCTGCCACATACTTTGCAGAATTGCTGAAAGGCTGGGCATTGCCGTGGTGCATGCAGATGGTCAGACCTTCCACATGTCTTGTTAGGTTTGCATGTTCCAGTAAGTGCGTCAACATTAACAACGAAAGAGAAAATACTGAAAAATCTCAGCAAGTCTGGCAGCATCTGTAGGGAAGGAAAAGAGCTAACGTTTCGAGTCTGAAGACTCTTTGTCAAAGTGAGTTTTCTTCATTCTCAATTGCTCGGTGAATTTTAATAACTCATTTTTCTAGTTCAGACACACCTGAATCAATAACTCATGGCTCTGCACGCTATTTAAGCATTATGAATTTGGATAGCATATCAGCTGCATCTCAATTCAAACTGGGGAACTTTGCGGACATTCTGACCATATTCCTTTGACTTTTCTTCTCCGATAGTAGCTGGGATGAGTGACACTGTAGCCAATTTCACGTGCATTTCTAAAGCTCCGCCCCTTATAATTGTAACCTTCTTTGGACGAATATTTGTGCTTATTTGTTTTGTTTGACTCTCCCTCCCGCACTCGCTAGCAACCCGGCCAACACCCTGGTCACTAGTCTTTTCCTGTACTAAACCTGGTGCTGGTGATCGCAATGCACCGTCCCACTCACAACAAGGCTTCTGTCTGCTTACCAGATCTTCATTTCAGTACTATCCTGGCACTCTGTTTTCAAAGCTTTACTGTGCAGCCAGCCTCTGCATTCTAAATACTCTCCAACATTGTAACTCTGTTGAGGTTTGACGAAAATATCGAGGGTCATCTCATCTCATGCAGTACAATCTCAGGCCACATTGTTTGACCACCGCTGAGCATCTTAACATAGAACATAGAACGATACAGCGCAGTACAGGCCCTTCGGCCCTCGATGTTGCACCGACATGGAAAAAATCTAAAGGCCATCTAACCTACACTATGCCCTTATCATCCATATGCTTATCCAATAAATTTTTAAATGCCCTCAATGTTGGCGTGTTCACTAATGTTGCAGGTAGGGCATTCCACGGCCTCACCACTCTCTGCGTAAAAAACCCACCTCTGACCTCTGTCCTATATCTATTACCCCTCAATTTAAGGCTATGTCCCCTCGTGCTAGCCACTTCCATCCGCGGGAGAAGGCTCTCGCTGTCCACCCTATCTAACCCTCTGATCATTTTGTATGCCTCTATTAAGTCACCTCTTAACCTTCTTCTCTCTAACGAAAACAACCTCAAGTCCATCAGCCTTTCCTCATAAGATTTTCCCTCCATACCAGGCAACATCCTGGTAAATCTCCTCTGCACCCGTTCCAAAGCTTCCACGTCCTTCCTATAATGAGGCGACCAGAACTGTACGCAATACTCCAAATGCGGCCGTACTAGAGTTTTGTACAACTGCAACATGACCTCATGGCTCCGGAACTCAATCTCTCTACCAATAAAGGCCAACACACCATAGGCCTTCTTCACAACCCTATCAACCTGGGTGGCAACTTTCAGGGATCTATGTACATGGACACCGAGATCCCTCTGCTCATCCACACTACCAAGAATTTTACCATTAGCCAAATATTCCGCATTTCTGTTATTCTTTCCAAAGTGAATCACCTCACACTTCTCCACATTAAACTCCATTTGCCACCTCTCAGCCCAGCTCTGCAGCTTATCTATGTCCCTCTGTAACCTGCAACATCCTTCCGCACTGTCTACAACTCCACCGACTTTAGTGTCGTCTGCAAATTTACTCACCCATCCTTCTGCGCCCTCCTCTAGGTCATTTATAAAAATGACAAACAGCAACGGCCCCAGAACAGATCCTTGTGGTACGCCACTCGTAACTGAACTCCATTCTGAACATTTCCCATCAACTACCACTCTCTGTCTTCTTTCAACTAGCCAATTTCTGATCCACATCTCTAAATCACCCTCAATCCCCAGCCTCCATATTTTCTGCAATAGACGACCGTGGGGAACCTTATCAAACGCTTTACTGAAATCCATATACACCACATCAACTGCTCTACCCTCGTCTACCTGTTCAGTCACCTTCTCAAAGAACTCGATAAGGTTTGTGAGGCATGACCTACCCTTCACAAAACCATGCTGACTGTCCCTAATCATATTATTCCTATCTAGATGATTATAAATCGTATCTTTTATAATCCTCTCCAAGACTTTACCCACAACAGACGTGAGGCTCACCGGCCTATAGTTACCGGGGTTATCTCTACTCCCCTTCTTGAACAAAGGGACCACATTTGCTATCCTCCAGTCCTCTGGCACTATTCCTGTAGCCAATGATGACCTAAAAATCAAAGCCAAAGGCTCAGCAATCTCTTCCCTGGCTTCCCAGAGAATCCTAGGATAAATCCCATCTGGCCCCGGGGACTTATCTATTTTCACCTTGTCCAGAATTGCCAACACTTCTTCCCTACGCACCTCAATGCCATCTATTCTAATAGCCTGGGTCTCAGCATTCTCCTCCACAATATTATCTTTTTCTTGAGTGAATACTGACAAAAAGTATTCATTTAGTATCTTGCTTATCTCCTCAGCCTCCACACACAACTTCCCACCACTGTCCTTGACTGGCCCTACTCTTACCCTAGTCATTCTTTTATTCCTGACATACCTATAGAAAGCTTTTGGGTTTTCCTTGATCCTACCTGCCAAAGACTTCTCATGTCCCCTCCTTGCTCGTCTCAGCTCTCTCTTTAGATCCTTCCTCGCTTCCTTGTAAATATCAAGCGTCCCAACTGAAACTTCACGCCTCATCTTCACATAGGCCTCCTTCTTCCTCTTAACAAGAGATTCCACTTCTTTGGTAAACCACGGTTCCCTCGCTCGACCCCTTCCTCCCTGCCTGACTGGTACGTACTTATCAAAAACATGCAATAGCTGTTCCTTGAACAAGCTCCACATATCCAGTGTGCCCAACCCTTGCAGCCTACTTCTCCAACCAACACATCCTAAGTCATGTCTAATGGCATCATAATTGCCCTTCCCCCAGCTATAACTCTTGCCCTGCGGGGTATACTTATCCCTTTCCATCACTAACGTAAAGGTCACCGAATTGTGGTCACTGTTTCCAAAGTGCTCACCTACCTCCAGATCTAACACCTGGCCTGGTTCATTACCCAAAACCAAATCCAATGTGGCCTCGCCTCTTGTTGGCCTGTCAACATATTGTGTCAGGAAACCCTCCTGCACACATTGTACAAAGAATGACCCATCTAATGTACTCAAACTATATCTTTTCCAGTCAATATTTGGAAAGTTAAAGTCTCCCATAACAACTACCCTGTTACTTTCGCTCTTTTCCAGAATCATCTTCGCCATCCTTTCCTCTACATCCCTAGAACTATTAGGTGGCCTATAGAAAACTCCCAACAGGGTGACCTCTCCTTTCTTGAATGTTATAAAGATATGAGGACACCAATCATACATAAGGGATTGTGTAAACATGTTTTAGGTTCATTTTTTTAGATTAGGCACATGAGAACATTAATAAAATGGTAGGAATCTTGAAGCCAGCAGCAGCGGAGCTGCATGTGTGTGTGTGTACTCTGCTCAAATGCAAAAGTGAAACCAAAACTGGATCACATGACACACTTCCCTTTTAGTGATGTTATGCTATTCATCCCTTAAATGCATATTGTAACACAACCAAACTCACTTCAATAAATCTGATTATTATTCTGTGCAAATTGATTGCTGTGTTTTCTGCATTACAACGCTGACTGCACTTGCTCAACTGTCAATTGCTTTTTTTTGGTAGCCCCAGAGAAACTGTAATGACAGGGATTACTTTATGCCCCCTACTTCTGGAAACTTATCCAAATTGCACCTGCTAATGTTTCAGAATCAATTCCTTTTTCACAATTAGCTTTCTCAATTTCTCCATATCCTCCTATAGCAGCATTTTTCAAACATTTTTTTTCCCAGGACCCACTTTTGCCAACTGGTCAACTTTTGGGACTCATGCCAGTCGATCCAGGCCAGCTGACCTTGGCAACCCATGCCGGCCCACCTTCGCGATACACGGCATGTTCGCTTACTTTTAATGCAAAAGGGGAGCCTGCTTGGTCCTCACAATCTCACTTGAATCAGGTTCAAAGGAGTGAGGGCAATGAGTATATCAGGTGCAGATCTCAGCCAGCTCCTTTGTGGCATCTTCATCTTTCTGAAAATGGAAAATCCAACCTTGCACATGTAGATTGTTGTGAATGGCAATAGCAATAAAATGTTTGTTTCACTCAGCACTGGATTCTCCTGGGAGATGCTGCTTCAGAATGCTGACAGCCTCATGGAGTGTATTTAATGTGGTATCATCGGTCAGGAACAGCAGGTGGCATGTGGCGCAGTGGTTAGTACTGGGACTGCAGCTCGAATCCCGGCCCTGGGTCACTGCCCGTGCGCAGTTTGCACATTCTCCCCATGTCTGCGTGGGTTTCATCCCCACAACCCAAAGATGTGCAGGTTAGGTGCATTGGTCACGCTAAATTTCCCCTTAATTGAAAAAAACAATAATTGGGTACTCTAAATTTATTTTTTAAAAAGATCAGGAACAGCAGCGTAGTTTTTCAATTTGGAGTCAATTGTAAGTTAATAACTGACTCTATTGTCTCAACGTCAAAAGGAATTTTTCACCCATCACTTCTCTTTCAAAATATGAAACTTCTCTTCTTTGCCAGTACTTCCTTGATATGACATACATGAGCTTTACATCCTTATTCTTATTGGACAATTGACAAAACCATAACTCAAGAAATGATCCATATACTGCTTTGTTCCTCGGTTAAAATTCTTCTTTGTAGGTTGTTAACCAAAGGCTGTGGAGCTCTGTACAGAGATAACACTAGCACTGCTATGTCCTGCCCTGGACCCAACTGAGCAGCTCTCTCCAGCAGATTCTGCTGGGAAATCCTGTCCAGTAGCTGCACTGCCTATTTGAGTCTCTGGCCATCTGTTACATTTAAGAAAATTATCCATCTTCACAGTTCTCTTGCCAGCAGCTAGAAAATGGAAGCAGCTCTGCTCTGTGATTTGGTGCCAAAAGCACATACAAAGAGGGCTCTTGATGTCAAGTGTACGTGACCGGCTCCCTGCTGTCGCTTCTGACCAGAAGACTGCACACAGTCTCATTTCTTTTTACTTAAAGGTAGCAAAAGCCAGTAGCAGTTGTTGAGCATCTATCCTGCAATCGGTACCACCGCGCAAACAGCGATCGCTCTGCGACACTCCTGACATGAGCTCGCGACCCACCCGCAATTTGCGATCCAAACTTTGAAAAACTGTCTCTTATACTATGCTTATATTCTCACATCCCTCAAACCACCGCAGAATATTCATGTAATATCACAGAATCACACAATGTAGAAGAGGCCTTTTGGCCTATCGAGTCTGAACCGACATGTGAAAAACACCTGAGCTGCCACCCCAATCCCATTTACCAGCACTTGGCCCATAGCCTTGAATGTTATGATGTTCCAAGTGTCTATCCAGGTACTTTTTAAAGGAGATGAGGCAACCCGCCTCTACCATCCTCCCAGAGAGTGCATTACAGACGGCCATCCTCTGGGTAAAAATGTTTTCCTCAAAGCACCCCTTAACCCCTCAGAGACCCCCTTGTGTTCCTTCATGACTGACTCTTCTTAACTAAGGAGAGTGGCTGCTTCCTATTCACCCTGCCAATGTCCTAATAATATTGTACACCTCCATCGGGTCGCCCTCAGTCTTCTCTGCTCCAACAAAAACAACCCAAGTCCAACCAAATTCTTTTCATAACTTAACTGTTGCATCCCAGGCAGCATCTTGGTGAATCTGCTCTGCACCCATAATGTTTGAATTTTACATTTTATTATGCAGTATTCTTTTGGCGAGGAGGTTGAGGATGATCGCTTGTGGTTCTGGATTAAATCCAATTCATTTCTGTAGAGCAGAATTTGACTATATTCATATTTGTGAGGTTTTGATAAATCTGATTGTTAATATGTTCAGAAAGTATGCTCTCCATTTCCTGAAACGTGCATTCAACTGTGAACTGTATTTTCCTGTGTAGATAATTTGATGGAAAACATCATCAAATTGATCTTTTTGGAAATGTCTCTCATCTCGAGTCATCCTGCATATACTTTGATTTACTTGGAAGAGTTTCTCAAATTTTCTGTTGCATTGTTAATGTGGGTTATTGAATACATTGATGAATACATTGATCTTTTCTTCATTCATGCAATATGGGTGTTGCTGGCTAGGCCAGCATTTATTGCCCATCCCGAATGGCCCTTGAGAAGGTGGTAGTGAGTTGCCTTCTTGACAATTGAGTGGCTTGTTAGGTTATTTCAGAGGGTAGTTAAGAGTCAGCCACATTGCTGTGGATTTGGATTTAGAGATAGGTTAGACCAGTGGCGACATTCTCCATTTGGAAGACCATGTTCTCCTGCCGGAATTGAATTGGGAATGATTTGCGCACCAGGTCAGGAAGCAATTCAATATCCTTTACAATGCAAATTTATGCATGGTGAGGAATGCGAGAGATTTCCGAAGGAATCCCGTTATCGGGCCGCCATTTTGAGCGGGCGGCCTAATAGCGAGATCCCGTGGCTGGCTACCATCGCCACTAGGCAGACTAGGCAGCCCCCATCCTCCCCCCATTGTGGATAAGCCCCCACCCTCCCCCGCATTATGCATCAGCCTCCCCACTGCATCGCAGATCAGCCCTCCATCAACCCCCGCATCGTGGACCAGCCCCCCACCACCGGATTTTCCCCCTGAATAAGGGAAGCCCCATGATCCCCTAATCAGAGGGACATCCAGCCAGAGACCCCCTAACCAGAGGGACCCCCCTCGAGACATCTCACAGACCCCCTAACTAAACGACCGCCCCCAGACACTGGCCAAATAAAGGAACCCTTGACAGACCCCCATCTAGAGGAACCACCTATCCCATAGATCTCCCAGAAAGAGAACCCTGTCTGGAAGCTAGAGAGCAGTCCAAACAGGAGCAGTGAAAAAAAACACTTCAAAGAGAGTCAAGTACTGTCAATTTCCAACTCAGCACACCAAAATCACTCAAGCATGAAGGATGTGATTGGAATGCACTTTACTCTCTTTGAAGTGGATGATGTTTGTAAACATGGTTACAGCACTTTAGAGTTACTCATCCATGAACGGAGGTGAATGAAGCAAAGCTCACAGATGAGTTTGTGGAAGCTGTTAATCAGAGCCCACTGACAGAATTGAATTAATGACTCGCAGCCAAAGGGCCTGAGGGGTTTAAACACAGATTACGGATGTTATCTTTCCAGGAATGGACACATGGTGCTTCCTCTCTCTGAGCCAGCAGGTGTGTGCCCAGGTGAGTGTTTTCATTGCGGTCATGGGGTTAGTAGGTGCTGCCCAAGGAACCTTGCTGAGATCCTGGAGTGCATCTTGAAGTAGGTGGACAATGCTGCCACTGTTCGGCGGTCATGGAGGGTGTGAATGATTGTGGAAGGTGGAACAATCAAGCGGGCTGCTTTGTCCTGGAAGGTGTTGAGCTTCTTGAGTGTTGTTGGAGCTGCACCCATCCTGACAAGTGCAGAATTCCATCACACTCTTGACTTGGACCTTGTAAATGGTGGACAGTCCTAGGGATGTCAGGAGCTGGTATTCTGAGGCAGAAAGTTCCAAAGTCTCACAACCCTCTGGAGAAAACACTTCTCCTCATCTCTGTCCTAAAAGGGTGACCCTTAATTTTAAAACAGTGCCCCCTAGCTCTAGGCTCACCCACAAGAGGAAACATCCTGGGCTGGATTCTCCGCTGGTGGGATTCGCTGTTGCGCCGGCAGCACATCAATGCCCAGGGATTTCTCGATGGCATGGGACTTCCCACAATGGGAAACCCCATTGGCTGGTTGGCAGGTCAGAAACTCCTGCTGCCGGCGGCGTTTTGCCGCACCAGAAAACTGGTGCAGTGGGATACAGACTCCCACCCCTTTTCTACGTCTACCTTGTTGGGGCCATTTAGAATCTCATGCACTTCAATCAAGTCAACTCTTTTAAGCTCCAGTGGAAGCAGGCAGACTGCCCAGCATATGCTCCTAAGCCATCCAGCTCATTACAGGCATAAGCCTAGTAAAAGGTATAGTCGCCATAATCCCAGATGATCATAGTCTAGTTTCTCCTTTGAGGGGGAGAGCTGACTGAACAAAGAACAAAGAACAAAGAAAAGTACAGCACAGGAAAAGGCCCTTCGGCCCTCTAAGCCTGCGTCGACCATGCTGCCCGTCTAAACTAAAATCTTCTACACTTCCGGGGTCCGTATTCCCATCCCATTCATGTATTTGTCAAGATGCCCCTTAAACGTCACTAAAGAACAAGTGACTGGTGGCGATTTAACCTGAGGATCACCACACCTCAGGCAAAGGGCGAGATGGAAAGGTGAGGATAACCTCTGCTGATACAGGAATTGAATCCTCACTGTTGACCTTGCTTCATAAACCAGCTGTCAATCTAGTAAGCCTCCTCTGAACCATCTCCAACACATTCACATCCTATAATTGCTTTGCTCACAAATCAATGTTAATTGTGGACAGGAAAGATCATTTGGCCCATCTGATTTGATAATTCCAAAAGCCAAATGTGCATATTTGTGCTGCAATATTAGGGGGGATCATTTCTTACACATGCGCAGATCCGGCTGTTTAAAGTGAGAGATACCTTTATGTGAAAATCTGCTTTCTGTCACTGAATAATACATTTTCTTGCAAGTCGTTATCTTACAGATGTCTCGTTCACAACAAATTCAGTCAATGCAATAAACTACCAAATGCTCAGAAGGCAACCATTTTAATAGTCAGGTTCTTGTAACAGCAAAATAAATAATATTCCGCAGCATCCAATGAATTAGCTAAGCGGCAGTCTTGAAAACTAAAACTATACGTTCTTTACTGTGGAAAAACACTAAAAAAGTATTATGAATAAAATATTGAAAAATCATCACCAAATGTGGGGTTCAACACCATGATATGAAAATTAAGAATGTAATTGTCTACCAACTGAGCTAGCCAGGCATTGTAGGAAATCACTGCACAAAGCCGTTCAGATTTGTTCACTCATTCAACTTGTTCCATTAAATCAAAATCAAAATATTGCTCAATGGTTAAAGTGTTGTACTGGCCTGGGAGCAAAACAGCATTCCAGTTACTGTTCCTGTTTTTGGGTCCCTTATCCCCCCAGCCCGCCCCTTCAATCATGCATATTCCCCCACCCCGTTTTAAGATTCACCAATCATTTTCCTTTAATTTAAGTACTTCATGCTCAATCACAGTCACCAATCAGGTTGGAGGTCATTTGTGCTGAAGAGTCCTTGTTCAGCTGTACAAGCTTAAGATTATAAAAAAAAAAATTTAGTGTACCCAATTCATTTTTCCCAATTAAGGGGCCATTTAGCGTGGCCTGCACATCTTTGGGTTGTGGGGGCGAAACCCACGCAAACACGGGGAGAATGTGCAAATTCTACATGGACAGCGACCCAGAGCCGGGATCGAACCTGAGACATCAGCGCCGTGAGGAAGCAGGGCTAACCCACTGCGCCACCGTGCTGCCCGTACAAGGTTAAGATAGGATGCAGGTTAAAGCTTGTCAGATCAATATTTCTTGTTTATTGATGTCATGAACTGCCTACTCTGCATATTTCTGGAAAATTTTAGGTGGCGCCACTGATCCCTCATCCAGCACACTTTGCATCTGAAGTGTGAGCATGTGCCACAAACTCCATTTTGAAACTTTAAGAGGCGTCGTGGCACTCAAAAATCCGATTTTGACCAGCATCTGGTCCTTTTTGTTAATGAATCGCTAAGTGAAAATTGGGAGTAGAATTCTCCCATGGCAGAATTTGGCAGCACACCCAAAATCGGTTTTACGCTGGTGTGAATTTCCTCCCCCGACCCGGGGGAAGATCCTTCCGCTAATGTCCGTCAGGGCACATTGGGAAACCTGGAGGCCGATTAATGGGATGCTGATGAAGGCCGGAATGGAATCTTCCACCCACCCAATTCTCCACAACACAGTGGGCAATAAATGCTGGTCTAACCAGCGAAGCCCATATCCCGTAAATGAATTTTAAAAAACACGTCGGTGTAAAACATGTTTGGAACAACGGGGCATGCAGATATTGGGACTCGAGTGACAATTCCTGAGGCTGGAGATATATCTTTTTTCTCAGGAGGTCCATCTTCCAGCTTTCAGAGTTCTCTCAGGGATCCATCTTCATTTTCAGGAGGTCCACCTGATTTCTCCAATAGTGGGTCAGTGATGTTGGGCACCTCTTCAATATCAGGCATGCTGGAGGACGACACACCAGGAGGCCTGTCCCACCACGGAATATGGCATGTAACACCCAGTTGTATAATTAATTAGGTCGGGGACAGACATAATACATGGTTTCCCGTTAGCCCCCACCACAGGAAACAGTCCTCGTTCCTGCCCCCGCATCAGGATTTAGTCCCAGCTGGGAGAATTCCACCCTGGGTGTCAGAATTCCCTAAAAATTAACCATAAAACTACTTTAGCAGCTGAAAAGCACTTTTGTGAAGTTGTGAAAGGCACTTTATTAATGCAAGATTGTTTCTCGTTAAAACCTTTACAAAACATACTTAGACATATGAGTAAAGTAAGTGTCCAACAGGTAATATAAATACAGTGTCAGTTTCAATCCCCTCTCAGCAACAAGGTTTTCAACTGAACAACTCTATAAATTCTGGGAAAAATAACCTCAAAACTAGTTATACTTAGGACATTATTAGGAAAAGAATGCTTCTTTATCTCTGTTCTTATACTCAGAAGTGTCCGGATTATTTATACCACTTACTTAGTACAATCTGGTTTCTCTTCAGATCGTATAAATCTTTCACCGTTTCATTTATACCACTTCCTTACAATTAAAATTTTTTGTCATTACCAAATAATTACTTTTACTTCACTCTTATAAATTGTTTGGCCCTATCACACCTATTGCGTTCCTCCAACGGTGGCCTATTTTGCATCCCAGTTTCCATTGTCTCACCGTTAGCAGTCATGCCATTAACTGTTGACATGCCAAGCTCTGAAATTCCCCCCTAAACGCTGCTTTCCTCCTTCAAATTAGTCCTTAAAACTTATATTCGTTATAAGATTTTATTCACCTGCAAAAAGAGCTCCTTATGTGGCTTGGTGTCAAATTTTGTCTGATAAACATTCTGATTAATTGCTTTTAAAACGTGACAGTTTAGTGATTGGGAGGATTTACAATCGATTGTAAACTTCACTCTTGACATTTGGCCCCGATATTAATGTCTCCCGTTAAATACTGCCCTACCCTCAGTATCCTTCTTTCTATTGATAGAGCAGTGCTGCTGAAGGAAGTAACTTCTGCTGTCACCATCTTGGTTGGAGTGTTAATGGTGCAAATGTTCCTGATGCTTCTCTGATTGGCAGCAAGGTTTGCGCATGTGTTGATAGCTGCAGTGTGGATCGGGGGTGCCTGCACAACAGTCCCTGATGCCTTTCCAGTCAACGACAGCAATTACAGAGTCCAGAAAGATTTTTAATGTGTCTGCCCTGTTTCGTTGTTGCATCTAATTATTTTTAAATGATCCCAGGATTTCTGTCTTCTTATCCTAGCAGAAGGTTTATTCAACTTCATAGAATCATAGAATCCCTACAGTGCAGAAGGAGGCCATTAGGCCCATCGAGTCTGCACCGACCCTCTGAAAGAGCACCCTACTGACTTGCCCGTCTTATCCTCGTAACCCTACCTAATCTGAACATTTTTGGACACAAAGGGGCAATTTTGTTTTTAGCATGGCCAATCCACCTAATGTGCACGTCTTTGGACTGTGGGAGGAAACCGGAGCATTCGGAGGAAACCCACGCAGACACGGGAGAAAGTGTTGAGAAGCTTAGTTTTCTTCAACATTCCTTGACACTGGAGATTTTCCTCACACCTCTTCTTGGCATTGCACTGTATATCTTTCTATTTCTTTGGCCGCCAAAGCTGGGTGCAATACTTAATATGCAGCCTGACTAAAACATAATGCAGTTTGATTGTTACCTAGGCTTTCTATGGTTTTTACAGTAAGAAGTCTTCCAACACCAGGTTAAAGTCCAACAGGTTTGTTTCCTATCACTAGCTTTCGGAGCGCAGCTCCTTCCTCAGGTGATTCGAAACAAAGCTGTTGGAGTTTAATCTAGTGTTGGAAGACTTCTTACTGTGCCCACCCCAGTCCAACGCTGGCATCTCCACATCATAAGTTATTTACAGCAGGCTAGGATACATAACATTTATCCGTGGGAATTTACTTTGCACCCAATTAGCCCATGTAAGCCTTCTATAACTTTCAAGCCATTGATCTGATTTAGGATACCTTTGGAGAGAGCATGATCATCTTGCATTCTCTTGTGAATACTTGGAGGATGTATTCAGAATATCCATTTTGTTCCGTTTCCAGCCTGTTTGTATACTGATAGTTTTCACCTAATTTCAAATTGTTAAACTGAGCTTCTGCTCTAATGTATTCTCCTCCCAGATAATGTATTTTGCCTCTCTGAACACATATTAACATATTTCTGCAAATTCCTTATTCATCCTCTGTTTTCTCTTCCCCTTGAAGAATTTCTATGTGCGATTATTTTGCTTCATCAACTTTTAATTTGATTGCTGCTCAAAGTAGAGCACATTTGTTTAATGTGAGTTTACTTGTTTTGAAAATGTGTTTGTCCTGGAATCTCAACATTGTACCTTCAAAGGGGTTCTATTGATCTTGCTCAAAAACGGTACGGTAACAAAGTGGTTAACACTGTTGCTTCACAGCGCCAGGGTTCCAGGTTTGATTCCTCCTTGGGTCACTGGCTGTGCGGAGTCTGCATGTTCTCCCTATGTCTGCGTGGGTTTTCTCCGGGTGCATCGGTTTCCTCCCACAAATCCCGAAAGATGTGCTGATAGGTGAATTCTACAGTCTGAATTCTCCCTCCGTGTACCTGAACAGGCGCTGGAATGTGGCGACTAGGGGATTTTCATAGAATTTACAGTGCAGAAGGAGGACATTCGGCCCATCGAGTCTGCACCGGCTCTTTGAAAGAGCACCCTACCCAAGCCCACACCTCCACCCTATCCCCGTAAGCCAGTAACCCCACCCAACACTAAGGGCAATTTTGGACACTAAGGGCAATTTAGCATGGCCAATCCACCTAACCTGCACATCTTTGGACTGTAGGAGGAAACTGGAGCACCCGGAGGAAACCCACGCACACGTGGGTGTGGTGATTGTAGATCTGAGTAGATGCAATACAACTGAGCAAGCACTAGAGGGAGCACGGGAGAGCTATAAATACACAGGGACAGGAAGTGAGGACACACTTCACAGAACTGGGAGCAAGACACACAGGCAGGCAGCATTTGAGGTAGCCGTAAGTTAAGCTCTGAAGCGAGAACAAATTCACAATAAAGCATCTTCTCCACCTTTGAGACTACGAGCTTTATTAAGACACGAGGAACAACACATGGTACCTGCAGTGGCTTCAGACGCTTACTACAAGACAACTCAGCTGCAGACACAGAAAGACCAAAATGGCAAGAAGAACTCTTACTGGACATTCGACTTGGGAAGACATCGCTTATTCGAGGATGTGGCTTGGAACCCCACCTCAGCTGGACATGACCGGCAATGTAAGAAATGTCTGGAAAATATTTAAACAAATGTTCGATTTTTATATCATAGCTAATGATGTAGCAGCAGCCTCAGACGTAATTAAAATAGCAATGCTCATCGCAGGACATGAAGCTAGGAAAGTATATAATGGATTTAAATACTCAAAAGGTGAAGACAGCAACAACTTACAAATAATACTAAAAAAATTTGAAGAGTACTGTATGGAATTTGAACAGCACGGTATCCTCAGAGGCCAAACTGCAGAGAGACTGAGTGATGCAAAACTCAAACAATCACTATCAAAACAGAAAGAGTTCAGTCAAGAAATCGCGAGTGAAAAGTACAGATCAAAAAGAAGAAATAACTTGAATTTTTCACAAAGCCAAAACGCTGAAATCCATTCCAGATCGAAAGGAAAAGGTAACTTACAACTTTCAGAAAGAAAAAACGCTGAAATCCGCGATAAAATGGCGTCGGAGCACATTTTACAGTCTCTGGGAGACAGAAAACTAGAATCTGCGTCTGCGCATGCGCAGTTTAAAAAAGTTTGTGTTGCTGATCGTTATGCGCATGCGCAAGCCGCGCATGCGCAGTCTCAAAACGTCTTGGTCGCGGATCGTTATGCACATGCGCAAGCGCAGTGGACACAAAACCGTACAGTAAAGGAAGGCCGATTTGCGCATGTGCAATTGATTCCTAAGCATGACGTCACGAGCGTCATGACGTCTGAGCATCCGGACCACGCCTACTTAAAAGGGAAATGCCCGAAAATTGAAAATAAGATACTTAAAGCTGTAAAACCAAATTTTCTTGCCTCAGAACACAGAAAAACGCCTGAACTTAAACCAGCAATTGAAAATAACTCTCACAACACCCTGGAAAAAACAGTCTGCACCACCCAAAGTGAAGAGAACAAAAAGAAATCCGAAACAAAATAAGATGATTTGTTTTTCGAACAATACTACTCAGACATGGCTGAGTTATTCGGATATGCAAAAAATGATGAAGACAACGATACCAAATCCGAAGCAGAAAAAGATGATTTGGTTTTCGAAGAATACTACTCAGACATGGCTGAGTTATTCGGATATGCTGATCACAGCATCAGCGACACGGTCGCAAAGCTCAACACGAATCTACTCGTGGTAGATGAATCCAACACCATGGTGCCATGGCAGATCGTCGATACATTGGATGACAGCAATACCCAAGATGAAGACAACGCCACACAGAGAGCACAGAAAGACTCCACGGAGAGAGCGATGACAGGCTCCACAGTGAGAGTGATGAAAGACTCCAAAAGGGAAGCAAGCAAACACTCCCTGGCGAACACCATGTATGAACAAGACCATGAAGGTCAACCCGCCGTATCTGAGCAACCGCAAGCAGACCATGAAAGCCTACCAAGCTCACATAATCAAGAAGAAGACAATGTACATCTACCCACTGCATGCAAAAACAGTGACAAGGTGATCACACTCGACCTACAGGAGGTACAGGATCACAGCAAGACTGACAGTTCTCAGCTTGTCTGTACAGAAGCACAGAGTAGGGCCACTCAAGAGTCCAGAGAGACCACGCCAATAGAAACCATGCAGATTTTGACTCCAGAAGAGGAGCACCAAGTGTCCAGTGAGACCACATCAACAGAAACCATGAAGATTTTGACTCCAGAAGAGGAGCACCAAGAGTCCAGTGAGACCACATCAACAGAAACCATGAAGATTTTGACTCCAGAAGAGGAGCGCCAAGAGTCCAGAGAGACCACGTCAATTGAAATCATGAAGATTTTGACTCCGGAAGAGGAGCACCAAGACTCCAGAGAGACCGCGTCAAATGAAATCGCGAAGAATTTGACTCCAGAAGAGGAGCACCAAGAAAGCAAAGACGACGAATCAAATCCACCACAAATGACTGGTGTCACCAGCATCAATGCAACATCAGATCATTCTCACCATTCTCGAGACGAAACATTCAATGTAACAGATTCCACAAAGGACACTCGCACCAATAACGGAGACAATGACTCAAATTATCCACACGGGACACTCATTGAGCATAATAAGAAAAACAAAAGCCACAAGAAGCACAGCAGCAACGAGAATAACAACAGCAAGAACAAAAGCAACATGAAGCACGATAAGAACAACAAAAATCACAAGAAGCACTGCAGAAACAAGAACAACAGCACCAACAAAAACTACAAGCACAATGACAAAAACTACAAGAAGAACAACAAAACCAACAAGAAGCATAACAAAGATAGCGACAACAACAAAGACAGAAACGACAAAAACAGCAACAAGAACGGCAACGAAAACAACAAAGACAGGACAGAAACAACAGCAATGAAACAACGACTTGTACAAAATGGTACAACTCTGCACATGAAGGACAATGCCACAGCACACTGCAAAGCAATGACAAGGCTACAAACATGCCATGGGATGACAACGAATCGCACAAACTCACATCTTCTCCAGAACAAGCAAGCACACCAGCTTTCAAGGCAGATGAAATACTAAATCGATACCACAAGCACAGAAAAAAGTCCATGTCAGTCAACATCAGTGGTTCGACCATGCAAACACCATGGGATGACGTATTGGTTACTTAAAATAACAAGAACACCGACAACATTCACAACGGAGTTGCAATATCAATATCACCACGTCAACAACAACAAAAGAAAAAAACTCAGTGAACAAATTCATCAAGTTTGGACTCATAAATATTTTTATTAAGATTGGACTCATAAATACAAATTGGCTTTGTAAAATATGCAATAGCACCATCACTTGTATAGATACACATATCATAAGTAACTGTTTTGTACAATTTTCTTTAACGATGTACAGAAAATACGTAAAGAAAAAAGGGGGGATGTGGTGATTGTAGATCTGAGTAGATGCAATACAACTGAGCAAGCACTAGAGGGAGCACAGGAGAGCTATAAATACACAGGGACAGGAAGTGAGGACACACTTCACAGAACTGGGAGCAAGACACACAGGCAGGCAGCATTTGAGGTAGCCGTAGGTTAAGCTCTGAAGAGAGAACAAATTCACAATAAAGCATCTTCTCCACCTTTGAGACTACGAGCTTTATTAAGACACGAGGAACAACACAACGGGGAGAACGTGCAGACTCTGCACAGACAGTGACCCAAGCCGGGAATCGAACCTGGGATCCTGTGAAGCAATTGTGCTGAGCACTTTGCTACCGTGCTGCCCCACAACGGTTTCCTCCCTCCCGAAAGACGAGCTTGTTAGGTGAATTGGACATTCTGCATTCTCCCTCCGTGTACCAGAACAGGCGCCGGAGGGTGGTGACTCGATTATTTTCACAGTAACTTCATTGCAATGTTAATGTAAGCCTACTTTTGACAATAATAAAGATTATTATTATTATAAAACTTTCCTCCATCATTGGATGAACCCTCATTTCATTGAATGGAGCCCTTTCAAAATGATGTACCCAGCTCCAGGTTTTAGGTATTGCTGACTCCCAAAGCATGTTACATTTTAACTTGCTATGGTCACTGTGGCGTGCATGTCATGTACACTTTATGGGTTATTAAGTGCTGGGTCAAAGTGGACATTGACTCTCTTGGTTTCCTTGACATCAAGGAACAGTTATGAATTATATTGACCAGCTCTGACCATAAATGGCCTTAGGTTTTCTCAGTTCATACCTGGTTGGTTTTCCATAAAAATAACTTACCTGTTCTCAGATAATCTTCCTTTCTCTTTGGAAAGCAAGTTATTCTCCTTCCTACGCTGACCTGGTGATCTATAAAGGTAGCTGGTATGAAAGTTTTCCACGGGTGCACTTTTTGGATTATGAACTTTGCTAGTCTAACTTTTAAAATAAATCTTGATTGTGTCCTTTCATTTGGAAAATGAATAACATCCATCAATTGCTCTATTCACCATATTGTGCCAAAGACTTTTTGAATTCTGGGCATATTGCCCATTCAAACTGAATGAGCTACACGTCTTCGACAACAAGCCAGGAATTAATTGTGCCATATGCACAGTGCTAATCAAATACATTTCTCCATCTGTTATTTTTTTTTACTGTTTTTTGTGCTTTAAATTATTAGATAAATACAAATAGAAAAATAACCGGAATGTTGGAGTGATGGGGAAGGTGGGGGCGTAGTGGTATTGTCGTTGGACTGGTAATCCAGAGACCCAAAGTAATGCTCTGGGGACCCGGGTTCAAATCCCACCATGGCAGATGGTGGAATTTAAATTCAACAAAACATCTGGAATTAAAAGTGTAATGGTGACCAGGAAACCGATTGTTGTAAAATCCCATCTGGTCCACTAATGTCATTTAGGGAATTGTTGTAACCCCCACCAGGACCAGAGGGAAACCATTGCTGACATCCCTGTGGGACCTTTGGAGTACGAGCTTCCCAGGAGCTCGTTACAAACGTACATAAAAGCTGGCCCATTGCAGGGCCTGGTGTGGTTAGTTCTCCCAACAACGACTCTACTGGCAGTGAGTTGTTGCCTTTTGCAGAATATTGCATATAGTTAAATAAACCTCTGTTCATTCACTGCTGACCTCCTTAAGTTACTAAACTGGCAATGAGGGAAAAAGGAAACTTTGGTCTCGCTCATGGAACCACATAGCCACCCGGTAAGGGCAGGGTCATAACAAGATGCTGCTATTCAGGAAGTTGGATACCTTTGAGACAGGCCTGGAAGACTGGAACCAGTATGCGGAGCAGGTGAGGTAATTCTTCCAGGCGAATGGGATTTTTGGGGAAGACCATCAGAAAGTTCTCCAACTGACCGACTGCGGGGCCCCATCCTTTGGGATCATTAAAAAGTCTTATTTACCGGGCGCACTGGCCTACAAATCCTTTGATGAGCCCAAGCTTTCTGTAATTATACAGCTGTATCATTTTAATACAGCAGAGTGGTCTGCGGGTGAATCAGCCACTGACTTCTTGACCCGCTGAGCATTGCAAATTCGAGCCGTCCCTATCCGAAATGTTGAGGGATAGGCTAGTGTGTGGCATAAACAACACATCCACTCAGGGGAAGCTGTTGGCAGAGCCCACCTTGGATTTGAAGCCATCGAGCTTTCATTGTCCCGAGGGCAGGCATAGAAAGGAGTGCAGGAACTGCAGGGGTCCATGGACTACGGCATCCATAGTTTGGCCTGTCTTTTATTTCGAACTCCCACTGAATCATGGGGCTCTGCCAGTCTGACCAGATCGCCTCTGAAAGGGCGGCCCCAGAGTCAATTCTGCAGCCGGTCAGGATCTCGGGAGATACCGCTGTCCGGTGGGATACCTCTCTCGAGGATGAAGGGGAGAGTCAGCCACATTTCAAAACTCATGATGGTCAGAGCCGCCAATTTTGGCGAAGAGAGCGCCATCTGCGGCACATGCCGAGATCACCGTGAACCAGGGCCTTGCATGTGGGCCTCTCAGTTGAGGAGGACTGTTTAATGCAGCTGAACTGTGTCACAGCCTCAAAGATAGCACCAATCCGGGTCAAGTTACATGTCAATGGTCAATCAGTGATAATGGAAATGGACACTGGAGCTGTGGTTTCAATTGTGGCCATGCAAGGATCATGCCGCTGACATTGTGCAATACCAAAATGAGGTTAGTGGCCTATACCGGTGAGCCTTTGCATATCGTAGGGATCATCGTGACTCCGGTAATGCACAGGCAGCAGTCGATTCGTCTTCCCTTGGTTGTTGTGCAGAGACTGGGGCCGATTTATTGAGACAAGACTGATTGTGAGCCTTCTGTTTCAACTGGCAACAGGTTTTGCAGATGGGCACAGGGAATCTGTACGATGTGCTGGGCAAATAACCTGAATTATTCCAGGAGGGTCTGGCAGGATAAAGGAGGCCACATCTACATGGATCCTGATGCTCAGTTCTCGTATTTTAGGGTAAGGCCTGTCTTACGCATTGCTTGCCAATGTTGACGTGGAGCCTCATCGTCTGCAGGATCTGGGGATCATACGCCTGGTGCAGTCTGTAGAATGGGCCACACCCGTGGTGCCGGTAAGGAAACCTGCCAAATCTGTCCGACTCTGTGGAAATTTCAAGCTCACCATGAACGGGGAGCGTCACATCTGGCCTGGTACCCGATGCCTAGGGTGGAGGGTTTACACCCAAAAATGGCTGGAGGATGTTCCTTCATGAAGCTTGACATGAGTCATACTTATTTACAGGTGGAGCGAGGCCCAGATTCCAGGAAATGTGCTAACGTAAACACTCATCAGCGGTTATTTGAAGACATCCGCCTCCCATTTGCGGTGTCATCGGCCCAGGCGATTTTCCAGCGGGTAATGGAGAATACTTTGCAGGACTGCTGAAGGTGGCCGTCTCACTGGACAATGTGCTCATCATGAGTATCACAGAGAAGGAGCATATGGACAACCTGCGGAAGTGCTTCGGCAGTTTTCCCATGTGGGCGCCCTCCTAAAGAGGAGAAAACGTGTATTGCGCGCAAGAGCGGTGACCTATTTAGGTTACAGGGTGGACAGGGATGGTCTACATCTGGTGGAAGTCAGGTTTTGGTGTATTAAATAAATCCTGGCCCCAAAGAGCGATACTGAGCTCTGATCGTTCCTAGGCCTGGTTAATTACTATGGGAAGTTCATTGCAAACCTGGCCACTTTATTAGCTACGCTCCATGTATTGTTGAGGACGGACCAGGAGTGTTTCTGGTGTGCTTCACAGGGCAAAGCATTTGCCAGAATAAAAAAGCATCTGTTAACCACACGGCTCCTCACGCATTATGATCCTGCTCAACCTCTAATCTTGAAATGCGCTGAGCATTGGGTTGGGACAATGGCACGGAATGCCCCATTGCTTCTAGGACTTTGGCGGACGCAGAGTGATGTTAAACTCAAATTGAGAAGGAGGGCTTGACCATAATGTTTGGTGTCAAGAGGTTCCATCAGTATGTTTATGGGCTGCATTGTGACAGACCACAAGCCACTGCTTGGCTTTTTTAGGGAGGATAAGGGAATTCCACCCAATGCATCAGCTAGAATTCAGCATTGGGTGCTCACTGTGTATGAATATTTGCTTTGACAATACCTAGGTAATAGATTGCCCATGCTGACACCCACAGCACCCATGAATGCCCCATCCCCACCAATGGTGGATGAGATGGTTGCAACTCTCAATTTCATGGATACCTTGCAGTGACAGCTGGTCAGGTGCACACATGGACGCTGTGGGATCCAGGACTGGCAAAGCTTTGCCTCATGCTGTTGAGAAAGGGAGGAGATGAGGCCCTTCCTGTAGCTCTCCGGCCTTTTTCCTAGAGGTTCCCATCTCAGTGCAGAAGAAGGTGTAATATTGTGGGGAGCTCACGTTGTCATCCCTCCGCAGGGTCAGGAATCCATGTTGTAGGACCTTCACAGAGGCCACCCAAGCAATTCTAAGATGAGGATGTTGGCCCGTTGTTATGACTGGTGGCCTGGCACAGATAGGCACAGTGAGAGTGTTGTGCACAATTGCCGGCATCATCAGAAGCTCTCACTGGTGGCCTTCCTTCATCCCTGGGAAAGACCAGGATGCCCGTGGGTGCGTCTACATGCACCAAGGGCTAGTTTAGCTCACTCAGCTAAATCGCTGGCTTTTAAAGCAGACCAAGCAGGCCAGCAGCACGGTTCGATTCCCGTACCAGCCTCCCCGGACAGACGCCGGAATGTGGTGACTAGGGGCTTTTCACAGTCCCTATGTGAAGCCTACTCGTGACAATAAGCGATTTTCATTTTTTTCATTATGTGGCGCCCTCTTCCTCATTATCGTGGATGCCCACTCAAAGTGGTTAGAGGATAGAAACTGGGTGGTATGGACAAGCTGGGCCGAAGGGCCTGTTTCCATGCTGTAAACATCTATGATTCTATGATGCCAAGTGTACAGGATGGCCTTGACAATGTCCAGGGTCATGATAGAAAAGCTTTGGGGTTCATCACCCATGGGATCCCTGAGGTCCTGGTAAAAGATAATGGGAACACTGTTCACTAGCGAAGTATTTGCTATGTTTCCAGGTGAAATGGCATTCAACATATTCAAACTGTTCCGTATCATCCCTCCTCCTACGGCCTTGCAGAAAGGGTGGTCCAGACCTTTAAAAGAAGCATAAAAAACAGTCCGCAGATTCCATGGACATGTGGCTGAAGGGGGTATTTCAGACTTTGTGGGGGGGTGGAGGGGTGTTATAACCTTCACGAGGACCACGGGGAAACCAGTGTTGATCTCCCGGTAGGACTCGTGGAATACAAGCTTCCCTGATAGGGGGTGGAGGCTGTTTTGTTATGCTCTTGATGTAGCATAAGCTGCTTTCTTGATGTGCACTCATGGAGATAGCTTTAACACATTTATTAAGCTGTTAACAATTCTCCTACTTGGATTCGACTCTCCTATTAATCCTGCTATAGCTACTCAGACTGACGAACCAATCTGCTACAATCCAGGTGGTGGGTGTGATGTGTTTCAAATCAACCCTGTGTCTCCACTGGAACGAGGAAGATCATGTGTGCTGTGTCACTCCTGGTTTGTGCTGGCGCTAGGAGTGGTGCACAGGACTGATTCACTCTCCCTTGCCATGCAAATTTATGCATGGTGGGGAGCTCGTGGGATTCCATTCAGCATCCCGTTATCGGGCTGCCATTTTAATTTCCCTTCATTATTTTCATTTCCCTTCACGATTAAATCTCAGTAGATTCAGGAGACATCTCAGTACCCTGCTGTGAAACTAACCACAATATTTATAGTAAGAAGTCTTACAACAGCAGGTTAAAGTCCAACAGGTTTGTTTCAAATCACTAGCTTTTGGAGCGCAGCTCCTTCCTCAGGTGAATGTTTCTAAGTTTCTAATGTTTCTCATTCACCTGAGGAAGGAGCAGTGCTCCGAAAGGTAGTGATTTGAAACAAACCTGTTGGACTTTAACCTGGTGTTATAAGACTTCTTACTGTACTCACCCCAGTCCAACGCCGGTATCTCCACATCATGGCTACAATATTTATAAACAGTGAGAAGCGCTTTCACTTCCTCTTTTTCCCAGCAGAAAACACTTCATTTCTTTTGAGGGGTTGGTTTAGCACAGTGGGCTAAACAGCTGGCTTGTAATGCAGAACAAGACCAGCAGGGGGATTCAATTCCCATTACGACCTCCCTGAACAGGTGCCGGAATGTTGGGACTAAGGGCTTTTCACAGTAACTTCATTGAAGCATAAGAACATAAGAACATAAGAACTAGGAGCAGGAGTAGGCCATCTGGCCCCTCGAGCCTGCTCCGCCATTCAATTAGATCATGGCTGATCTTTTGTGGACTCAGCTCCACTTTCCGGCCCGAACAGCATAACCCTTAATCCCTTTATTCTTCAAAAAACTATCTATCTTTACCTTAAAAGCATGTAATGAAGGAGCCTCAACTGCTTCACTGGGCAAGGAATTCCATAGATTCACAACCCTTTGGGTGAAGAAGTTCCTCCTAAACTCAGTTCTAAATCTACTTCCCCTTATTTCGAGGCTATGCCCCCTAGTTCTGCTGTCACCCGCCAGTGGAAACAACCTGCCCGCATCTATCCTATCTATTCCCTTCATAATTTTAAATGTTTCTATAAGATCCCCCCTCATCCTTCTAAATTCCAACGAGTACAGTCCCAGTCTACTCAACCTCTCCTCATAATCCAACCCCTTCAGCTCTGGGATTAACCTAGTGAATCTCCTCTGCACACCCTCCAGCGCCAGTACATCCTTTCTCAATTAATGAGACCAAAACTGAACACAATACTCCAGGTGTGGCCGCACTAACACCTTATACAATTGCAACATAACCTCCCTAGTCTTAAACTCCATCCCTCTAGCAATGAAGGACAAAATTCCATTTGCCTTCTTAATCACCTGTTGCACTTGTAAACCAACCTTCTGTGACTCATGCACTAGCACACCCAAGTCTCTCTGAACAGCGACATGCTTTAATATTTTATCGTTTAAATAATAATCCCGTTTGCTGTTATCCCTACCAAAATGGATAACCTCACATTTGTCAACATTGTATTCCATCTGCCAGACCCGAGCCCATTCACTTAACCTATCCAAATCCCTCTGCAGACTTCCAGTATCCTCTGCACTTTTCGCTTTACCACTCATCTTAGTGTCATCTGCAAACTTGGACACATTGCCCTTGGTCCCCAACTCCAAATCATCAATGTAAATTGTGAACAATTGTGGGCCCAACACGGATCCCTGAGGGACACCACTAGCTACTGATTGCCAACCAGAGAAACACCCATTTATCCCAACTCTTTGCTTTCTATTAATTAACCAATCCTCTATCCATGCTACTACTTTACCCTTAATGCCATGCATCTTTATCTTATGCAGCAACCTTTTGTGTGGCACCTTGTCAAAGGCTTTCTGGAAATCCAGATATACCACATCCATCGGTTCCCCGTTATCTACTGCACTGGTAATGTCCTCAAAAAATTCCACTAAATTAGTTAGGCATGACCTGCCTTTTACGAACCCATGCTGCGTCTGCCCAATGGGACAATTTCTACCCAGATGCCTCGCAATTTCTTCCTTGATGATAGATTCCAGCATCTTCCCTATTACCGAAGTTGAACTCACTGGCCTATAATTTCCTGCTTTCTGCCTACCTCCTTTTTTAAACAGTGGCGTCACGTTTGCTAATTTCCAATCCACCGGGACCACCCCAGAGTCTAGTGAATTTCGGTAAATTATCACTAGTGCATCCGCAATTTCCCTAGCCATCTCTTTTAGCACTCTGGGATGCATTCCATCAGGGCCAGGAGACTTGTCTACCTTTAGCCCCATTAGCTTGCCCATCACTCCCTCCTTAGTGATAACAATCCTCTCAAGGTCCTCACCTGTCATAGCCTCATTTCTATCAGTCGCTGGCATGTTATTTGTGTCTTCCACTGTGAAGACCGACCCAAAAAACCTGTTCAGTTCCTCAGCCATTTCCTCATTTCCCATTATTTAAACTCCCTTCTCATCCTCTAAAGGACCAATATTTACCTTAGCCACTCTTTTTTGTCTTATATATTTGTAAAAACTTTTACTGTCTGTTTTTATATTCTGAGCAAGTTTACTCTCATACTCTATCTTACTCTTCTTTATAGCTTTTTTAGTAGCTTTCTGTTGCCCCCTAAAGATTTCCCAGTCCTCTAATCTCCCAGCAATCTTTAGCCTACTTGTGACAATAAGCGATTATTATATTATTAGATGGCAAGGTTTGGGACTCTTATTTTACCTTCTAATGAGAATCGGTAATCCGGTTGGTGGGAGGTATCAAAAATGCGACTTTATTATTGTTAATTGCTCAAATACACTTGAATAAGAACTGGATAAAAACTTAGAAACAAAATATCAAACAATAAACATAAAAAAGTCAAGCACATGGCAAAAGACATAAAGCACAAAGGGAAATTTCACTTTAACCGAAACAAACAGAATGATGATTCAAGAATTCAGGGACAAAGACCTGGACCACGAGGTCCTACTTTTAAGGGAATTTGTATCTCTGGTTTAATGCCTCACTTACTTTCATTGGCTTCTAATTCTCAGCCGAGACCTCCTGGTTTGTTCAAATTAATATCTGTTACTAAGAGGATGATTTGTTAATCAAACATTGGACATTACTTAAGATTGACTGGTGCCTATCAAAACTAGCTCAGCGTCTGCATGCGCAGCCTTAGGAAAATTACTGGATATGTTGCCCACATATTCCATGTTATGCAACTCAATGGAGACCTTGCTGAAACTGATTAGTTGATTAGACAGAGAACAATACATTCTTAGTGCCGAATACACTGGAATACAATGGTTAATTCATTATATCAGACAATGACTGAGTTCCCACAGTCAAGGTATTTTTAATATTTTTACCTCTTAGCTACATGCATTCAACTAGCCGCTATATGAATAAAACTATGAATAAAACAATATTCTATCACGAGGACTTGTCAATCATAGCTAAATCTTTATAAACATGCCAGATACCTATCTGTCTGGAAGCTATTGCACTGTCAGTTACAGCCTAATAAAAACAATTTCTCTTTGAAAGTGAATAGAGGCCTCGCAGGTCAAAGGATCTGAGGGGGTTTAAAGCCTTGTGATGTGTTTTGGCTTTCTATGAAATACCAGCCTCTGCGTTCGACAAGAATGTCTGAGGCAGCAGCTGTATGAGGCTGGGAAATGAAAATGCAGTGATTATTCCCTGTTTCTGTTTGACTGCTCATTAGCTTCCAGGCAGAGGTAACTGATGAGCGCGAGTTGATTTCTGATATGGGCGTCTCTGATGGGAGATCTCTGATATGGGGGTCTCTGATATAGGGGTCTGTGTTGAGGGTCTGATGGTGGGCAGGGGCCTGGGGATGCTGGGGGTAGGTTGTGGGAGGTCCTCCGACAGACCTTGGGGGAACCAATGTTAAATACTTACCTTCTTGACTCACCGCGGGGTTCACTGCGTCAGGGCCACGCTTGTTCGACGACCACACGGTTCTGGCTGACCAGGAAGCTCCCCCTCTTACTGCTTGCCATAGACATTTCAGGGGGATTTACCTATTGACAATCAGCCTATTTGGCCATGACACAGCACACTTTCCAAGGCCATCTGTTGCTGTGATACTTGAACTTGGAGCTCTGGGCTCAGAACTAAGGACACTACCTACTGGACAACAAGATCACCTATACAGTTGGAATTACTCCAACACTGGTGGCTACACCTTCAGTTGCTAAGGCAGCCCACCCTGACCGAGGCTGGCCACCTGGTTGCTCCTCCACTCCCTCCGAGCATAGGGGCAGCAAGCCCAGTCCCCCCGGGCTCTTTGCCTGTGAGTGAAGATGCCTACTCACCTCCTCAGGTGAGTGGACCCTTCGCCAGTTTCATGTATTTAAAAAGGATTAGTAATCGGCACCCACGTGACTACTTGCTGGGAAGGGCATTAGATCATGGGAGGCATTTAAATAGGGGCTCCTATGCTCCGCTGAAATAGCCCCCCTGCTCCTCTCTGCCTCGCTTCCTTAAAATCTACCTCTTTGATGAACCTTTAAGTCAACTGATCTAATGGGCGTGATTTAATGGCTGCATTGTGCTTAAGCGAGAGTGTGATGAGGTCGTTAAATAGTGGGAGAGGCCAAAAATGAGAAACATGATGGGCTCCGATCCGCTCGTGATCTAACCGACCTGCTCCCCTTGGTAAAATCCGGATCTCACCTTAGCAAGGCATGAAACCAACAATCACCACTTCTGGCCAATCTCCATACAATTAACGAGAGCGACCCACTATTTAAATGCCTCCCGTGATCTAATAGCCTACCCAGAAAGTGGTTACATGGGTGCTGGTTAGTAATCCTTTTTAAAAACAAGAAACAGGTGTTGGGGCTGCTAGGGGGACCCAAGGAGGTGAGTAGCCATCTTCATTCACAGACAAATAGCTCGGGGGAACTGGGCTAGCTGCTCCTGTGTGTTCGGAGAGGGTGGAGGAGCAACTAGGGGACAGTCTTGGTCAGGGTGGACCACCGTGAGGACTGGGGGACACGGAGCAGGTATTTTCTGGGGGTGGGGGTCCAATCGGCTGTGGGTCCACCATGTCAACACCTGGATCTTGTGTACCCATTCCAGGGGCAATATTGTCTGCCCCACCGACCACCCATAACTCCCACTGCCTGGGAGACCTCTGACCGTGCAGCTGAAAGCTATTGCTAATAGGGAATTGGAAATCGTAGTTAAGTGAGCATTTCACAGTTCCCAAGTGGATCACCATGGGTAGGCGTGCGTGCCATGTAGCATGTGTTGGTTATTGCCTGGCATCCCAATCAGATTGTGATGCCTGGACACTGTGCCTGAACTTTGCAGGAGGGAACACTATGGACGCAGCGTCCAAATCCAAACATACAAGGGCTGGACCCCAGCACCAGGCACATTACCACGGCTGGATGGTGGGTGTGTGCACTGGAGAGGGGACCTGTGCCTGATCCAGGTAACGTTGCATGCAGGTGTCTGGGGTACAAGGTATGGGGTCCGGTAAGCAGGGGCCCCGCTGTGGCCAGGGTGCGTGGGCTGTGCATGCAGGGTGTGGGGGGAGCAATGGAGGGACTGGAGGGTTCTGGGTTGGAAGACACCGCTGGTTGTCAGTCTCACACCCTCTCCCATTTGCTTACAGATATTGCATGGCATGGGCTATATTTTGGACCCAGTGGGACACCCCAGTGTTGCTGGCAGGCCAGGTGGCCAGATGTTGGAGAAAGCGGTGGCCCATGGGCAGGGCTCTGAACCACACCCTGAGGACTCAGCTGTCATAATATCCACTCATGTATATAATGAGATGCAGACAGGCAGTGATTGACACATAGGATGACCAATGAACACACAACACAGAACAACCAATCACCAGACAAGAGACCACCACTATAAAGCCCACAGGGCATTAAGATTCCCGCTCTTTTCGGAACCCAGACACTGAGACAGTCAGAGTGCACAAGTCAGTGGACATTATTGCCATGTGGTAGCTAGTAAGTCTGGTCGAACCAGTAAGAGGTCAAAAGTAGGATTAGTAGATTGTCAACCCACAGCTGAACATGTACAGCCGTTCACAGTTTAAATAAAACCGTGTTGGATCATCTCCGGTGTCAGAAGTTTGTTTCTAGCTTCCCTGCATCCAGTTGCAGTCAACGTCAAACCAACCTGCCTAACACATCACCGGCCACCCAACACGCCAGGGAGGGACCCAGAGGGGGAGACCCGCGACAGCTCAAGGTGCACACGCATCACTGTCCTTCGAACAGATGACAGACAGCGCGTGCTGCAGGTGGCGCCGCCTCAACAAGGAGACGGTGCATCACCTGTGCCATATCCTTGCGGACGTGGCACCACTGGGGTGGGGTTTGGCAGGGATCCAAGACCCACATTCCCAGAGAGATGGTATTTGGGATTGGTGTTAGCCCCGCATGGTGGAAGAAAGTGCCAGAGGTGTCATATTGGTCAAAGTGCAGATATTTTAAAGGGTTTCACAGAGTGTTCCCTACTGCCCCATTCTCCCAATGGTGCCAGCATTCTTCCCACTCCAGCCTCATACATTCCCCCCATCTCTTTCACCCGTAGCCTCTGGGACTCCTCCAGTCAGCTATGGACCTCTTGGATGTTGCGGACAGCCCCCTCTGAATAGCACGGCCGCATCCTATCATCTGCAACAGCTCCGGGTAAACCAGGTCCAGAGGCTCAGCATCTGACTGGGACCCAGCTGGGTCCTGAGATCCAGCAGCCCTCCAACTGGGCCATACTGCCTCCACCTGATGTGCTTCAGCAACTGTGTGGTGCTCATCAGATTCTTCCCCTGAAGCCTGTCCACTGCTGTCGCCCACCAAGGTGTGTGTCTCTGTGCTGGTGGAGGGTGGGGATGACAGCTGTGTCACGACTATTATGGTGGCATCCTTGGAGCTCACCTCCGAGGTGGTCTCATGGGTGGCAGAGGCTGGACCACCTGGGATGGGCCGGCAGTGTCGGCTGGAGACCATGTGGGAGAATGGACATGCGGTCAGTGGGAGGGATGGGTCAGTTTGTATGGCATTCACAACCCACTTGTGACAGGTTATCTGGGTGGTGGCTGGTGGATCCTCACCCCTACGACATGCAACAACCTCTGACCTTGGCCATCCCCATAACCTCCAGGGCACCTTCCTCATAGGGGTGAGGACTCTGATGTCCGGCACTCCATTGCCTGTCTGGAACCTTCCCACCTGTTGTGGACCAACTTCTCAACTGGGGCAGCGTGGTAGCGCAGTAGCTAGCACTTTGGCTTCACAGCGCTAGGGTCCCAGGTTCAATTCCCGGTTTGGGTCACTGTCTGTGCGGAGACTGCACATTCTCCCCATGTCTGCGTGGATTTCTTCCGGGTGCTCCGGGTTCCTCTAACAGTCCAAAGACATGCAGGTTAGATGGATTGGCCTTGCTAAATTTCCCTTAATATCCAAAAGAAGGTTAGGAGGGGTTATTGGGTTATGGGGATGCGGTGGAAGTGAGGGCTTAAGTGGGTTGGTGTAGACTCGATGTGCCGAATGGCCTCCTTCTGCACTGTATTTCTATGTTTTATGTTCTCCTGCGGTGACACAGAGCAGGACATCGTTAGCTGCACGCTGGTTAAATCGTGCCCCATATCTCTTCATGTGACTTGGTGTCATATTTTGATTTATAATGCTCCTGTGAAGCTCTGTAACAATCCTGGGAGTTAGAGGTGCTATAAAAATATAAGTTGTTGCAAAACACTAGCTTTGTGTAGTCTAAACGTGATTATTTTTCCTTCTTCTCTACTTCCTGTGCTTAAAACATTAATTTCTGCATCACAGCTGTTACACAGGTTTCACGAGCAGAAACACTCCAATATACATTCCGCAGTTACAAAATTCTGAAAATAACTTTGGCACAGTTCAAAATAGTACTTCTGACAAGAATTGATTTGGTAATGATCCAGATTCTTCTTTTTGCTTCTTTGTTATTGTACGCCTGACAAATAAATGGAAATGCTTATTGAAATCTGACAGCACAATGTTTTATTTACTTACAGACTTTCGGAGAGGATAATAATTCATGGCGGCCAGTCAGTCGAACCAGACTTACAGAAGCAATTAAAATAGACCTGCAATATAAAGGCCTACGTTATTGTATGAAACTGTACTGATGACAGCTTGCACTCAAAGTTTTGAAGGCAAGTACTAGTGGTTGAAGGTTTTCAAAGCAGTGTGGCAATGGAATTACCACTATTGTGCTTCGGCAGAGCTCATGGAAGAGGCCAAGTATTTCAATTCAAATACCCAAACTTTTTGGAGTTTTATTGGTGGCATCCTTTCGGGTGAATTTACTGGTTTGTGTCACAATCCAACCTTTGGAATCGGAATGCAAAAGTGGCCAAGGTGGGCTGTCTCCCTGGAGGTGGCTTCTTAATTGGCTGTCACTGAAGGCCCCATCTAATTAAGGAGGACGAGTGGATGAGGGAAGTGGGAGGCCTAACAGCAGGGCCCGCAGTATCCAGCTAGCAACCGCGCAAGCAGAGGTGGCTGCTGCTGAGGCAGGTAGGAGACCGCGAGGGCACCTCAAAATGGGAGTGCTCTCTGCAGCAAAGGGAAAAATTGAGCAAAATAAATGTGCAGGGGCACAGCTGATTGGTCATCATCGTGGAGGGAGAGCCCCTTCACGGGATGGCTTGTGGTCAGGGCTGTTGCTGTCGCTTCCTAGTAGGCTCATGCCTGGGTTTGTGAGAGGAGAAATCGATGACACCCCCAATAGGCTGCCTTTGGCCTCAATGGAGGGCCTGTCCGCCATCAGAAAGGTTCTAATAGTGCCATCACATTTTGTCCAATTTGGTCCATCTGCCGTTGCTGAGCAGATAGTCTCTGCCACATTGACCGCACCTCCAGAAAGACCACTCAGAGGCAGGAGCGTATTGGGCAGAAACCTGACATTCAGTTTATAATAATCTAATAATAATCTTAATTAGTGTCACAGTAGGCTTACATTAACACTGCAATGAAGTTACTGTGCAAATCCCCTAGTCGCCACACTCCGGCGCCTGTTCAGATACAATGTGGGAGAATTCAGAATGTCCAATTCATCTGACAAGCACGTCTTTTGGGACTTGTGGGAGGAAACCGGAGCACCCGGAGGAAACCCATGCAGACACGGGGAGAACGTGCAGACTCCGCACAGACAGTGACCCAAGCCGGGAATCAAACCCGGGTCCCGGCGCTGTGAAGCAACAATGCCACCCAAAGGCAACTGGCTTCCCCTTGTGGCAAGAGAGGGAATGCCACCCAAAGGCTTCCCCTTGTGGCAAGAGAGGGAGACCTGATGCATGCGAAGACTGCATTTTGCAGGCAACATCATTCTTAGATGGCACCCTCATTCCCCCAGCTCTCATGGGCTGTGGGTTAAATGAGCCTGCCAATGTGAATAGCTGGCCACCCATAAACTAATCCCTGACAGCCTGGCCTCTATAACCAATGGCCTTGACTTTACAGACATCTCATAACTTCAAACGTCAAAGTGCAGTCTGAGAGTGATGGTTCATTCTGACTGCATTGGTCCTCCCCTCTGTCTTCAGCCCTCATGAGGCTGGGAACCACCCCTTGTCAGAGCTTGTCAATGTTTTCCTTGCAGTTACGCTTGCCAGCCCACCACCATTGCACTGGGAAAATTCAGCCAATTGGGCTTAAGAGGCAGTTTTATTTGTACTGATTAGCTTTTGTGAAATATTTTCAGCCTGTCTTTGCTCAAAGTGAAAAGTAAACTAATGGTAACAAAACACATCCTTTTATTTGTGCAGTTTGTGTGCATTTGAGAAACAAATTCTGCCTTGGAAATCCGTGTGGATTTGGCTGAATTCAGACTGCCATCTGGGAAGCAAGAGACAGAACTTGAAGCCAAATCCTCTCATATTTTGTTTCTTTTCTTAACATTGAAATTTCTGCCAGAATCCTAGCTGAGCATTGGGATATATCGCGTGTCACGGCCAAACGGTGGAAGTAAATGTTTTGTCTGTTTTTGTAAGTCAAAACTGTGTAGTATCACCTGCCTAATTGTAGCTCTGTCAATCTCAAGGGCAATTAGAGATGGGTAACAAATGCTGGCCTTGCCAACGATGCTCCCATCATATGAAAGAATAAAATAAAACCTGGACACCTCACATAAGCAGTGCTGCAAGGTTTTGATATGAAGGTCATAGAAAGTGCCAATAAGACAAACATCCTTTTCAACGGGCGACACGATAGCACTGTTGCTTCACAGCTCCAGGGTTCCAGGTTCGATTCCGGCTTCGGTCACTGTTTGTGCGGAGTCTGCATGTTCTCCCCGTGTCTGCGTGGATTTCCTCCGGGTGCTCCAGTTTCCTACCACGATCCAAAGATGTGCAGGTTAGGTGGATTGGCCATGCTAACTTGCCCTTAGTGTCCAAAAAAAAGGTTAGGTGAGGTTACTGGGTTATGGGGATAGGGTGGAGGTGTTTGCTTAAGTAGGATGCCCTTTCCAAGGGCCAGTGCAGACCCGATGGGCCAAGTAGCCTCCTTCTGCACTGTAAATTCTATGATCCTATGAACTTTTTGCTGGTCAACTGTTCCGGCAGCAACTGTGGAGAGAGAAACAGTTATGGGGTGTGGTAATATGACCAGAGGTACTACGGTACCTAGGAGTGTGAGCGACCATTTGTGGAGAAGGCTCGCTGCTCATTGGCCCAAGTGTTTGCATTTCATTGGTCGGAACGTAAGGTAGCTCCGCCCAGTAAGGCGGGGTATAAGAACCCGTGTTGCCCAGCGCCGGCCTCTTTCTGTACTCGAGCTGCTGGGGAAACAACTTGTTGATTAAAGCCTTCAATTCGGACTACATCCTCATTTCAGTAGTTATTGATCGCGCATCAATTTAATCAACAAGATTTTAAAGGATGGAGCTCCGCATCAAGCTGGAGTGTCTACGACTCAGCCCCCACGCAGCTAACGCAGCAGCTACGTTCATGCATTGGCTAGCTTGTTTTAATAGCTGTCTCAGCACGGCGGAAAACGTTCCGACGAGGGAGCAGAAGCTACACATCCTCCACTCGTGCATCGGCACCGCCATCTACACGCTCATCGAGGACACGTCCGACGACCACTCCGCCATGGAACTGCTTAAAGGACACTTCATCCGACTGGTGAATCAAGTTTATGCTCGGCACTTGCTGGCTATGAGGCAGCAGATCCCTGGTGAGTCGTTAGACGATTTTTACCGTGCACTCCTTGTACTGGGGAGGAACTGCGGCTAGTGAGCACACGGAACTGTTAATCCGAGACGCCTTTGTTGCGGGTATGCAGTCCCCACAAATCCGCCAGAGACTGTTAGAGAAGGAAACTTTGGGCCTTAGGGTTAGTGTTAGGGTTTGGGCGTACAGAAACGCCTGTTCATACGCCCCCACCCGTGCGGCGGCCCCCTGGGCAGCGTGGAATTCAGCTTCCCCTTCCCCTAAGGACTCTGAATCGCCTCAGGCCTGCGCTGCAAGACGCCCTGGAAACCCTGCTGGGCCCCGTTGCTATTTTTGTGGACAGGCAAAACACCCCCGACAGCGTTGCCCAGCCCGATCGGCAACATGCAAGGGCTGTGGTAAAAAGGGCCATTTTCTGTTGGTTTGCCAGGTGACTGTGGGACCAGCCCCGTCTCTCTCCGAGGGCCCCGTGCAGCCCAGGAACTTCTCCGTCCCCATCCCACAACGCCACGTGCGGCCTCTGGGCGCCGCCATCTTGTCTTTCCGGTGCCACGTGCGGGGGACGGGCGCTGCCATTTTGTCCATCCCCCGCCATTTGCGATCAGTGGGCGCCACCATCTTGGATAGGCTCCAAGGACCCCAGCGCAGGTGACTACGCACCGCCCGATGATGACTCCGATTCTCTGCCACTACTCGCGTCAGTCACCTTGGACCATTCTCGACCCCGCACCATCTCTACGGCGACGACTAAGGTCCTGCTCAACGGGCACGAAATGTCCTGCCTGCTGGACTCTGGGAGCACGGAGAGTTTCATACACCCTGCCACGGTAAGACACTGTTTTCTCCCTGTCCACCCGGAAAGCAAAAAATCTCCCTGGCCTCTGGCTCCCACTCGGTTGAGATCAAGGGGTATTGTATAGCGGACCTCACGGTCCAGGGGAGGGTGTTTAAAAATTACAGGCTCTACGTCCTCCCCCATCTCTGTGCGGCTGCGCTCCTGGGATTAGACTTCCAGTGTAACCTCCAGAGCCTAACATTTAAATTTGGCGACCCTATGCCTCCCCTCACTGTATGCAGCCTCGCAACCCTCAAAGTCGATCCCTCGTCCTTGTTTGCAAACCTCACCCCGGATTGCAAACCTGTTGCCACTAGGAGCAGACGATACAGTGCCCACGACCGGGTCTTCATCAGGTCCGAGGTCCTCCGGCTTCTGAAGGGGTCATCGAGGCTAGTAACAGCCCCTGGCGAGCACAAGTTCTGGTAGTAAAGATCGGAGAGAAGAATAGGATGGTCATAGACTACAGTCAGACCATCAACAGGTTTATGCAGCTGGATGCGTACCCTCTCCCCCGTATATCCGACCTGGTCAACAGGATCGCACAGTACACGGTCTTCTCCACGGTAGACCTGAAGTCGGCCTACCACCAGCTCCCCATCCGCACGAGCGATCGCAAGAACACTCTGTTCGAGGTGGACGTCCGGCTCTACCACTTTTTAAGGGTTCCCTTCGGTGTCACAAATGGGGTCTCGGTCTTACAATGAGCGATGGACCGAATGGTCAACAGATACGATTTACGGGCAATCTTCTCGTATCTCAATAATGTCACCATCTGCGGCCACGATCAGCAGGACCACGACACCAACCTCCGCAAATTCCTCCAAACCGCAAATCTCCTGAATTTGACCTATAACAAAGAAAAATGCGTGTTCAGCACCGACTGCCTAGCCATCCTCGGCTATGTAGTGCGAAATGGAGTGATAGGCCCCGACCCGGAATGCATGCGACCCCTGATGGAGCTCCCCCTCCCTCACTGCTCCAAGGCCCTCAAACGCTGCCTCGGGTTTTTCTCTTATTACGCTCAGTGGGCCCCCAACTACCCTAACAAAGCCCGTCCCCTCATACAAACAGCCACTTTCCCCCTGTCGACGAAGGCCCGCCAGGCCTTCAGCCGCATCAAAGCGGATATCGTAAAGGCCACGATGCGCGCCATCGACGAGTCCCTCCCCTTCCAGGTCGAGAGCGACGTGTCTGCGTAGCTCTGGCAGCCACCCTCAACCAAGCGGGCAGACCCGTGGCCTTCTTCTCGCGAACCCTCCATGCTCCCGAGATCCGCCACTCCTCGGTCGAGAAGGAAGTACAGGCCATAGTAGAAGCTATGTGGCATTGGAGGCATTACCTGGCCGGCAGGAGGTTTAACCTCCTCACAGACCAACGGTCGGTGGCCTTCATCTTTGACAATGCACAGCGGGGCAAGATAAAAAATGACAAGATCTTGCGGTGGAGGATCAAATTATCCACCTACAACTATGACATCTTGTATCGTCCTGGGAAGCTAAACGAGCCTCCCGATGCCCTGTCCTGCGGCACCTGTACCAACGCACAAGTGGACCGCCTCCGAGCCCTCCACGTGGACCTCTGCCACCTGGGGGTCACCCGCTTCTTTCATTTTGTAAAGACCCGCAACCTGCCCTACTCCTTCGAGGAGGTCAGGACAGTCACTAGGAACTGCCACATCTGCGCAGAGTGCAAGCCGCACTTCTACCGCCCCGAAAAAGCGCCTCTGACAAAGGCTTCCCGTCCCTTTGAACGCCTCAGCATGGTCTTCAAAGGTCCCGTCCCCTCTACCAACCGCAACACGTACTTCCCCAACGTGATTGACGAGTACTCCCGCTTCCCGTTTGCCATCCCCTGCCCCGACCACAACCACCATCATAAAAGCCCTCCACAGCATTTTCTCCCTGTTCGGATTCCCCGCCGACATACACAGTGATGGGGGTCCTCCTTCATGAGTGACGAACTGCGTCAATTCCTGCTCAGCAAGGGCATTGCCTCAAGCAGGACGACCAGTTACAACCCCCGGGGTAACGGACAGGTCGAGAGGGAGAACGGTACAGTCTGGAAAACCGTCCTACTGGCCCTACGGTCCAGAGATCTCCCAGTCTCCCGCTGGCAGGAGGTCCTCCCAGACGCCCTCCACTCCATCCGGTCTCTACTCTGCACTTCTACTAATCAAATTCCTCACGAACGCCTTCTTGTTTTCCCCAGGAAGTCTTCCTCAGGACCCCGCTCCCGACCTGGCTGGCTACCCCCGGGCCCATCCTGCTCCGGAAGCACGTGCAGGCACACAAATCAGATCCGTTGGTCGAGAGGGTCCAGCTGCTCCATGCTAACTCGCAATATGCGTAAGTGGAGTACCTCGACGGCCGACAAGACACGGCCTCCCTACGGGACCTGGATCCCCGCCATCCCCCTCGTCACCAGCCCCACCCATCCCCCCACAGGCTACGGCAGGACCCCCCCAACCGCAACTTCTCCCTGCAGGCGCTCCCCTCCCTGGCCCGCCAACCCCCTCACTTGCGCCGCCTGGAGGACTAGACACCCCCCCCCCCCCCCACGGCCCGGCCCTCACCAGCCTAGGGGTGTTGAAACCTCCACAAGGACCGGATCATCGCTCCCGGAGTCATGGACGCCCGCATCTCCATCAACATCTCCGCCGAAGCTCCGTCGGTCACAGAGGACGTCCAAGGCCCCCGATCGTCTGATCGAGTCGATGTGAACTCTTAATGGATTTTTTTTCTGTCTCTGTAAATAGTTACGGGCCAGTGTGCCATGTTTATAACATAATTCCTGACTCTGTACATAGATATGGGGCAGTGGGCAGCCGTCGTTAGAGAGAGGTATAGTCCCATATCACTAGTCATACTACCAGTAAATTATCCCATCCGCACCGGACTACCAGTCATGGCTGGACGCCCGAGCAGTCTTCCTCCCCCCCCCACCCCGCCCCCCGGTTCCTTTCTCAACAAGGGGTAAATGTGGTAATATGACTAAAGGTACTATGGTACCTGGGAGTGTGAGCTACCATTGGTGGAGAAGGCTCGCTGCTCATTGGCCCAAGTGTTTGTATTTCATTGGTCAGAACGTAAGGTAGCTCCGCCCAGGGAGGCGGGGTATAAGAACCCGTGTTCCCCAGCAGCCAACCTTATTTCTGTACTCGAGCTGCTGGGGAAACATCTTGTTGATTAAAGCCTTCAATTCGGACTACATCCTCGTTTCAGTAGTTATTGATCGTGCATCATGGGGCCTGATCTAAGAAATACAATGCTATCTAACGGGACTTTGTTGCAATCCGGGCCTCAGTAGGGAAGGCCTCGCCGAGGGTGCACTTAGTCCCATTTCCTGCGCTGAGCAACTCCACTCGTCAGAACCACTCAGTGCAGGAGGAGATCGGGATGCTATTTTAAATTAGCATTCAGATCTCTTTACCCCCCCTCAACACAACCTCAGTACCCCTCTAAAGCTGTCACTCACCTCAGGGTCCCACACACCCACACCCCACCTCATATGGGTAGGGCACCCCCAGACTCCATCTCCGGCACAGGAAAATTGTCGGTCTGGTTCTACCAGCTGAAATCCTGCAGTGCCACCTTGGCACCTTGGCAATGCCAGGCTGAGGTAGGTTTACCAATGATGCAGGTTTAAAGAAGTGTCTTAATGGAAGCAATAGATGTGATGAGGCAGTGAGGTATAAAAGGCTTGAATTATGTAGCACATTTCATCACCGCCAGACATTCCAAAGTGCTTTGACCTAAGGAAGTACTTTTTGAAGTGTAGGGTGGAATTCAATGTAGCTAACGGAGGTCTCACCTGCTGGCTAGAGAGACGGAGAGAGACCCGCATCACTTTGTTTGGGAGCACGCTAAGTGCCAGTCGAACACTTAATGGGCAGTGGTGGGTCTACCCCGGTGTGGCAGCATGTCCCATTTGAGGGCCAATCGTTCAAGGGTCACGTGACCCATCTGGGGCCTATTGCTTCAAAGCACAAAGCTTGGCCAATGGGAAGAAAGAGTCAAGGAGTAAAAACCTGTATATTAATTGAGTCTGCATATAGTTTTACCTCGTCGTTGTTTGAACAAATCACTCAGTGATTTAAGCAGCCTCCTCATTGTTACCTCATTATTGCATTAGTGACGAGAGTAAATTGGACTGTCGCTATGGTAATTCAGAATTAGAGGGGACTGGGGTGCCTTAGTGGGCTTCCAGAGAAGGAAAGAGAAATGGGGCGTGATTCAGCGACCCTGTTGCACCTGGCATGAATCCGGGCGTAATGGGTGAATCGCTCCGTCCGGCGTGACCTGGATCTTGCCCTCCCTGACGCCGGATTCAACCGGTGGCTGGTACTCACCAGCTGTTTCTGTGCGATCTCGTCAGGATGCCGTTTAATACTCAAACGTGGGCCAGTCATAACAGCATCTGGGAGGGTGCCCAGTCCATTGAAGACCCCAGGTGATTGGGATGTAAGCGGGTGGAAATCTGGTACTCCCCCGGCACTGTGGGTACCCTGGACACTGCCAGGGTGTCCAGGTGTCACTGCCACAGTAGTAAGGTCACTTCCAGGGTGCCAGGCTGGCCCTGCCATGGCCCGGGAGAGGAGTGGGGGGGGGGGGCCTTGCCAGGTAAAGGAGAGGTGAGAGGTTTCCGGGGCCGACCTCAAGTTCGGTGGGGGTGAGGGGCAGTCAATAAAGCGGAGCGATCTGAAAGGTGGGGAGGTCAGGATGACCCGATCAGCGAGGAACCTTTCCAGCTTGCCAGCAGGAAATTCCTCTAACTGCAGCCTCAGCAGAGAGACTCTTTCCAAGGCCAAAAAAAGCGGCAATTGCCATAAATAGTGGAGTGTATCATGGCTCTGCACGTGCTCGCCAAACACGCTGTCCAGCGGATTTTAACTTGAGTCGTTGAATCGCGCCCATGGTCTCTACAGTAACAGTAAAAATAGTGGCACTACTAGTGACCAGGGGACTGAAGACACAGGCCAATTAATTCACATGCTTCGGTACTTTTTCACAGCTAATGATATAACTGAGGGAGATAAGCAAAAGGTCATCCTGTTTATGGTATGTGTACCCCAGTATTATAACCTCACTAGATGCTTAACAAAGAGCTGTACCAGACCCTGATATTGATATTGCAACGGACAAATTCAATTTGTCTATCAGGGGCCCAGGGAATACAATTTCTGCATTTGCAGCAAGACATTGTCAAATGGCTGAGCACTGTGAATTCGACTCTTCATTAAGTGGCATGTTACCCGATTGTTTGGTTTGCAGCACTAACAATCTGAATATCCCAAGGCACCTATGAGCAGAAACAAAAATATCCCTGGATAAAGCAGCTACAGTGCGGGCAGGAAGGCATGGTGAATCAACTAGACGAGGACCCTGAATGGCGGGCGCAGAGGAGGCGGAACAGAGATCCCAAGATCAGGACGTGGACAGAAGCAAAAGAAAGAAATGTGACCATCAGCCTAGGAATGTTGATGAGTGTTACAGCTGTGAGGGAGAGCACCCTCAGGGTAAGTGCAATTGCAAAGATTTTGTTTGCTTTAATTGTAACAGGAAGGGCAACATTCTACTAGGGTGCCGGGCCAGACAGGGTGTACCCAGATTTTAAAAAACACACCCTGACTCCAGTGCATAAAGTAGAGGAAGATTCTCAGGAAGAATCCAAGACTTATAAGGTAAACATAATTGAGTTGTACAAGACAGCTAGCATTGAGATGGTCTTTACGGTGAATGGGTGACTGTTTGAGTATGGAAGTTGACACAGATGCTTCTGTCACAGTGGTGAGAGAACAGACCTACAATTTGCTACGATAAGGAGTTCAACTCCTGAGATTAAGCAGTATGGCTGTTAAGTTAGCAACTTATATGGGGGAAATCCTAAAGATACTAGACACCACAACTGCACCGGTGTCACATCAGCACCAATCTGCTCAATTACCCATGATTTTTGTGGAAGGTCAGAGGCCAAGCCTCATGGGGCGGGACTGGCTATGGTAGATAAATTAAACTGGCTGGAAATTTTTTAAATAATGGATGGTGCTTTTCAAGAGATTCTGTGCAGGTACAAAGACATTTTTCAAAATGAGCTGGGCCGAATACAAGGGGTTAAGTCCAAAATCTATTCTTTAATTCTAAACTAAAATTCTTTAGAGCTCGGTCAGTTCCATACGCTCTATATCAGAAATTCAAGGCTGAATTGAGACATTTGGAGGAATTAGGAGTCAAAGTATGGTTCTCCAACTGGGCGGCCCCTATTGTTCCTGTAGTAAAACCTTACCATACTGTCCAGATCTGTGGTGATTAAAAACTCAGCATAAACCAAGCAGCCCACATGAGAGGCAACCTATCCTTAAGATAGAAGCTCATTACGCAAAGCTGGAGGAGGCCTTACTTGAACAAGCTCAACTTGAGCCATGCTTACCTAAAACGTGGGCTGGATGAAGACTCCAGAAAATATGCTATGATCAACACACACAAGGGACTGTTCCAGTATACAAAGTTGCCCTTTGGCATTTTGTTTGAATGCGCAATCTTCCGATGAACGATGGAGAATTTGTTGCAAGGAATTCCAAAAGTCGTGGTGTATTTGGACAACATCCTGGTGATGGGGACTTCACACTTCATAGGAAGAACATTTGGCCAGCCTGAAGGAAGTCCTTAAGAGGTTTAGAGAAGCAGATATGTGGCTGATAATGGAAGAATGCATCTTTTAGGCCAGTGAAGTTACATATTTGGGGTTTAAGTGAGGTTCCTGCACCGAGAAACTTCATTGAATTAAATCATTTCTGGGTAGTGTCAATTCTTACTGCCAATTCATACCAAACTTAGCAACAACATTTGTTTCCATTACTGATGCTCTGAGTTGACTACCGTTACCTCAGGGTATGGCTCTACCCCCGGTGCCTCAGGAAATTGCCTGAGCTTTAAACTTCTTGGATACCTTGCGCGTAACATCGAATGACATTTAGAATTGAACTGAGTGAGACACAGTCCTGTCTCCAGTTAAGCAGATGGTTTTATGTGGATGGCATTATGAGCAGCTGGTGCAGATCAGACCCTACCAACTGAGGAAAGACAAACTCAGTTGCGAAGACATGGCATTGCTTTGTGGGGTCCTGAGTGTTGGTACCACCCCCCAGCAAGAGAGCTGCTATTATAGGAACTACATATCAAGCACCTTGGACAAGCTGAAATTAAGATTTTGACCAGGAGCTACATCTGGTGGCCAGGCATCAACAAAGACATCAAAAATTTGATCTGTCACTGTGACTTCTGGCAATCGCAATAAACCCTGCAGCCTGTAGCTCAACTGTATCCCTGGGAATGGACAGGCCGTCCTTGGACAAGATTGCGTATAAATTTTGCCAGCCCCTTCCGAGGGAAAATGTTCTTACAACCGGTGGTCGCCCATTCTAAGTTGGTAGATACCCAAGAAATGTTACGACAACTTCAAAAGGTTAAGACAGATTTTTTGTGCTACTCCGCCTCCCAGAAGAATTACAGCATTTTGTACAATGGTATCCAGCACATCCGCACAGCCCCCTATCAGCTGGCCCCGAATGGTCTGATGGAAAGAGCGGTTCAAGCCTTCAAATGCTTGATGATAAAGCAGCCAGATAGACCATTGCGCCTCAGACTAGCCAACTTCCTCCTTTCTTACAACACGAACCCCCACGTTACTACCGGGGTCACACCAGCGGAATTGTTGATGGGATGACATTTCCGAACCCGGCTGGATTTGGTGTTCGCCAATTTATCCAGGAGGGTGGAGGTGAGGCAAGCTAATCCAAATAAATACCAGAACTTCACCAAAGGTAGCAGATCGTCCAAAGAAGCTGATCTAGTTTTTGGTAGAAACTTCGTGGTTGGACCAACATGGTTAGGTGGGAGAATCGGAGCAAGATCTGGGCCTGTATCTCATTTGGTGGGCCTACAAAGGAGAGAGGTGTGATAGTATGTGGACTACGTAAGAAGGAGAGAGGCTGCAGCCCCGTCATCTGTACAAGTGAATCCAATGGTTACTACCAGTGTTTCTTCAACAGATTCAGAAATGGGGGAACTGATTGTTTCAGAAGTGGCCACTCTTGCTACTTCAGAGGGACCAGGAGACGGTGTCTGTACCAACACACCTTCTGAGACCTTTAAACAACTATCTGCAGATAACGATACTACTTCCTCGATGGTGGAAGTACCTGTCAGAGAACTGAGGATTTCCACCAGACCTCGGAACTCACCTGATAGACTGTCCTTACAAATGACTGTACTCTATCCCCCTTTTTTGTGGTCCTTCCCTCATTGTAAATGGTTACCTGTAATTATCCTGTTATGTATGTAGCCATAAGGGACTTGGGCGTGGGGGGGGGGGGGGGTGGGAAGGGGAATGATGTGGTAGTGTGGCCCCTTTAAGGGGAGATTGTTTGCCGGTCACGTGACCTGCCCGGGCCCGTTTTTTGGAAGTGTGTGAACTTCGGCCAATGGCAAGAAAGTGCACAGGTCAGGGGAGCAAGTGGACCCTCAAACTGAACCCAAGAGTCAAGGAGTAAAGACCTGTATTGCAGTTGCTGTGCCTGTATATACTTTAACCTCATCGTCGTTTTAATAAATGGCTTTGTGATTGAAGCAGCCTCCTTGTTGATTCTTCGCGCCATTACACATGGGATCAAGACCCTGGGGATGGACGTCGTGTCCATTGGAAGGCAGCCAGCCAGTCAGAGGCTGGCAGTTTTTCATTGCTCAGCAGCGCCACGGGGGAAGCAGTGGCTGCAGTTGATATTGCACTCGATACACTGAGGAAAGCAGGCTACATACAGGTGACTGTTTGCAGGAGAGGATTCATGGGTTGGGACTGAGCATTAAGAGAAGACTGGGAGGTATCTTTCATTTTCCTGATGCTTGGTCCATCAATCAGGCACTGAGTGCCTTTGAACAAATAACCCCAGAAACCTGCAAACAATCCTGAACAGGATTTTGCTTTTCAAACTTCCCCCATGGTGAGACCACCAACCATCACTGGATGAATAGCAATGGCGATGGGGTGAGGGTCTCAAGTGTCAATAAGAATCTCAAATCGGAGTAGGGCGAGAAGGCCTTCCATGAGTCTTCCCAACACCAAATTAATTGGGGCAGAGGCAGTAAGGCGGTGTAGTCTCCACCTGCCACCCTCTTACCCGATTAAACACCTAGCCCCACCAAACCCACCATGGGGGAGGGCAGTAAATTCTGCCCATAGTCACTGTCATCGCTACACACAGCTGCCAATTTGCACACAGCAAACTCCCACAAATAGCAATGTGATAATGTGCAGATAATCTATTTGTTACCATGTTGAATGAGGAACATTGGTCAGAACACTGAAGATAACTCTCCTACACGACTTTAAAATTGCAGCACGGGATCCTTTGCATCCACCTCAGTGGGCAGACAGGGCCTAGGTTTAAAGTCTCACCTGAAAGATGACACCTCTGGCAGTCCAATATTTCTTCAGTACAGCACTGGAGTGTCAGCTTTGATTTTTGTGCACTAGTCCTGCATTGACACTTGAACATAAAACCATATCAAAATGCAAAAATGCTGCCACTTTGAGCCTAGGCAGCTGAATGCACAGCAAAATATGTCGGCACAATTAAATACAGGGACACTTGTAAGGCCAAAAATAGACGAGCGCAGATAATTCAGAAGGCTGTTGTGCCGGAGAAGGTTACGAGCAGTCCTTGGACATCTGACACTATTGGTTCCTGTAAACCATGTCATAGGTCAAAATGTTGTATATCAGAACTAATTTCTACACAGAAACTATGTTAAAAATGAGGGATTGGTTCATGAACCAAGGCCTAGTACCCCATTTACTAGTCACTCACTTCTCCTTACTAACTTAGTACCCAGAGTTTATCTTCTGTATTTTGTTAATAAATCTCATCGTTTTTCACTAATTTTCGTGATTTTTGTAGGGTGATAATCAGTTCTTTTGGACTTAATCTCCAAATGTTTTTATGAACAAGATCCTCGACCCAACAAATTTAGACCTCTCCAGGGCGGCTGTCCTAGGTCCAGCTGACTTGGCTTTGGTGGCATTGGAATGTGCTTCAGTCCGGCTAGGACCAGTGGGCAGCACGGAATCAGTCGGATGCGGCATTCGGGATGATTAACCATAAAGCGGTTTTCACATTGGTTACTCGCCAGCTGTTCACCGCTTGTCATTGCCATCTCCGGTGCCGGTGACAGAGCTGCCTGACCGAAAGAGGGCCGGTTGGGCACTGCGAGGTTTGGACACTTTCCCAGGATCCAACGATGCCATCCCCCACCTGAATCGCACACACACTGTAATCAATGGGAAAACTGTCAGCAGGGCAAGGCCACATTTGTCCTCACAAATCCGAGGGAGATTTCTCCACTTCCCTGGTTCGTTCTGGGGCAATGAGCCAATATATAATAACAATGCAAAATATGGGAAGTGCAGAACATCGATGTGCACGTATGAACCATTGAATTTGTTTGTTAGGGTGGCATCGTAAAGTCGAAACCGATGTCGAAATGTTGAAACGAGGGATAATTTATAAACATCATAAGTGCCGTTCATCATAACTAGAATGTCCTAAAGCCAAGGACTGCCTGCACAGAGATAAGGGGAGGCGAGGCCGTGAAGTGATTTGAAAGCAGGGATTAGAATTTTAAAATGGAGTTATTACTGGACTAGGAGCCAATGTAGGTTAGTTAGCACAGGGAAAATGGGTGAATGGGACATAGTGTGGGCTTGGATATGTGCAGTGGGGATTTGTATGAGCTCAAGCTTATTAAGTTTGGAAGGTGGGATGTCAGCTAGGAGAGCATTGGAAGAGTTACACCCAGAGGATATAAAGGCATGGATAAGAGTTTCAGCAGCAAATGAGCAGAAGTCAGGTCAGAATAAGGCAATGTTGCAGAGGTCGATGTTGTCTTAGTGATGAAGCAGATGTGTGGTTTGAAGTTAATCACACTGTCAGATGTGACATCAAACTTGCGAATGGTCAAATTCAAACACATACAGTTGCCAGGGGGGAATAACAATGACAGGACACAGTTTGTTTCATGAACTAGAGACAATGGGCACGATCGTATGGCCTCGACGCGCCCAACTCGCGACAAGGTGACGTGAAAAGGCCATTAAATCCTTTCGCAAGATTTACGACGCTTGGGATGCCTTGTGAGATGGCGTAATCTGGACCTCACCCTCACAGGGCGGGATCTAGATTTGCATATATTGTGGTGAACGTATTGTACTAACCATTCACCACTGTATTGCACTATATCACGCTGTTGCCCATATGGGCTCCACCTATGGACCATTGTATGATATTACACAGAATGTATCAGGTTGGTGCCCTTGTGGGCTCCGCCCTTGGCTCCGCCCCTTGAGGGGAGGTATAAAAAGCAGCTGCCCTGTAGGCGGCTCTCAGTAGCAGAGCAGTCACAGGCAGGCACTGTTCTAGTCGAATAAAGCCACTGTTCACTTCAACTCTCTGCCTCGCGTGAATTAATGGTCGCATCAATATTTAAGTGAGCAATTAGCCTCACTTAAATAAGTCCGCGCCAGTGTATCTCAAGGTCTGGGATCGAGCACCTGTACCTGGGAGACCACGCCGTGGCGCCGTTTAGCCCTGGTTTCCACAAACATGGATCAGGCGTAATTGCACTTTGGTGGGGAGGGGAATCTCCCAGGCGATCGGAGGCCCCCAGGTACTGGGCTCTGGGCAGGCTGGTACCCTGGAACCCCCATTCCACCCAGACACCTTGGCACTACCAGTCTGGCACCTTGGCACTGCCACCCAGGGACTCTGGCAGCGCCACCCTAGGAACCCAGCAGGGCCACCCTGGCACTGCCAGGACAAACAGGTGGCACCACCAGGATGGCAGGGGCACCGCCAGGGTGCCAGATTGGCAGTGCCAAGGTGTCTGGGTGCTACGGTTGGGTGCATGCCAGAGATAGGGCCCCTTTTGAGATGGGGCTCGAGGAACCCCTATTTGGGAAGTGTGGGGGAGTTCGGAGGCGGCGGGGGTAATCGAGGGATCAGGACAGCATTTACAAATGGCACCCTGATCTATTCCTGTACTGACGAGCTGGGGTCATCAGTGCAGGAAGTGAGGTAAGTGCAGCCTTGGCGGGGTGTTCCCCGCAGAGGCTCCCAAAAAAAACCACAGTCTTGTTTACTAGAGGGGTCATTCTCGGCGTTGCAGGCTACGAGAAACACCCCACTATTTGCGCCCAAATAAGTACATTTTTGTTAAATTGTTCCCAATGGCTTTGGTCTTTCAATATTTAGTTGGACAAAACTTCTGCTCATCAGATAACTGCTAGTTATCAAACAAGCAGTGTGACAAATCAGCGACAGTGATATTACTTAGATAATTATGGCTTTCAGTAACTTTGAAGAAATGGCATTGCAAAACTCTTTATTGGGCCTTCTTCCAACTTGAAAGTGTCTTTGAATGTAGAAAAGCATTGGCAGAAGAGAAAATATTTTCCTTTGCTATACGTGCTCAGACTATTTATTTTTCTTAAAGATATTTTATTCCAAACATATTTAACATAATAGCACAACCTTAACATCCAACAAAATATATAGTTTGTACCTTTTTACCCCATTTACTCCCCAACCTCTCCCCCTCCCCTCCCCTCCCCGTGACAAACAGCTTCTCAAATATAGCCATGAAAGGCCTCCACCGTACTTCGAAGCCATCCTCCTACCCCTTTCGGGCAAATTTGATTTTCTTCAACCTGAGAAATTTGTACAAGCCTCCAAAAATTGCCTCAAATTCCCAGTGGCGTGGCCAACCTCCAATTCAAACGTATCCGACGCTGAACAATCAGAGAGGCGAAGGCCACAGCACCGGCCCCCTTACCCTCCATCAACTCCAGCACCTCTGACACCCCAAAGATCACCTCCATAGGCTCTCAACCGAACAATCCTCGATAGGTTGCCAAATACCGCCTCCCATAAGGGCTCCAACTCCTCACACCCCCCCAGAACATATGGGAATGGTTTCCCGGCCCATTCCCACACCTGTCACACCTGTCCACTATCTCCATAACAAACCCACTCATCCGGGCCAGAGTCATGTGGACCCTGTGCACCACCTTAAATTGTATAAGACTCATCCTCGTGCAGGAGAAGGTTGAATTAATTCGGTGCATTACTTTGCAGCAGAGACTCGGAGTCATTCACTGGGGACCCAGGTTCGAGTCCTGCCAGGGCAGATGGTGGATTTGAATTCAGTAAAAACCTGGAATTAAAAGTCTAAAGGTGACTATGAAACCATTGTCAATTGTCATAAAAACCCACCTGGTTCACTTAGGGTAGGAAATCTGCCATCCTCACCTGGTCTGGCCTACAGGTGACCAGACCCACAGCAATGTGGTTGACTGTTAAATGCCCTCAGGGGTGGACAACAAATGCTGGCCCAGCCAGTGACACCCATATCCCATGAACGAAAAAAAAATAACAAGCGCCCGTATATGTCCCCAATCATGCCACCCTGCTGTTGCAATCTCACTTTCAGCCCCTGCACACTCCATATTAGATCTTTCACCGTGATCATTATCCTGCACAGATTGGATGCTACTTGCTATCCCCTCGGCAACAATGCCAAATAAATTAAATAAACTTTCATAGTTTTCCTCTTTTGGCTCATCTTCTGATTCTTCACCCTCTTCATCATAATCATCATTATCATCCACAATAGCTTCTCCTGTGAAGTATAACACTGCTCATGGATTTATATGTTCATGCAAGTAGTGACCAATTTCAAAGTCAGCAGCGAGTCTTGCTGCAGAACCTTCATCCTGATCGCCATGCTCTGGAACTTAGGAGGACTAACGAAATTAAAGAAAGAGTCATTTGGTACAATTTTTGTAACTGTTCTACCAGTGCTTCAGCTTCATTTTAATGGTTTTCAATGTAATGGTTTTTCCTTTCTTCCAGTCTGTCTGGCACCCTATGCATCCGTGATTTTTGGTTCATCAAAAAAGAAAAAGTCTGACTCATTAGGCTGCGACTCCACCTGGTATGTTCCTGTCACTTCTTCATTTGTGAAATACTCCTTTGGCTCAAACTTAAACTCCAGAGTAAAACTCAGTGGCTGTTCAGGATCTGAAAATTTCACCTGTAAATCTTGTAAATTCTTTAAGATAGGCTCATCATGCTCTTGTATCATGCTCCTCTATCATGCTCCTATATCATGCTCCTGTATCATGCTCCTGTATCACACTCTTGTATCATGCGCCTGCATCATGCTCCTCTATCATGCTCCTATATCATGCTCCTGTATCATGCTCCTGTATCACACTCTTGTATCATGCTCCTGCATCATGCTCCTCTATCAAGCTCCTATATCATGCTCCTGTATCATAGACATAGACATAGAATTTACAGTGCAGAAGGAGGCCATTCGGCACATCGAGTCTGCACCTGCTCCTGGAAAGAGCACCCTACCCAAGGTTAACACCTCCACCCTATCCCCATAACCCAATAACCCCACCCAACACTAAGGGCAATTTTGGACACTAAGGGCAATTTATCATGGCCAATCCACCTAACCTGCACATCTTTGGACTGTGGGAGGAAACTGGAGCACCCGGAGGAAACCCACGCACACACGGGGAGGATGTGCAGACTCCGCACAGACAGTGATCCAAGCCGGAATCGAACCTGGGACCCTGGAGCTGTAAAGCGATTGTGCTATCCACAATGATACCGTGCTGCTCCTGTATCATGCTCCTGTATCATGCTCTTGTATCATGCTCCTGTATCATGGTCCTGTATCACACTCTTGTATCACGCTCCTGTATCATGCTCCTGTATCATGCTCCTGTATCATGCTTCTGTATCATGCTCCTGTATCATGCTCTTGTATCATGCGCCTGCATCATGCTCCTGTATCGTGCTCTTGTATCATGCGCCTGCATCATGCTCCTCTATCATGCTCCTATATCATGCTCCTGCATCATGCTCCTGTATCATGCTCCTGTATCATGCTCCTGTATAACGCTCTTGTATCGTGCTCCTGTATCATGCTCCTGTATCATGCTCTTGTATCATGCGCCTGCATCATGCTCCTCTATCATGCTCCTATATCATGCTCCTGCATCATGCTCCTGTATCACACTCTTGTATCATGCTCCTGTATCTTGCTCCTGTATCATGCTCTTGTATCATGCTCCTGTATCACACTCTTGTATCATGCTCCTGTATCATGCTCCTGTATCATGCCCCTGTATCATGCTCTTGTATCATGCTCCTGTATCATGCTCCTGTATCATGCTCCTGTATCACGCTCTTGTATCATGCGCCTGCATCATGCTCCTCTATCATGCTCCTATATCATGCTCCTGCATCATGCTCCTGTATCATGCTCCTGTATCATGCTCCTGTATCATGCTCCTGTATCATGCTCTTGTATCACGCTCCTGTATCATGCTCCTGTATCGTGCTCTTGTATCATGCGCCTGCATCATGCTCCTCTATCATGCTCCTAGATCATGCTCCTGCATTATGCTCCTGTATCATGCTCCTGTATCATGCCCCTGTATCACAGTCTTGTATCATGCTCCTGTATCACGCTCTTGTATCATGCTCCTGTATCACACTCTTGTATCATGCTCCTGTATCATGCCCCTGTATCACAGTCTTGTATCATGCTCCTGTATCATGCTCCTGTATCACAGTCTTGTATCATGCTCCTGTATCATGCCCCTGTATCACAGTCTTGTATCATGCTCCTGTATCATGCTCCTGTATCCCACTCTTGTATCATGCTCCTGTATCATGCTCCTGTATCATGCTCCTGTATCATGCTCTTGTATCATGCTCCTGTATCATGCTCCTGTATCATGCTCCTATATCATGCTCCTGTATCATTTGTATGTTTGGACTCATTGTGTCCTCAATCAAAATCACGTCAACGAAAAACAGATCTTCGATACACATCTCATAAATCACATGAACCGATCCTGTTTGGTCCATGTGGTGAATTATACTATATTGTAATTCACACTGTATTGCATTACATAGTATTATGTCCTTGTGGGCTCTGTATGTGAGCCGTTGCGCGGCTCTGCCCATAGGGGGAGATGAGGAGCATGTACAGGGCTCCACCCTTGGCTCCGCCCATGTCTCCGCCCATGGCCCCTCCCACTACCGAAAGTATAAAGTGCTGCAGCCGTAAGCCCTGCTCTCAGTTCCTCTAGTCGCAGGCTGGCTCAGTTGTAAGACTATTAAAACCACAGTTTACTTCCAATCGTGTCTCTAGTGAATTGATGGTCACATCAATTTAATAGTCTTAGAAAACTTGAAGAAAACTACTATGGAATCAGCCCTCAAACCTGATCGACTAGAACTCGACCCGCAGGCTGCAGAGGCGAAGGAAATATTCCTACACTGGCTTCAATGTTTCAAGGCCTACCTGGCTGAATCAGAGACTACAGAGGAGCAGAAACTCAGCCTACTTCACGCACGGGTGAGCCATCGTATTTCTACGCAACTAAATTGTACCACCTCATATACTGAGGCCCTGGCTATGCTCGACCGACTGTACGTGCGGCCGATTAACAAGGTCTACGCGCAGCACATTTTCACGACTCGCCGCCAGCGCCCCGCAGAGTCGTTAGAAGACTTCCTGCGTGATTTAAAAGCCCTTGCTCAGGACTGTAATTTTCAGGCTGTAACGGCCTCCCAACATATGGAACTCGCTGTACCTGATGTATACGTTGCAGGGCTTAGGTCTAACTATGCGAGGTTGAGTAGACTGGGACGGTACTCGTTGGAATGAGGGGGATCTTATAGAAGCATTTAAAATTATGAAGGGAATAGATTGGATAGATGCGGGCAGGTTGTTTCCACTGGCGGGTGAAAGCAGAACTAGGGGCATAGCCTCAAAATAAGGGGAAGTAGATTTAGGACTGAGTTTAGGAGGAACTTCTTCACCCAAAGGGTTGTGAATCTATGGAGTTCCTTGCCCAGTGAAGCAGTTGAGCCTCCTTCATTAAATGTTTTTAAGGTAAAGATAGATAGTTTTTTGAAGAATAAAGGGATTAAGGGTTATGGTGTTCGGGCCGGAAAGTGGAGCTGAGTCCACAAAAGATCAGCCATGATCTCATTGAATGGCGGAGCAGGCTCGAGGGGCCAGATGGCCTACTCCTGCTCCTAGTTCCTATGTTCTTATGTGCGCCAGCGATTGCTTGAAAAAGAGGCCTAGAACTTGGAGGGCATGGTAGAGTTAGCTACAACTATGGAGGTTGCGTTCCGCAGTTTGAACTCATTCCCCGTGGACCAGGCAACCCGATCGTGGGCCCCCGACCAGCAACTGCCCCCGGCCTGTGCCGCGTGGCCACCCACCGACTATGGAGTGCAACCCACCCACTATGGAACACCCACGGCAGCACTGCCCGGCCATCAACGCGACCTGCAGCAGCTGCGGTCGCAAAGGACACTATGCCCGAGTATGCCTCACAAAATCTAAAACTCCAAACTCCCCCGCAGTCCAGAGCACTCGTCTCCCAAACTCACATGCCCGCAGGCCCCGTAATGCTGCAGCGTGTCTGCCGACTCTGCCCCCACCCGACATGTGCGACTCATGGGGGAAGCCACCTTGGCAACTCTCCTCCACGTGGCCGGCCACGTGCAATTCATGGGGTCCGCCATCTTGGATGCTATCTTCCTCGCCGCCCGCCACGTGCGATCCACGGGGATGGCCATCTTGGATGCCATCTTCTTCAGCACCCGCCAGGTACGATCAACAGGGGCCGCCATCTTGGCCATCAACCGAACCGAACCTCGATGAATACGACCTCAGCTGACAGTCATCACGGGGCCACTCCAGCACAGCTGATCGAGGCGCCGACTACCCGCAACTCAACGCAGTCACGTTGGACCAGTCACGTCCGAAGCACCTCCAGAGCTCGATGATGTCCGTTAAAATCAACGGGTACAGTACACCGTGCCTCTTCGACTCCGGGAGCACCGAGAGCTTCGTACATCCTGACCTGGTAAGACGCTGTTCGCTCCCTATCTTCCCTGCACGGCAAACTATCTCCCTCGCCTCGGGCTCACACTCAGTACACATACAAGGGCGCACCGTCGCGAACCTAATGATTCAGGGCGACAGCTACTCTAATTTCCAGCTGTACGTACTCCCCGACCTCTGCGCCCCACTCTTACTTGGTCTTGACTTCCAATGTAATCTCAAGAGCCTCACACTCAGCTTCGGCGGACCTCTACCGCCACTCACTATCTGCAGTCTAGCGACACTAAAATCGACCCCCCTCCACTCTTCGCTAATCTCACTTCGAACTGCAAACCCGTAGCCATCTGCAGCAGGCGGTATAGCCTGCAGGACAGGGTATTTATCAGGTCCGAGGTCCAACGGCTCCTACATGAGGGAATCATAGAGGCTAGTAACAGCCCCTGGAGAGCTCAGGTGGTGGTCGTCAAGACCAGGGAAAAGTTCCGAATGGTGGTTGATTATAGCCAAACTATTAACCAGTTCAAGCACCTCGATGCGTACCCCCTCCCCAGAATTGCAGACATGGTTAATCAGATCGCCCAGTACCGCATATTCTCCACGGTGGATCTGAAGTCTGCATACCACCAACTCCCAATCCGCCCGGAGGACCGCCACTACACGGCGTTCGAGGCAGATGGCCGCCTCTTCCACTTCCTCCGGGTCCCCTTTGGCATCGCGAATGGGATCTTGGTGTTCCAACGAACAATGGACCAAATGGTGGACCAGTACGGGATGCGGGCCACGTTTCTGTACTTGGACAATGTCACCATCTGCGGCCATGATCAGCAGGACCACGACGCCAACCTCCACCGATTTCTCCAAACCGCCCAGAAACTCAATCTCACCTATAACACGGAGAAATGCGTTTCCGCACTACCAGAATAGCCATCCTCGGCTATGTCGTGGAAAACGGAGTCCTGGGCCCTGACCTGGACCGTTTGGACCGTATGCACCCCCTCTTACAACTCGCTCTCCCTCATTGTCCCAGGGCCCTCAAGAGGTGCTTGGGATTTTTCTCTTATTATGCCCAGTGGGTCCCCCAGTATGCGGACAAAACCCGCCCACTATTTAAGACCACACTTTTTCCACTGTCGGCTGAGGCCCGCCAGGCCTTCAACTGCATCAAGGACGACATCGTCAAAGCCGCCATGCGGGCAGTGGATGAATCTGTCCCCTTTCAAGTGGAGAGCGACGCCTCAGATGTCGCTCTCGCCGCCACTCTGAATCAGGCTTCTTCTCCCGAACCCTCTCCGTTTCGGAACTTCGACACTCCTCAGTCGAAACGGAAGCTCAAGCCATTGTGGAAGCCGTACGACACAGGAGGCACTACCTCGCAGGTAGGAGGTTTACCCTCATCACCGACCAAAGATCGGTTGCCTTTATGTTTGACAACTCGCAAAGGGGCAAAATTAAAAATGATAAAATCTTGCGGTGGAGGATCGAACTCTCCACCTATAACTACGATATCATATATCGACCGGGGAAGTTCAACGAGCCCCCAGATGCCCTGTCCCGCGGCACATACGCCAGCGCGCAAGACGACCGCCTGAAGGCTATCCACAATGACCTCTGCCACCCGGGGGTCACCCAGCTCGCCCACTACGTCAAAGCCCAAAATCTGCTTTTCTCCACCGAGGAGGTCAAAGCCATCACCAGGGATTGCCCGATCTGCGCAGAGTGCAAACCACACTTCTATAGACCAGATAAGGCCCACCTGGTAAAGGCACCCTTTGAATGCCTGAGTACTGATTTCAAAGGGCCATTCCCCTCGACCAATCGGAATGCGTACTTTCTGAACGTCATTGATGAGTTCTCCCGCTTCCCCTTTGCCATCCCGTGCCCCGATATGACCTCCCACACAGTCATCAGAGCCCTGCCCAGTGTCTTCACCCTGTTCGGTTTCCCCAGCTACGTACACAGTGACAGGGGTTCGTCCTTTCTGAGCGACGAGCTGCGTCAGTACCTGCTCCACAAGGGCATCGCCTCGTGCAGGACTACCAGCTACAACCCCAGGGGGAACGGGCAGGTGGAGAGGGAGAATGCGACGGTCTGGAAGACCGTCCTACTGACCCTCCGGTCCAGGAATCTCCCGACCTCCCACTGGCAGGAGGTCCTCCCCGACGCGCTCCATGCAATTAGGTCCCTCCTATGCACCGCCACCAACCAGACCCCTCATGAACGACTATTTGTTTTCTCTAGGGGCACTACCATGGGGGCTTCGCTCCCATCCTGGTTGAGAACACAGGGCCCGGTTCTCCTCCGGAAGCACGTCCGGACACACAAAACAGACCCGCTACTAGAGAGAATGCTACTGCTTCATTCAAACCCCCAATACGCCTTTTTTGAATACCCCGACGGCCGTCAGGACACCGTTTCCCTCCGGGACTTGGCGCCTGTAGGATCCAACACTACCACCACCGCCGAGGTACCCCGCACACTACACCCTACCCAACCCCCCACACCCTGCGCCCCCGCGCCTATAGGTTCCCTGCCCACACACGGCGCCCCCGCGCCTATAGGTTTCCTGCCCCTCCCCGTCGCCCGTCGCACCGGTCAGGTATGAAGCTCGGACCGAAACACCCCCGGAGTCCGTCCTCGTACCCACACCGATTGTCACCACACAAAGAGGCTGCAACCCTGGTGCTCCGCCGATCCCAAAGGGCTCGGCCACCGGACCGGCTCAATTTGTAGACCCATCACCCCCGCCGGACTTGATTTTTTTACAGGGGATGAATGTGGTGAATTATACTGTATTGTAATTCACACTGTATTGTATTGCATTGTATTATGTCCTTGTGGGCTCTGTATACGAGCCGTTGCGCGGCTCTGCCCATAGGGGGAGATGAGGAGCATGTACAGGGCTCCACCCTTGGCTCCGCCCATGGCCCCTCCCACTACCGGAAGTATAAAGTGCTGCAGCCGTAAGCCCTGCTCTCAGTTCCTCTAGTCGCAGGCTGGCTCAGTTGTAAGCCTATTAAAACCACAGTTTACTTCCAATCGTGTCTCCAGTGAACTGAAGGTCACATCAGTCCATTGTTGGACGTGAAAAATATTGCCTCTCAAAGTGATTTGTTCTGCCGCACTTGGACAACACTTCCCCAAATGCTGGACTTTGTCGTGGCAAAATGGCAGATCCGGTCAGCCGCTTAAAATGGCCACCCGCACTGAGACCACATTTCCTATTTGACTGCGTCACTATGTTTATTGCAAACGCGAAGGTATTATAAATTTTGATGGCTTGAGGGCTTGCTACCATGAGCAGCAACGTAAAACGTCTCTCATCAGGCTCTGCCTGCAGGCCAAAGGCTGCAACATAGAGTTTGAATTGCTGCTTAAAAACATGCCAATTCTCGTCTACGTTACCGGTGACTTGAAGCTGGTGAGGTGCCTTCAGACCTTCCATTTCGAACTTCACAGTCTTTCCTTGCGTTGAGTTCCAATTGATAAAGTTTACCAGGTAGGTGAAAGAATTTTCTTTTTTCTTTCTTCTGTCTGTTTCGTCCCATCTTCTCAACTGTTCAACACTCCTGGAGTCGCATGGTGGATCCCTGTTGCCACCTGCTGGTCGGAGGTCGGAAATCTAACTATATACATTACTACGCATATGCATATCACTACATCTCTCTCCTGGGAGCCCAAACCGCCACAGATCCACCATCCTCATCCTCTCCATAAACCCTCGTAGCTCTCGTGCCATTCTCAACCTCCCCATCGACTTAGGGTTTGACCTATCCACCCTTGGCTCCAATTCACAATTAAAATCCCCCCCATAATCAGCTGGTGAGAATCCAAATCCAGATCATCACTAACAGCCTCCATGAATCCAGCATTGACCAAATTAGGTGTATATACATTCACCAACACCACCGGAGTCCCCACTAGCACCTTCCCCCCCCCACAGGACCCACACCTTACTAACACCCGTAAGCCCCATTTTATTGTTCTACAAGAGGCGACTCCCTCGACTTTGAGTTAAACCTTGAGTGGAACACTTGTCTCATCCATCCCTTACTCAACCTCACCTGATCGTTCATCTGGAGATGCATCTCCTGCGGGAAAATCATCTCTGATCTCAAGCATTTCAGGTGCGCGAGTACTCGGGACAGCTTAACCGGCCCATTTAGCCCACGACCGTTCCATGTCACGATTCTCACCGGAGGCGTCCGTCTCCCCTCCTCGGGCAGCACGGTAGCATAATGGTTAGCACAATTGCTTCACAGTCCCAGGGTCCCAGGTTCGATTCCCGGCTTGGGTCACTGTCTGTGCGTAGTCTGCACATTCTCCCCGTGTGTGCGTGGGTTTCCTGCGGGTGCTCCGGTTTCCTCCCACAGTCCAAAGATGTGCAGGTTAGGGGGAGTGGCCATGATAAATTGCCCTTAGTGTCCAAAATTGCCCTTAGTGTTGGGTGGGGTTACTGGGTTATGGGGATAGGGTGGAGGTGTGGTCTCGATGGGCCGAATGGCTTCCTTTTGCACTGTAAATTCTATGATTCTTGATTCTAAAGTCCGTCATTGTCACCTTTAGGCACCGCCCCATGATCCCCACTCTGAATCGGCATCACCCAAGATGGCCCCGCCCCGTCCATGACCACACTCACCCTCCATAACTGCCAAGTCGCCTCCCCTTCCCTTAACCCCCCTCCCTCCCACTCCTTCCCCCCTCCCCCCATCTCCCATACTAGCTAACCACGCAGCACCTAACCCCCATGCCCCCACTGCACTTCCATTCACAAGTATACTCCTACCTGAAGACCCTAACCCAAATACCCACCATCCCCATCCCCTCTACCCATCCCACTTGCACCCCTCATTACTTCACTCCAGAACTCTTCCCCGACCTTTCCTCCTGTACCCTGCACCCAGCACGAGTAACATCACCCTAAAATGACTGCCATACAGACCATTCTCAAGCCATTCCACTACTCCACTCATAACCATTACAACCTGTCATGCACTGCAGAGCATAACCAACAGAGTGTAATACAACTAAACACTATACCCCCAACACCAAAGGTCCCCCTCCGAAAAAAGCAGCAATTTAACTTCAATATAAAAGTACAAAATGGGGGATGCAATAACCCATAACAATCTTTCCCAATCGGCAAACAGAGACATAACAAAATTCAACAGAGACAGAACTTCCACCCACGTTCCCTTATCAGTCCTCCCCCAGCTTATGTTCCTTAATAAAGTCATTTGCCTCCGCTGGTGTCCCAAAGTAATATTGTTGGCCCTCGTAAGTGATCCAAAGTCTGGCCGGGTACAGCAACAAAACCAAATCTGGTGCAGGTACAAGACTGCCTTGGCCTTGTTGAACACCGCCCATCTCTTGGCCAACTCTGTACCACCTCAGGGATCAGTGCTGGGACCTTTGCTGTTCGTAGAGTACATAAATGATTTGGAGGAAAATATAACTGGTCTGATAAATCCGGATTTGGTATTCTTCTCAATCGCAATCCCGCTGCGCCCTGGCCCACCTCAGACTCCTTTCCTTGTCCTGGAGCTTGTGCATATGCACAATCACCACCCGCAGCCGCTCACCTGCACTTGGCCTTTGCCTCAGGGATATATGGGCCCAATCCACCTTCGGGGCCTAGTCCAGCACCTTCTCATCCACCGACCTGGCCAGCATCCTCGTGACATACCGCTTGCACTCGTTCCCTCCAATCCCTTCAGTCGGCCCACGATCTTCAGATTATGCTACCTGGATCTGTTTTCCTGGTCCTCCACCTTTGTCGCAGTGTCTTACACATGTCCCCCAGCATCGCCATCTCCGCTTCCATCGTCACAATCGGGCCACTTTGGTCAGACACCACCTTTTCCACCTCCTAGACCATCAGCCCCTGCACCTCTAGGCTCTTTACAACCCATTTCGTTTTAAAAAATAAATTTAGAGCAGCCAATTTCTTTTTCCAATTGAGGGGCAAATTAGTGTAGCCAATCCGCCTCACCTGCACATCCTTGGGTTGTGGGGGTGAAACCCACGCAGACACGGGGAGAATGTGCAAACTCTATTCAGACAGTGACCCGGGGCCGGGATCGAACCCGGGTCCTCGGCGCCATAGGCAGCAGTGCTAACCACTGCACCACCGTGCCGCCCTTCTCCACCCATTCCAAAGTCCAGCAAAGAGGTGCCACTGCCCCCTCAACTGCCTTGACCAGTCACTCTTGACCAACACTTTCTTTATGTTACTGATGAAATTCATCCTTGACGGAGCTCATCAGCTGCTCCATTGGCAGCTTTCCAGTCAATGGTAACTCTTCCCCCTCCGCCAGTCTTGCAATCGATGCTGAACCACAAGTCTCCACCAACTCCTTAGCCAGGGTTCTCACTGTCTTCTGTCGTGTTTAGTAACCCGCAGACATGCCCATCTGTGGGAGAACTAATTCCCCTCCACTTTCCACACAACCTTTCCACTGAAATCCCCCAAATTTCAGGTGGAAGGGGCCAAAACCAACGTCTTCAGGCAGGAGCCCTATGTGCGGCCTCTCACTCCCTGGCCGCCATCGGAAGTCGTATTCAGATTATTTCTGCCTGTTATGACATTCTGCCACATTTTTTCAACACTTCTGCTGCTTTTTTCTTGAAAAAGAAAAGTAACTTCGATGGATAATTAACATGACGACAGATTTGGAAATGCTTCAACTTCAGCCTGACTGTGTGTGAGGCTGTTACTGAAAATTGTGAAGTTGGAAATCAGGAGTTCATGATTGAAAGCTCTCATGGAAAATTATGTCCTGTTCTTAAGAATAGCTTTGACATTGATTAAACAATTCATGCATCTTCTGCACCGACAGCTCCTGCACAATAGCTCCTCAATTTGTCTATGTTTTTCTTGTGATGACTCAGCCAGGAGTCATATTTTGTTCAACAAAAGTGCCTTGAAATAGCATTGTGATATTTGTAACAAAAGTGTCAGCACATTCAAATGTATTTCCCTTTGTCTGGTATTTTGAGATACTGGGACTAGATTTAAGAAACTGGGATTAGTTCCAATATATCAGCGAAAACAAAAAGGAGATTTAATAGAGGGCTTTCAAATTCTGCAAGGGTTTTGATTACTTGTTCATAGGATATTGGCATTGCAGGCTAAGCCAATATTCATTGCCCATCGCTAAATGCCTTTCAGAAGGTGTTGATGAGCTGCCTTCTTGAACCGCTGGACCCCATTTATTGTAGTAACACGCACAGTGCTGTGAAGGGAGTTCCAAGATTCTGACCCAGCAATAATGAAGAAATGGCTATCTAGCTCCAAGTTACAATGGTGAATGGCTTTGAGAAGAACCTGCAGGTGGTGGTGTTTTCCTGTATCTGCTACCCTTGTCCTTTTTATTGGTAGAAGGTGTAGGTTTGGAAGGTGCTGTTGAAGGAGCCTTGGTGAGTTGCTGCAGTGTATCTTGTAGATGGTACACACTGCTGCCACTGTGCAATGGTGGTGGAGGGTGTTAATTCTTAAGACGCTGGATGGGGTACCATTCAATTGGGCTAAAAGCAAATTACTGCGGATGCTGGAATCTGAATTGGGATCTGGAATTGGACTACCTTGTCCTCAATAGTGCTGAGTTTCTTGTGTGTTGTTGGAGCTGTATTCATTCCATCCTCTCCTGACTTGTGCCTTATATATTATGAACAGGGCTGCACGGTGGCATAGCTCCATGGACCCAGGTTCAATTCCGGCCCCGGGTGATTCTCTGTGTGCAGTTTTCACTTTCTCCCCGTGTCTGCGTGGGTTTCCTCTGGATGCTCCAGTTTCCTCCCACAGTCCAAACAAGTGCAGGTCAGGTTGATTGGCCATGCTAAATTGCCCCTTAATGTCCAAACAGTTAGGTAGGATTACTGAGTTTTGAGGATAGGGTGGAGGCATGGGTTAAGTAGGGTGCAGATTCGATGGGCTGAGTGGCCTCCTTCTACACTGTAGGGATTCTAGGAGGTGAGTTATTCTCTGCAGAATTCCCAAACTCTGACCTGATCTTGGGTGGACAGTATTCACATAACTGGTCCAGTTCAGTTTCTGGCCAATGGTAACCCCCAGGATGCTGATATCGGGGGATTTACTGATGGTACTGCCATTAAATGTCAAGTGGTGAAGGCTGGGTACTCTCTTGTTGGAGATGGTCATTGTCTGGCAAATGTGCGGTGCTAATGTTACATACAATGTACCTTATAAGGCAGCTAAATAAAAAGTTATGCCTAATTGTGGAATCAGCAAAGAGAAATGATCAATTTAAAGGAGAGAACTGGGTTTAGGAAAAAATATTTTCTGCAGAAGATTGTTGGAGCATAGAATGATTTTTAAAAATTTGTTCATGGGATGTGGGCTTCGCAGGCTGTGCAAGCATTTATTGTCCATCCCTAATTGCCCTTGAGGGGCCAGTTAAGAGTCAATCGCATTGCTGTGGGTCTGGAGTCACATGTAGGCCAGACCAGGTAAGGATGGCAGATTTCCTTCCCTAAAGGACATTAATGAACCAGATGGGTTTTGGGGTTTTTGTGACAATCAACAATGGTTCAGACTTTTAATTCCAGATTTTTATTTAATTCAAATTTCACCATCTGCAGTGGTGGGATTTGAACCTGTGTCCCCTGAGCATTAATCTGGGTCAGTTGTTCAGTGACAATACTGCTACCACCGCCACCACCTCCCCAATAGGCAGTGGTTGAGTATGGGGTTAATGATATTTCAAAGGAAAAGTGGATGAATATTTCAGGCAAAAGTTGATGTAGAAAGCATAGTATTGTTTCGGCGAAGAGCTGACATGGCTATAACAAATCGAATGGCCTGCTTTGTGTTATATACCCTATGGTTCCGTTTTTAAAAGGATGGATGAGATTGGTAAGAAGTTGTAAGAGGTGCGGAGAGCGAGTGGGTGTGGAGAGGTATTCAAGGTGGAGGTGGAAAGATCTGCACATCCAGCAGAGAGGATTTATTGGGAGCATTCTCCAAGCAATGAATAATGAAACCTGTATCATTTAAATTCTGTGAAGTGTTCCTAAATTCCTAAATCAGATGTTCAAAATGAACCCCAGGCATGAGCAACACCTCTCATTCATTAGGAAGCAGAGGTTAGTAAGATGGTACAAGATTGAAAACAACAGCTATCCACTAAGATATCTTGGGAGCTGAGTTTTAATGCTATTTGATTGAAGGTCTGCAGAGGGCTGAGAACTCTGGACCAGTATTTCAACTGTTTGAGGAGGTGTCAGCGTGTGGGTAGAACTCACACCACAGAGTCAGAGGTAGTGGCTTCACAGCTTCACTCCATCAATTTGAGAGCAAAATCTAAACTGGCACTGCAAAACAGTACTTTAGGGAGTTTCTTTCGATTCAGACACTAAACTAAGACCGAATCTACCTCTTAAGTGATTTTGGAGATTGCTTAAATTCCACAGTTAACTTTTCCACTGTATTCCACCCAGAGATAAGAAAGATCGCATGGCACTATTTTGAAGATGAAAAGGGGAGTTGTCCTTATTGTCCTGGCTGATAATTATCCTTCACCCAAGATCACCAGCACACGTGTGATGTAATTTTGCACCCACCTTTGCCGCGAGAGCAGAGGGTGACATGGTCTCAAAATATGAGTCATAAAATGGGGCTGGAATTCTCTAAAAACGTAAACACCAGAGCGGTTCATGCCGGCATCAACAGGCCCCAAAGCACAGCGATTCTGCAGGCCACAAGGGGCCAGCACAGGCTCAACGGGAAGCCCGGACCAGCGTCAGAGACGCGGTGCCGCGTAATTGACGTGGCGCAGTGGCACACAAAACAGCTGCCCCCCCCCACACACAAGCATCCGATGCCCCGTTTCATGGACCACGATATCAAGACCCTCCTGGACGCCGACGAGGAGTGGAGGGCGCCCATGTACCCCGGACCCGGCCACAGAGTCACAGCCAACGTCTCCCGGTATATGTGGAGGGAGGTGGGCGAGGCCGTCAGCGCCTTGGCGGTAATGCCAAGGACAGGCAAGCAGTGTCAGAAGAAGCTCAATGACCTACTCAGGGCAGCCAGGGTGAGTACCTCGCACCGTTCCCATGGCATCAACACCCCTACCTCCACGCATGTGACACCGCCCTCCCACCCCTCCCAGGGGGTTGAATAACCCCAGCCATTTCATCTGCATTGGCTGGATGCCCTGTGCACCTATGCCAACATAGACCCAACTGCTGGGCTTCACGTGTCGGACCGCATAACACTGCTGATGTTTGTGTGCCCCCCCCCCCACCTTCCAGGAGAAGAACGCCCATAACCGGCAAGAGAGGGAGAAAACCGGAGGGGGTGCCCCTGAATTGCAACCCTCACCATGCATGAACAGAGGGCATTGGACGTATCTGGCAGACCTGAGGACCGGGATCGGGGGCACGACACCAAGTGAGACCGCCCGCATGCCTGGCCACACCCCTGAGGCCTCACCGCACCCCTCACTCCACCGCTCACTGCTCATTCCACACCTTACCCCTCACCTCACCCCACCCATTGCCCCTCATCCCACCTCTCACCCCCTCATCCCTCACCTCACCCCTCACCCCTAACCCCTTGCAGGACAAGCCGGTGATAGACCCGGCCCACCAGGCGGACACTGCCCTCAGCCAGCGCCAGGGCAGCCACCCCCCGGGGATCGACTTGGACCATCAGGCATAGCCCACCCCCCAGTGAGTGCCAGGGAGGCAGCAAACTCCCAGAGACTCGAGCAGCGTCGTGGAAGGCATCCGCAACAACCGCCCTCCGGCTCAGCCGAGCCACAACATGAACAAAGAACAAAGAACAAAGGGAGGTACAGCACAGGAACAGGCTGTTTAACCTCCAAGCCCGTGCCAACCATGCTGCCTGACTAAACTACAATCTTCTACACTTCCTGGGTCTGTATCCCTCTATTCCCATCCTATTCATGTATTTGTCAAGATGCCCCTTAAATGTCACTATCGTCCCTGCTTCCACCACCTCCTCCAGCAGAGAGTTGCAGGCACCCACTACCCTCTGTGTAAAAAACTTGCCTCGTACATCTACTCTAAACCTTGCCCCTTGCACCTTAAACCTATGCCCCCTAGTAATTGACCCCTCTGCCCTGGGGAAAAACCTCTGACTATCCACTCTGTCTCTGCCCCTCATAATTTTGTAGACCTCTATCAGGTCGCCCCTCAACCTCCGTCATTCCAGTGAGAACAAACCGAGTTTATTCAACCGCTCCTCATAGCTAATTCCCTCTGTAGCCACCTGGGTTGGCCACTTCCCGACTCCAAAATGGATGCCCGCTAAGAATGCAGGGAAATTCAGTCAAGCGCAGGGAAACAAGCAGGTGCAAAGTTTCCTGTATATTAGAACTTGCAGAACCCAGACGGAACTGAAACCAAAAACCATCTGCATAGTAATGAGCGATCCCCGGGAACAATTGGTAACATTAAGAGTAATCAAGACCAAACCAGACTCCTCGGCGCCAGCAGGAGCCAGGACAAAGGAAGACCAACGGACACCAAGGAACCGCCCAGCGATCAGGGAACAGCTCCAGTATTGGAGAAATCGATCCAAGTGATCAGAACTTAGTCCAATCACTTGGAACCAGGTACGGGGTCCGCCCAAAAGGGCACGAAGCCCCTGGGGACTATAAAATAGAGTCCCCAAGTTCAGTTCGATCTTCTTGGCCAGGTCTCTCAGCAGCTCGAAACAACCCTTGACCGTGACCTGCCTAGCAGCTGCACCAATCAAGTAAGTGTCCAGTCAACGCACGCTACGAGATAGGCGCTCCTAACCATTAGTCCATACCAGCTGGAAGCCTGCAGACTCAGGATCGAACGAAAGGCCAATTGTTCCCTGACCTGGTGGGCCTTTCCAAAGCTAAGTATTGGCCTTTTAGTGTTAGAGATAGTCCAGTGAGTAGTATTTTATGCATGAGGAGCGATTGACTGTGTATATAATAAATGTGTTTTGATTTGAACCTTACTAACTGCTGTATTGAGTTATTGATCAGCACTTGAACTTGAACCTCGTTGTGGTATCATAAAGATACCTGGCGACTCTAGAGCAAGGTGATTAAACAGAGCAAATTAAGTAAAGACACAATTAGCAACACCTCCATACCAGGCAACATCCTGGTAAATATCTTCTGCACCCTCTCTAAATCCTCCACATCCTTCTGGTAGTGTGGCGCCCAGAATTGAACACTATATTCCAAGTGTGGCCTAAGCAGCCGAGGGGCCGGAAGGTCAGAGGGCAGACCAGCCCCAGCAACGAGCTGCTGCCCAGACTTGTCCTGGGTTCCTGGAATTTCCACACCCACCCAGTGACCCGATGCAGTACGAAACCAGGGATCAGAGAAGGGGATGACGGCCGGTTTCCAGCATCTACAGACGCAGGTGGAGGAGTGCATCCACGTGCAGGAGCAGGGAATGTTGCTGGTCATGCTTGGCACCCAGGCCAAAACTGTAGAGGTGGCGTCCGCAGTGGAGGCAATGGGGCGACGGTGTCAGACATGGTTCGGAGTATGCAAGGGCTGGGCTTTCTGTGCAAGCGGCCTCTGCGGCCCAGGACTGGGCTGCCCTGTCACGGACATTTTTCATTTTCGTCATATCTCTTATGATTTGTATATTGATACAAGGGTTTATTGCAATTCTTAGTAACCAAAATTATTTTTCGCTTTTTGCATTATTTTGTAAAAGATAACTAAAGGTCGATAACGCCCTAGAGTCAACTGTAACGCTGTTTTCCCTACCCTCTCTTCCTCACTTCCGCACGAGAACAAAATTTTCCAAATCCTGTCGTGGAGATGGTCCCATGGCAGAATGACTCCTTTTCTAAATTCCACGCTCGATGACCTGTGTTAAGTAGTCAGTGAGTAAGACAGGTACTTGGCATTGGACCTAGATAGCTAGATTACCCAAATGACTGACACAATGCAAACTGAGTGTTGTCTGGTTGGGAAACAGAGGAAGAGTAGCCATAGAATTTAATCAGTTTCCTAAATCATTTCAATTGATGGAAATGACAGCATCATTTTATATTTTAATGCCGTCTGTTAGGAAAATATTGAGGTTGAATTTCTCAATGAATGAGAAAGCAATATGAAAAATGGGTTCGGCTGCAGAGTCTGATTGATGTATCAACCTGCAAATTTGAATTTTAGAGTTGAACTGTCAAATGTCAAATCAAGGAGAGTAAAGGTCAACAAACACCAGCTGTTGATTGTCCCAGAGGTTGCCGGAATCCAAATGTCATTCATTTACTTTTCCAGAAGCAGATAAGAAACTCCATCAACAGAATAACTATTTACAAAATACATTTCATATGATTGAACAGAAATTTAAAATTGACAGAACAGCATTTGACAACTTAATTACTAACTGTGATTGCAAAGACAAAGAACTTGAATGATAAGTTAAAGTTTAAGGATTATCACAAAATCCGTGTGGATTCCAGGAAGGCTCAATTAAATTTCGTATTTTGGCATTCTTCAAATGCCTCAGTGCAATCTGAAATTAAAATAGGAAAGCAATCGCACATAATGAATCGGTGCCAGAATAAAAATTTAATAAGTACACTGTCAGTATGAAGGAAGTGTAGACATGTCAGAAATCCCTCCCTTTCTTTTATGTACTGTCACTGTTAACTATCAAAGGCAAACTATCTTAGGAATACGAATTGTCTTTCACTGTAAAACAAAACAAAAATCAATTGCTCTACTACTTGGTAGCTTACTTTTATACTTTCAAGTTAGGCCAGGCAATTCAATAGTTCTTTTTTTTATTATAGTGATGACTTCTTTAATCACATATCAATCCCTAACAACATTAAAAAAGAAAGTTTCATTTCTTTGAAGTACATTCAGTCAAGTACAATGTTTCTTTCTTTCAAACGCAAGCAGGCATATCCAGTCGATTCAAGGACTATCTAAATGGAACTGTGGTTAGTTCAAATGATATTCAAGGATCAAGAGTCTTGTATGACATGGTATATAAAATTCTTACCCGGCCAATTTTTAAATTATGTTTTATAAATTTGTATTCATGTAAACAGTAGATTGTACAGTACTGAAAATAAAATTGAGGCTTATCTCACTGCTGGATGCTCTTGTAAATTACTGAATGTTTTAGAGTGAAATAAATTCTTTAAAGCTACTGCCTCAAGTCTGCCATTGAAACTCTATGGACTCAGAATTTGGAACCATGGCTGGAGGTGAACACTATGGAAGTCGATTGTTCCCCGAGTGAGGCTTGCACTGTCTCCAGCTACTTCTGGCACAGCCTGCACTGTGCCACATACTGGGAAGGGCACATCCCCAGGCTTCGTAGAATCATAGAATTTACAGTGCAGAAGGAGGCCATTTGGCCCATCAAGCCTACACCGGACCTTGAAAGAGCACCATACTCCACCCTATCCTTATAACCCAGTAACCCCACCTAACCTTTGAACACTAAGGGGCAATTTACCATGGTTAATCCACTTAACCTGCACATCTTTGGACTGTGGGAGGAAACTGGAACACATGGGGGAAACCCACACAGACATGGGGGGAAAATGTAAACTCCACACAGGCAGTCATCCGAGGCTGGAATTGAACCCGGGACCCTGGAGCTGTGAGGCAGCAGTACTAACCACTGTGCCACCGTGCCACCCACCCTGTGTGCACTGAACCCGTGCTGTCATGACGTCACTCAATCCGACCGGCTGATCTGACACGCTATTTGTGAAAGTGGACCATGCAGGCCTAATCAACATATTTTCTTGTCACTCACCAATGGACATGTGTTCAGCTGCAAGTGTTATTTAAAGGGTTAGACATCCAACTTGTAGGTAAGGTAATTTAGAATAGGTTCTGATACTGTAAAGTCTCTGGAAATAGTGTGGAGTGTTTTGGGAGGTGTTGCGGTGAGTTCCTGGATTTTGCAGCATCCTCACAGAGAGGGCAGACCTTTCCACATAAAGCTTACAGCAGATATGGATCTACAGTTGCAATGCCTCTGGGTCTGCAACATGACAGAGAGATGGAGCAGAGGCTATGAAAAAGATAGATCTGCACAACGTCCAGTGCTAAGTTGAAGCTGGACTACTCCATGAGCCTCGACTATATAGGTAGCTATCTGCTGGGCTAACCAATGCACACATCATCTCTGCGTAAATCCTCATCAGTATTTTTGTGTATGCCATCCCACTATAGTCCTCACCCTGAGCCCCTGTAGCATCTGTGACCTCAAGCTCCCGTGACCTGGCACCCAAACCTTACCCCCAGGTTTTTACCCCCTGGGCCCTCTTCATAAGTGATGTGCTGTTTCCCTCTCTCTTCCCCATGGGGCTCTTGCAGCTGAGTTGGTGTCTTGAATCAGCTCTTGGGTGTCTAAAAGCAGGGAATCAGAAAGTGGAGTGTTGGGCTGAGGGAAGGAGGTTGGGATGGAAAGCAAGAAGCCCATGGCTGTACTATCTGCAGCTTGCTCAACATGCCAGACAGCAGGATGAGCTGGGAGTTGAGACTGGGTCAAAATGCAGAAATATACCATCATCCTCAATGTTCTCCGCAATTCTGAGCATCATAGGCTCCATTTCAGCTGACCTCACTAAGAGAAGTCAAAACAGAAATTCTGGAAAAATGGAGGAACTCTGACAACATCTGAAGGGAGAGAAACACAGTTAACGTTTCGAATCTGTATGACTCTTCTTCAGAGCTGCCTGCTCTTCCTTCTTCAGAATTACAGCAACTGCATTCAGCTGGTGATTGACTGCAGCTTCCTTTGAAGAGGGACAGACTGTCTTTAAGAAGAGCAGACTGGCTGCACCGTATGCTACTAGCACAGGCTGCTTGGTTCACTGCTCTGAAAAAGAGTCATCAACTATTTTAACATTTTTAGATCCTGACTGATTTTGTTAAAATTAACAAAAGAAGATCAGCTATATTCTACAAAATAAGCTGAAGGTCTGAATGACCACCTTATTCACTGTAGGGAGTCTATTCTATTCTAAAAGTAGATGATCAAGTCTACTGGATCTTTGTTCAGCAACCGAGATTAAAATCAATCCCATTTTCAAATTTTCCACAATATTCTCCATTCCCTGAAGAAGAAAATCAATATAGGTTTCTCATTCTAATGAGCATACTGTGAATATATTTTTTGGTATGGAAGAAGCTTGATTCTAAAGTGCAATCAAATGTCTGTTGCTTTATATTATTGAACATAATATAACATAATTGTGGAGTGTTTGTCGATGAAGTATTTAATTTTTGTTGCATTTGGATTTGCTCATTGCACGTTTGAATTTTAAGTATAACTATTCTCTTCAGTAAACCTAAATAAATTATTATATTTGAAATGTGAGCCAGCTGTGGAAGGATAGTCACACCTAGGCCACAACTTCTAAGATATGGGTCTGTTATGCTGGGTTGCTTAAATCAGTGTTTTAATAAATTGTAGCTGTTATATGTGCTGTCTTCCAGTTATACAGGTTCCAATGTCTACTTATTAATTCTTTAATGACTATTGCCCATGTTTTACAAACTAGCAATTCAGGTTATGTATCAGCAGCCTTCCAGAATATTGATTGTTGATTTGTCTTTATTCCATAGAAATTACAGTGCAGAAGGAGGCCATTCGGCCCATCGAGTCTGCACCGGCTCTTGGAAAGAGCTCCCTACCCAAGGTCAACCCCTCCACCCTATCCCCATAACCCAGTAACCCCACCCAACACTAAGGGCAATTTTGGACACTAAGGGCAATTTATCATGGCCAATCCACCTAACCTGCACATAGAATTTACATAGAATTTACAGTGCAGAAGGAGGCCATTCAGCCCATCGAGTCTGCACCAGCTCCTGGAAAGAGCATCCTACCCAAGGTTAACACCTCCACCCTATCCCCATAACCCAGTAACCACACCCAACACTAAGGGCAATTTTGGACACTAAGGGCAATTTAGCCTGGCCAATCCACCTAACCTGCACATCTTTGGACAGTGGGAGGAAACCGGAGCACCCGGAGGAAACCCACGCATACACGGGGAGGATGTGCAGACTCCGCACAGAGAGTGACCCAAGCCGGAGTCGAAATTGGGACCCTGGAGCTGTGAAGCGATTGTGCTATCCACAATGTACCGTGCTCCCCTTTGGACATCTTTGGACTGTGGGAGGAAACCGGAGCACCCGGAGGAAACCCACGCACACACGGGGAGGATGTGCAGACTCCACACAGACAGTGACCCAAGCCGGAATCGAACCTTGGACCCTGGAGCTGTGAAGCAATTGTGCTAACCACAATGCTACCGTGCTGCCCATTCCTTCATGGGATTTGGGTCTCGTTGGCAAGGCTTCCACTCATTGTCCATTGCTAATCACCCTTGAACTGAGGGTATTTAAAAGCATCGCTGTGTGTCTGGAGTCACATGTAGGCAGGCTTCCTTCTCTAAAGAGATATTAACAAGCCAGATGGATTTTTACGACAATAAATGATAGTTTCATCATCATCATGGCTGAGAATAGCTTTTATTAATTGAAGTTGAATTTCACCAGCTCCCCTTGGTGGGATTTGAACCCATGTCCCCAAAGCCTTGACCTCTGGATTACAATTACTGGTGATATGGCCACTGTGCCATCATCACACCTCAATTTATTTGCATTTATTAATTACTCAGATTCATTTCAATCTTCTTTGACTGTGCTAAGTTCTCTATTCTTTTGCTGGAAAAAATGTAGTTATTTTTTTCAATAACTTTAGCAATGCTCATGTGTCATGATAATGAATCGTCGCCCCAAATTACATCCAAACATTTGAACTTTCAAATAAGATATGTTTTTAAATAAAGGACATTCAAGCAAAAACTGTCTGAGACTGCAAAGTAATCACTTGCTGGAAATCGTATGCGCATTAGATTCAGCCCTGAGAGAGACAACGGACGTGACGCTTTTTTAAACAACGACATTTCAAAGAAAGAGATGCTGTGCAAATACTGAATTGTAATCTCCCACAGAGACAATAGAAGCTGATTATCACCCAACTGTAATCTCCCGCAGAGACAATGGAAGTTGATTACCACCTCATGAAAGATCAGGCTGGATTCTCCACCACCACCTGCCAGTAGCGGGGTTCCTGATGCTGTTGAGAATCAGGTGTCGTGAAGGCAACGGGGTGCTGATCTGTTTCCGATGCCCGAGCCTCCACTGGACGCAGGATCAAGTTCATGTCCACACGCCAGTGGAAGAATCCAAATGAGTCACCATGGGCAGGAATCTCCCAACGGGAGTCTAAGTCCTGACGCCAGAGTGAAAACCGGAGTGTTTCACTCCGGTGTCGGTGCCCGCTCCCAGCCCCCTATTCGCCCGCCCCCAGGGGGCTAGGAGCGGGGTCGCGTCTTTTACGCGCTGGGCCTTGGCACCGCGTAAAACGTGGCGCCGCATAAATGACACGGCCGGCGTCACGTAAATGATGTCACCCGCGCATGCCCGGTTGCCGTCCTCCCCGAGGCCGCCCCGCAAGAAGATGGCGGATGGATCTTGCGGGGTGACGGAGAAAAGGAGGTCCTCCTTTAGAGAGGCCGGCCCGCCGATCGGTGGTCCCCAATCGCGGGCCAGACCCCATTGGAGGCCCCTCCGGTGAAGGAACCCCCCCCACAGGCCACCCCCCAGCGCTCCCGCACAGTTCCCGCCGGCAGCGACCAGGTGTGGACGGCACCAGCGGGAACCTGTCGTGTCGGAGCAGCCGCTCGGCCCAACCGGGGCCGGAGAATCACTGCTCACCTTTTGCAAACGGCGAGCAGCGATTCTCCGAGCGGCCCGGTGAGATTCTCGTGGTGCTGGTTGGGGTGGGGGTGGTGGGAGAATCGCGTGCGGGTGTCGGGGTGGTGTGGCGTGACTCGCACAGCGCCCCGGCGATTCTCTCACCCGGGGTGAGGGGAGAGAATTCCACCCCATATTCTCTGGGCCCACCTGATTCTCCAGTCCATACCATAAGATATAGGAGCAGAATTAGGCCATTCACCCCACTGACTCTGCTCCGTCTTTGGTCATGGCTGAAATGTTCTTCATCCCCATTCTTCCATAACTTTTTACATTAACTCCGACTCTCTTATTAATCAAGAAATCCCCCTATTAATCAAGAACATCAGATTTGTGCTGGAGGTGCTGTTACCTACAGGGCTGGAAGATGGAATTAGCAAAATTGTTATTTCTTAGAATATAAGAACTTGGAACTGGAGTAGGCAATTTAGCCTCTTGAATGATCACCATTCAATACGATCATGGCTGATCTCATCATGACCTCAACTCACCATCCTGCCCGTTCTCCATAACCCTCCAACCAATTATTAATTAAAAATCTGTCAAACTCCTCCTTAAATTTACTCATTGTCCCAGAGCACCCTGGGATAGTGAATTCCAAAGATTCATGACCCTTTGGAAGAAATAGATTTTAAATTTGCTACCCCTAGCCTGAGACTCTAACCTCTTGTTCTAGAATGCCCTGCAAGAGGAAGCAACTGCTCCACATCTACTTTATCCATACCTTTTACCTTCTTATATACCTCGATTTGACCTCCCCTCATTTTTTTAAACTCTAGAGAGTATAGGCCTAAACTCTTCAATCTCTCTTCATTAGACAAGCCCCATATCTCTGGAATCAGCCTAGTGAACCTTTTCTGAACTGCCTCCAATGCCACTATATCTTTTCCCAAATAAGGGGAGCATAATTGTGCACAATACTCGAGGTGCGGTCTCATAAAAGCCTTGTACAGTTGTAATTACACTTCCTTACCTTTATACCCTATTCCTTTAGCTATAAATGCCAGCATTCCAATTGCTTTCTTTATTACCTGCTGTACCTACATTCAGGTTTTCTGCAACTCATGCACAAAGACACCCAGATCCTTCTGCACCGGAGCATCCCGAAGTCTCTCCCTGTTTAAATAATAAGTTGCATTTCCACTTTTTGACTAAAATGCATGACCTCATACTTATCCACATTAAACTCTATTTGTCATATTTTGGCCAATACACTGAACCTATTTATTTCCAATTGTAAAGTTCTTATTTCCTCTTTGAAACTTACTGTCCCAACTATTTTAATGTCATCTGAAAATTTGGCTATAGGACCTTCTATCCCTTATCCAAGCTGTTAGTAGATATTGTAAATACTTGGGGCCCAAGGACCAAACCCTGTAGCACCCCACTTGTTACATCTTGCCATCCAGAAAAAGACCCATTTATCTTGACTCTCTGTCTTCTGTCTGTCAGCCAGTCTTCTATCCAAGCTGATAAATTACCCCTAACCCCTTGCGATCTAACCTTGTGTATTAACTTTATGTGTGGCACCTTATCAAACGCCTTCCGGGAGTCCAAATATACTACATATACAGGGTCCCCATTATCCACTTGGCTTGTTACATCTTTGAAGAACTGTAGCAAGTTAGTCAAACATGGTTTACACTTCATAAAACCATGTTGATTTTGATAGATTAAGTTTTGACTTTCCAAGTGTCCTGATATTACTTCCTCAATAAAGGATTTTAACAATTTCCCAACAACAGATTTTAAACTAACTGGTTGTAATTTCCTACATTCTGCTTCCCTCCCAATTTGAATAAGGGTGTTATATCAGCAATTTTCCAATCCGCTGGAACCTTTCCTGCATCCAGGGAATTTTGGAATATTATCACCAGTGGATCCACTATCTCCACTGCCACTTTCTTTAACACCCAGGGCTGTAGGCGACCAGGCCCTGGGACTTATGGGAACCACATGGGCGGGATTTACTACAGGTATTTCCCAGTGTGCCCTGACATGGTCGACCTTGTCATGGGCCATTGATTGGCAATGACCCAGAGATCGCTCAAAAAGGGCACGAAACCCAAGCAGGTTAAAAGGTGCTGTACCACCTTAGAATCTATCCCTGTAGCAGCGCTTAACAGCAATGAAACAACGGTGCCCGAACAGAAGGAAGATCAGAGCTAGAACATCAGACCAGACCAAGGACCACACATTAAGGACTACCAAAGCCGAATACAGATATAGGCCTTTATCTGTCTGAGTACTTGCTAGTTACCCTAAAGTTAAGTTAAGGTCGAGTATGAACTTGTGTGTTCTGTAAAATAACTTGTGTTGGATGGTGTGATTGATTAACTGTAGCATTGTGTGAGTGTGAATAAATACAATTTGATTAAACAGCCGGCTCGCACTCATTTGTCCACCCCTTAAAGGTTGAAGACACACTGCGGTAGCAACACCTTCTTAAGAATCAAAGAGATAGAGGCCTCTGTGACGGTCGAGGGCAATGATCCCCGGGATAAGGAGTCATTAAACATATCCAGAATTAAAGACGCAAGCTGCCCCCAGAGCTTCTTTTAGAATTCAATGGGAAAGCCATCCAGACCAGGGGCTTTGCCAGACTGCATAAAACCCATACACTTTAAAATTTCAACAGGATGCAATGGATCCAACAGGATCCAACTCACCGGTCCCCTCCACCTCAACAGTTGAGATGTGTAGGCCAAAGGTAAAAAGGTAGACATGACCGATCCATTCGCAGGAGGCTCCGATTTGTAAAGATCACGGTAAAAAGATTGAAGATCTCCTGGAATATCACCTGCCTTTAAAGCTGATGAGTCAAGAGATGATTGGTCTTCTCCCTGTATTTGTGAGACATGCCCCTTGAATAACTGGGTTATCCCCTGCTGGTCGATAATAGTTTGGGTTATGTTTGCAGTTATTTTCTACTTCAACTCCAGGGTAGGATCAAGTGAGTTCTGGTGGTCCACCTCAAGAATGCAGTCCACCAGCCTCTGCTTCTCCACCCTCGCTGTCCTCACCAAATTTGCTTCATAGGAAATAATTTCCCCCTCAGGACCACCTTAAGGGCCTCCCACAATGTGGAAGGCGAGAATGACTCAGTCCTATTAAATTTTATGTAGTCCTCTATGGCAGTTGTCATGCGCCACACAAAATTTCTTATCCGCTAACAATGTTGTATCCAACCTCCCTGATAGACATGCCGGGGGGGGGGGGGGGAGATGGGGAAGGGGGGGGGGGTGGGGGGGCAAAGACTCTAGATTCAAATTAACAAAGTGCTGCACATGCTCCAAAACGACAATCGCTGAGTACTCAGCCACCTCCATTGAAGGGAGAAGAAACCTATCTACAATGGAAAAATCAAACCACGAATATACCTGATGATCATGTGAAAAAAATGAAAAATATTTCTCGCTTGGGTGCAAGAGATGCCAAGGATCAATTCCCCCCATCTGCGTCATGAAAGGCGCCAATCCCCTGGCCACCTCCGATGAAGCAAAAGATTTAGGCTTGGAGTTCAAAACATGTTTCTGTAAAAGCTGTTCCAAAACATATCTATGATCCCAGAACTCCTTACAACTTCCACTTTCCGTCCAAACAACATCCAAATTAAATAGATCGATAAGTTCAAACCAGTTATAGTAACCACACAATATAGGGCGGATGCTCAAGGCCTTGTTCTGGTCCAGCAAAGATATTTAAACTGCCTATTTCCAGGTCAGAATGGTGAGTGGTTTGGAGGGGAAATCTTAGAAGTAGTGTTTATACTGTAAAGTTGCTCCTGTTAATCCCTGTTTGTCCCTTGTATTTTTCCTTTTGATTTCTGTTATTCTGCTATTTCAATTTTCTACCTGGACAATGAATGTGCCTATGCCTTTGAGATGGACTTCACCTGTAATTTGAATGGCTGCTAAACTGAGGATTGACTTATGACTTTAGGCACAGCAGGTTACAAAGAGCTGTTTATGTTTCAGATCAGCAGATTCAACGGAGATCCTCATGATGGACTTGGCTGGCGCCCAATGGACTGTTTCAAATGGCAATGACTTAATAATAGCCCCTGCCAATTGGTCGAGGTTTTCTCTAGAATGTTCCTTCCTCTGTGTGACTGTGGTTTCTTTTTTACTTCCATTTTGGCCAGATGTTGGAGGGTCACAACCCTGATTTCTCTCATCTAATAGATTCTTTCTGAAGATTCAAAGTAAAGACCTTTCTGTCTCCACAGCCAGACTGAACTGCAAGTCCATCCATTCACTGAAGGCAGGGCCAGTTGTTTAAAACCCCTTTTAAAATCTCATGTGCAAAATCTGTTCTTATCTCGGTAAGGATGTTGGTCATTCTGGTGGAGAGGGAAACAAGTAAGAATTGGACTGGCCTGAGGCTGTGCCTTTGAGTGAATGCCAGGTTGGTAAAAATTGAAGTGACTCTCCAGAAGAAAACCTATTGTGTGGGAGTACTGGCTGAATGCCAGTGCTGGGAGATCATTTCTTTTTTTTTTTTTAAATAATTTTTATTGAAATTTTTCGATACAAACATTTACCCCTACTACATTTTAAATTATAACACAACAAATCCCCCCTGGAAAATCCTCCCCACGCCCTCCCCCGCGCGCACCCCCCCACCCTCCCCCCCCCCCCCCCCCCCCCGCGCCACCAGTCTAGCAACCAAACCGTTTTTCCCTTTCTGCCGATGGCCTCGGGCAGTCGTTGCCCGCGACCCCCCGCTGACGTGCTCCCTTCGTTGCTATCCCCCCCCCCCCCTCCCTTCCCCCCCCCCCCCCCCCTTTCCTCCCCGGGTTGCTTCTGTTTCGGCCTCCAGTTCCTATCTCTGATCCAGAAAGTCAAGGAAGGGCTGCCACCGCCGGAAGAACCCCTGTACCGACCCTCTCAGGGCGAATTTGATTCTTTCCAATTGGATGAAGCTTGCCATGTCGTTTAACCAGGTGTTAACACTTGGTGGCCTTGTGTCCCTCCACTGAATCAAGATCCTTCTCCGAGCTACCAAGGACGCAAAGGCCAATATTCGGGCCTCCCCTGCCTCCTGTACTCCTGGCTCCACCCCAACCCCAAAAATCGCTAGCCCCCACCCTGGTTTGACCCTGGTTCCCACCACTCTCGATACCGTCCCCGCCACCCCCTCCCAGAACTCTTCCAGTGCCGGGCACATCCAGAACATATGTACATGGTTCGCAGGGCTTCCCGAACACCTAACACACCTGTCCTCACCCCCGAAGAACCGACTCATCCTAGTCCCCGTCATATGGGCTCTGTGCAGCACCTTAAATTGGATGAGGCCCAACCTTGCACACGATGACGACGAATTGACCCTCTCTAAGGCATCCGCCCATGTCCCATCTTCTATCTGCTCTCCCAGCTCCGCTTCCCACTTGTCTTTCAGCTCCTCTATCGATACCTCCTCCACCTCCTGCATTATTTTGTAGATGTCCGAGACCTTCCCTTCTCCGACCCAGACCCTGACAGCACCCTATCACTCACCCCTCTATCGGGAAGCAAGGGAAATCCTTCCACCTGTCGTCTGGCAAATGCCTTCACCTGCAGGTATCTAAACGTGTTCCCCGGGGGGAGCTCAAATTTCTCCTCCAGCTCTCCCAGGCTCGCAAACCTCCCCTCTATGAACATGTCCCTCAGTTGCCTGATGCCCGCCCTGTGCCAGCTCTGGAATCCCCCGCCAGTGTTCCCCGGGACAAATCTGTGGTTCCCTCTCAGTGGCGCCGCCATCAGACCCCCCACTTCCCCCCTGCGTCGCCTCCACTGCCCCCAGATTTTCAGGGTGGCCGCCACTACCGGACTCGTGGTATACCTTGTGGGGGGGAGCGGCCATGGTGCCGTTACTAGTGCCCCCAGGCTTGTATTGCCGCAGGACGCCCTCTCCATACGTTTCCAAGCTGCCCCCTCCCCCTCCATCACCCACTTGCGCACCATCGATGCGTTCGCCGCCCAGTAGTATCCGGAAAGATTGGGTAGCGCTAATCCTCCCCTGTCCCTACTCCGTTCCAAGAAAATCCTTCTCACTCTAGGGGTGCCATGTGCCCACACATAGCCCATAATGCTGCTAGTTACCTTCTTGAAGAAGGCCCTGGGGAGAAAGATGGGCAAGCACTGAAACAGAAACAAGAACCTCGGGAGGACCGTCATTTTGACTGACTGCACCCTCCCTGCTAGCGACAGCGGTACCATGTCCCACCTCTTGAACTCCTCCTCCATCTGCTCCACCAGCCTTGAAAAGTTCAGCTTGTGGAGGGTCCCCCAGTTCCTTGCCACCTGCACCCCCAAGTACCTGAAGCTCTTTACTGCTCTCTTAAAGGGGAGCCGCCCAATTCCCTCCCCCTGATCTCCCGGGTGTATCACAAAGACCTCACTTTTACCCACATTTAATTTATATCCCGAAAAGTCCCCAAACTCCGCTAGTATTTCCATTACCTCCGGCATTCCCCCTTCCGGGTCCGCCACATATAACAACAAATCATCCGCATAGAGTGATACCCGATGTTCCTCCCCTCCCCTTGTCAGTCCTCTCCACCCCCCTGAACCCCTCAGTGCCATCGCCAACGGTTCGATCGCTAATGCAAATAGTAAGGGGGATAGGGGGCATCCCTGCCTGGTACCTCGATGGAGCCCAAAATACTCTGACCTCCTCCCGTTTGTAACCACACTCGCCATCGGGGCCGAATACAGCAGCTTCACCCACTTGATAAATCCCTCCCCAAACCCAAACCGTTCCAGCGTCTCCCACAGGTATTCCCACTCCACCCTATCGAATGCCTTCTCCGCATCCAGTGCTACCACTATCTCAGCCTCCCCCTCCACTGCTGGCATCATAATCACATTCAACAGTCTCCGGACATTTGTGTTAAGTTGTCGTCCCTTTACGAACCCCGTCTGGTCCTCATGGATTACCCCTGGCACACAATCCTCTATTCTGGTTGCCAGGACCTTTGCCAACAGTTTGGCACCTACATTTAGGAGGGAGATGGGCCTGTAGGACCCGCACTGTACAGGGTCTTTGTCCCGCTTCAGGATCAAGGAGATCAGGGCCTGTGACATTGTCGGGGGCAGAACCCCCCCCTCTCGCGCCTCATTGAAGGCTCGCACCAGCACTGGACCCACCAAGTCCACATACTTCTTATAAAATTCCACCGGGAACCCATCCGGCCCCGGCGCCTTCCCCGCCTGCATCTGGCCTATCCCTTTAACTAGCTCCTGCAGCTCTATCGGCGCCCCCAGCCCCTCCACCCGTTCCTCCTGGACCTTTGGGAACCTCAATCTATCGAGGAAGTTCTCCATTCCCCCCCTCCTCCTGGGCGGCTCAGACCGGTACAATTCCCTGTAGAAATCCCTGAAGACCCCGTTCACCTCTTGCCCCTTCTGCACTACGTTCCCTCCCTTCTCTCTCACTCCCCCAATCTCTCTGGCTGCATCTCGCTTGCGCAGCTGGTGTGCTAGCATCCTGCTCGCCTTTTCCCCGTACTCATAGACCGCGCCCTGTGCCCTTCTCCATTGCGTCTCCGCCTTCCTAGTGGTCAGTAGGTCAAACTGGGCCTGTAAACTGCGCCGCTCCCTCAACAGCCCCTCCTCTGGTGTCTCCGCATATCTCCTGTCCACGTCTATAAGTTCCCCCACCAGTCTCTCCCTCTCCTGCCTCTCCTTCCTTTCTCTGTGTGCCCTTATGGAGATCAGCTCTCCTCTGATCACTGCTTTCAGGGCCTCCCAGACTACCCCCACCTTCACCTCGCCCGTGTCGTTCGTGCCCAGATATCTCTCAATGCCCTTCCGGACCCTTCCGCACACCTCGTCGTCCGCCAGCAGCCCCACATCCAGGCGCCACAACGGGCGCTGGTCCCGTGCATCCCCCAGTTCTACCTCTACCCAGTGTGGTGCATGGTCCGAAATCGCAATGGCCGAGTACTCCGTGTCCTGCACTCTCGAAATCAGCCCCCTGCTCAGTACAAAAAAGTCTATTCTGGAGTACACCCTGTGGACGTGGGAGAAAAAAGAATACTCCCTCGCCCTTGGCCTGCCAAATCTCCAAGGGTCTACCCCCCCCATCTGCTCCATGAACCCCCTTAGCACCTCTGCCGCTGCCGGCCTCCTATTCGTCCTGGAACTCGATCTGTCCAGCCCAGGGTCGAGCACTGTATTGAAGTCCCCCCCCATGATCAGGCCCCCTGCTTCCAGACCCGGAATGAGGCCCAACAGGCGCCTCATAAAACCCGCGTCATCCCAATTCGGGGCATACACATTCACCAGCACCACATTCTCTCCCTGCAGCCTACCCTTCACCATCACGTACCTACCCTCCTTATCTGCTACCACCTGCGCCGCCACGAACGACACCCTCTTTCCCACCAAAATCGCCACCCCCCGGTTCTTTGCGTCCAAGCCTGAGTGGAACACCTGTCCCACCCACCCCCTTCTCAGGCGTACCTGGTCTACTACTCTCAAGTGAGTCTCCTGCAACATTGCCACATCCGCCTGCAGTCCCTTTAGGTGTGAAAAAACCCTTGCTCTCTTGACCGGCCCATTCAGCCCCCTCACGTTCCAAGTAATCAACCGGGTCGCGGAGCGACCTGACCCTTTCCCCTGTCTATTAGCCATGTCCTGTCCCCTGTTCGCCCCGGGTCGACCCTCCCCTTCTGACCCGTTCCCCATGGCGATGGCCCCCCCCCCTCTCTCCTCCCGTTCTTCCCTTCCCGTCCTCGGCCTTTCCAGCAGCAACCCGGTATCCCCCCCTAACCCCCCTCCCCCCCCCCCCCCCCCCCCCTGGCTAGGACCCCTCCTAGCCGCGGTGTATCCACCATCGTACTCCCGAGAGTCAGCTGATTTTCGCTGACCCGGCTGCCCCTGCCACACTCCGACTCCTCCCGATGTGGGGGGGGAGGGGCCTCCCCCCCCCCTTGCCATCCCTCTCTGACCCCGCTTCAGCGCGGGAAAAGCCGCCATTGCTGGCCACACCCCACTCTTCTCTCCTCCCCCTTCCCCCGTCCCGCGCGCGGGAAACAGGGGAAAGCCCGCGCTTTTGCCCGGCCACACCCTACCCCGCCATCTTCAATTCCACCCCGTCCCCATCCAAGCCCATAAAAAAGCCCCCTTAAAACGAGAGGAAGAAAAAAGAGAAAAAGAAAACCCGCATAACCAACTTGCACCCCCCCCGTCCCGCCTCCCCAACTTAACAATATAACAATATAAATAACAAATCTCAAATAAATACATAAATACATAACTATGCCTGCATAACTAAATAACTACCCAATAATAACGTATTTAACCATCACCCTCCATCGAACAGAACAGTAACCATAACCCTTAAAGAACAGATCAAAAAACAGTAAAAAAAGCCCCCCCTACAACAACAATAATTAAGGGAAGTTGGCAACGGGAAGAGACACACAAAAAGGAACAAAGAAACCCCCCATAACACAAGTTTCAAAGAAACCAAACGATCCATCAACTTTAACCAAGTTCCGACCTGGCCTAAGAAAGACATGGGCCACTTGATCAGTCAAGGGTACTCGGGCGGCCTCGACCGCCGGCGTTCCCAAGTTCTAGTTCAGGTCCAGCTTTTCCTCCCGAACAAAAGTCCATGCCTCCTCTGGGGTCTCAAAGTAATGGTGCTGGTCCTTGTAGGTGACCCACAAGCGCGCTGGCTGCAGCATTCCGAACTTGATCCTCTTTGCGTGCAGCACCGCCTTCGTCCGGTTAAACCGGGCCCGCCGCTTTGCCACCTCCGCACTCCAGTCCTGATATATCCGCACCGTCGAATTCTCCCATTTGCTGCTTTTCTCCCTCTTGGCCCACCTCAGCACTTTCTCCCGATCACAGAAACGCTGGAATCGCACCAGCACCGCCCTCGGGGGCTCGTTCGCCCTAGGCCGCCTAGCCATGACCCGATATGCTTCTTCCAGCTCCAGAGGCGATGGACCGGCCCCCTCTCCCATCAGGGAGCTCAGCATCTCCGCTACATATTTCGGGAGATCAGGCCCCTCCAGGCCTTCTGCTAGGCCCAGGATCCTCAAGTTCTTCCGCCTCATTCGAGTGTCCAGCTCCTCAAAGCGGCTCTGCCATTTCAGGTGGAGTGCCTCGTGCACCTCCACCTTTCCCACGAGGACCGTGGCCTCCTCCTCCCTTGCAGTCATCTCCTGCTGCAGCTCCCTTATCGACGCCTCTTGGGTCGCCTGGGCCCCCATCAGCCTTGTGGTCGTCGCGTTCATAGACTCTAAGAGTTCCACTTTCAGCTCCGTAAAACACCGGAGGAGAGCGGCCTGCTGCTCCTCCGCCCATTTTCTCCAATCTTCTAGTGCGCCACCGGCCGCCATTTTGGTCCTCTTCCCCCGCTTTTTTCGGGGAGCTGCTGCCGCTTTTTTTGTCGCCCCACTCCGAGTACCGACCATAAAGTTGGTCTCGCTCTCCTCAGGGAGCCTTCCCCCACCGGGATTCGTCTTTACAGTACCGTCGGGGCCCTCCAATCGGCCCTTAAACACCTTTGTCGCAGGAGCTGCCAAATGTGCGACTTAGCTGGTCATAGCCGCAACCGGAAGTCTGGGAGATCATTTCTAACCATACATTGATGGCTCTGATTCTAAAGCATCCTGAGAGGATAACCTGCTGCAACGACCTCAACATCAGAAGCAAGGGCACTCATATTTGCTTCTTCCGCCACCTTTGTCTTCATGCTCACTTCAGGAGTCATTCCCCCATTCAACAGATCCTTTTACCTGCCTCCAACATTCTCCCTCTGCTTGGACCTCTCCCTCCGGCCGCTTATCTGTTCTTGATCTTTTCATTCAGAATTGTCGGCATGACAGCGACCGTTTTGATTTCTCTGTTCCTCTCACTCACTCTAATCTGTCCCCTTCTGAACTTGCTGCACTCGCTCTGCCTGGTCTTGCCCTGCCTTTGTCATCAAACCTACCAACAAGGGTGGGGCTTTTGTTGTCTAGCGTACTGACCTCTACCCCGCAGAGGTTGAATGCCAACTCTCACACATTGCCTCTTACCTCCCCTCGACCATGATTCCACCACCGAGCATCAAACCATTGTTTTGAGGACTGTAACTGACCTCATCTCCTTTCGAAATCTTCCCTCTACAGCTTCCAACCTCATAATCTCCCAACCCCAGACAGTCTGCTTCTACCTCCTCCCCAAAATCCACAAACTGGACTGTCCCGGTAGGCCCATCGTATCAGCCTGTTTCCACCCCACCAAACTCATTTCTTCCTAACTTGACTTCATACTCTTTTCTCTTGTCCAGTCCCTTTCCACCTACATAAGTGATTCCTCCAAAGCCCTACATCATATCAACAACTTCCAGTTCCCCAGCCCTAACCGCCTCCTCTTTACAAGGATATCCAATCCTTCTACACCTCCATTCCCCACAGGATGGTTTCCCACCCACTGTGGTCCACAGGGCTCCTTGCCCCTTCCTTTAACAGAGGCCGGAACAATCCCCATCCACCACCACTCTCCTCCGTCTGGCTGAACCTGTCCTCTCACTGGACAATTTCTCCTTTAACATGTCCCAGTGTTGCTAATCTCTTTATGGGGTATATGGAACATTCCTTGATCCAGTCCTACTCCGGTCCCATCCCACAACACTTTTATCAGTACATTGACAACTATTTTCATGCATTTCATGTTCCTGCTTGGAACTAGAAAAATGTATTAATTTCACTTCCAATTTCCACCTCTATCACTTTCACATAGTCCATCTCCGACACTTCCCTTCCTTTTCAATTCATTAGGATAGAGTGTCCACTAGTATCCATTACAATCCCACTGACTCCCACAGCTACCTCAATTACAGCTCTTCACACCCAACATCCTGTAAGGGCTCCATCCCATTCGTCCCATCGCATCTGTTCTGATGGTGCCACTTTCATGTCTTTATTCTTCCTTAATCGTGGTTTCCCATCCACTGTGGTCTACAGGGCTCTCAACCATGTTCTCCCACACTTTTTCTCTCACCCCTTCTCCTTCCTCCCAGAACCAGGATAGGGTGCCCCTTGTCCACACAATTTCCCTCCCACCAAATTCCGCATTCAAAGAATCATTCTCCTCCAGTTCCGCGAACTCCAGCATGCTGCCACTACCAAACACATGTTCCCCTCACTTCCTTTGTCAGCATTTCACAGGGACCTATCCTCTGGGATATCCTGGTCTGCCTTTCCATCATTCCCAACACCTCATGTTCTTCCTATGGCAGCTTCCCATGCAATCGCAGAAGGGTAAACTCTGCCCTTTTACCTACTCCCTGCTCACCCTCCCAGGACCTAAATACTCTTTTCAAGTGCGGCAGTACTTCATGCAGACCTCCTTCAATCAGATCTATTGTATTTGCTGCTCCCAATTCGGTCTACTCTACACTGGAGAGACTAAACGCAGACTGGATATTTGCTTTGCACGACACTTTTGATCTGTCCGGAAGCAGGACTCAGACCTTCCTGTCGCTTGACATCTCAACTCACGGCCTGCTCTCACATCCACATGTCCGTCCTTGGCCTGCTGCAATGTTCCAATGAAGCCCAGAGCAAACTGGAGGAACAGCATCTCATCTTCTGATTAGGCATGTTACAGCCTTCTGGACTTAACATTGAGTTCAACAACTTCAGACTGTGAACTCTCTCCTCCATCTTCGCCTCACTTTTTATTTCTATAAACTTAGCTTAATTTTTTTCCATTGATCCGTTTTTCCCTCACCATTGTCCTCCTCCCTTCAGCCTCACCTGGGCCATCTGTTGCCTGGTCCTAGTTGCCCTTTGACACACTGCTCACCTTTGTTTGCCATTCACACTTTCTAATCTCTTTATGTGCCACTATCAGCACCCTTCTTAGCCTTAATCATCTCCATTTACATTCTTTTTGTCTTTCTGTCCATGACATCTTTGTCAATCTCTACCAATCGCTGGTCCTCGAGCCAGCCCCATCACTCCACCCCCACCCCCCTGCAGCCAATTTCCCTATTTCCAATTCTCTCTAGCTTTGACAGAGACATCGAGACTGTAAAAGTTAGCTCCCTTCTCCTTCTACAGATGCTGTCAGACCTGCTGAGACTGTTCAGTGTTTTCTGTTTTTGTTTCAGATTCCAGCATCTGCAGTGATTTGTTTTTACACTCATCTTTCATTTCATTTTAATCTTTATTATTTTCATCCCTCCCCCTTCCTCTGTGTTTGTCTGTCTTGTGTGTGTTTAGGTGGGATGGTAAAAGGGGGTGTAGTAGACTGGCTGACCATTATTCTGTTATAATTATTGAAAATGTCAACTTTGTTCCTGTTATAAATAAACAGTTATTGCGTTCAACGTGCAAACCTGGTGGCTATAACTTATTGAGCAGTCAAGGGGCTAAAGGTTCAGCAAACTTTATACAAGTTATTGGTTAGTTAACTTGTGTTGGGACTCCGGGGTCTGTGGGGCTGGAATCGACTGTGCACTAGCCCAAGGTGTCATAACAATACATTAAACAGTCACATAGCGCAAAATGTTGAGGTGCAGGCGCTCGAAGAAAATGTGCTGGCCATATCATTTTAAAATTTGCTCCTTCCTTGTTTTCCTGTGTTAATCATTTGAGTTCCCAAAAATCTGTAAAATGGTACTTTATAAGTGCAAAATATTACTGGCAGCGGCCATTTTATTTCAAACCATGCTGTATTGTGAATCATCAGTCTTTAGCACAGCTAGAATTCCATTATCAGCAGTTTACTTAATTCAAATGTATTAAAACGTGAATTACAGAAAAGTGTATTTATTTCTGACTGTGGATGGTATATAGAGTATCTGCTTTTCTTAATTTATATTTATAACATAGACCTGGGAGTACGGGGCACAATTTCTAAATTGGAAGACTCAGATGTATTGTGAACTGTGGGGATAATGATAGACTTCAAGAGGATATAGACAGGCTGGTGGAATGGGCAGATGACAGATGAAATTTAATGTAGGGAAGTGTGAAGTAATACATTTTGGTCAGCAGAATGAGGAGAGGTGTCACAAAATAATGGATACAATTCGAAAGGAAATGCAGGAGTAGAGGGACTTGGGTGTATATGTGAATAAATCATGGAAAGTGGCAGGACAACTTGAGAAAGCGGTGAATAAATTATACTGAAGCCTGAGTTTTATCAATAGGGGTACAGAGTGCAAAAGCAAGTTATGAACCGTCATAAAACACTGGTTCAGCCTTAATGGAAAGGATGTGAAGATTTTAAGAAGGGTGCAGAAAAGATCCCCAGGAATGGCTCTGAGAATGAGAGACTTCAGTTATGTAGCTAGATTTCTGAAGCTCAGGCAGTTCTCCTTGAGAGGAGACTTGTTGGGCGGGTTCAAAATCATGAAGGATCTGGATAGAATAAATAGTCATAGAGGTTTGCAGCATGAAAACAGAGCCTTGGGCCCAACTCCTCCATGCCGCCTAGTTTTTACCACTAAGCTAGTCCCAATTGCCCGCATTTGGCCCATATTCCACTATACCCATCTTTCCCATACAACTGTCTAAATCGTTTTTAAAAGACAAAAGTGTGCCACGCTCTGTGTGAAATAATTGCCCCTCTGGACACTTTTGTATCTCCTCCTTCTCACCTTAAACCTATGCCCTCTAGTTTTAGACCCCACTACCTTTGGGAGAAGATGTTGGGCGGAATTCTCCGCAAGGCCTGACGCCGTTGTGAAACCTGGAGAGGTTCACAATGGCGTCGGAAGCCTCTCCCAGCCCCCTAGTCTCCCCTACTCGGGGGGGGATAGGCGGGCCGTACCAGGAAACTCGGGGGCCGGGCCTTGTCTGTGGCTTCAAGGCCCGGCACGCCATGAATGACGCGGCGGCGGCTCCTAGTGACATCAGCCGCGCATGCGCGGGTTGGACAGCACAAACCCGTGCATGCGCGTCTGCCGTCTTTCCCCTCAGCCACCCCGCAAGACGTGGCGGCTTGATCTTGCGGGGCGGCGGAGGGGAAAGAGCGCGTCCCCTTGAGACGCCGGCCTGACGATCGGTGGGCACCGATCGCGGGCCAGTCCCCTCCCGAGCACGGTCGTAGTGCTCGATCCCCGATCCGCCCCCCCTAGGCCCCACACTTACCTGGCGCGCCATGTTCACGATGGCAGTGACCAGGTGTGGTTGTCGCTGCCGTGAACAGGTCGGGAACGGCAGGCCGCTCGGCTCATCCAGGTCGGAGAATCGCCGGTCGCTGTGAAAAACGGCAGCCCGCGTTTCTCCGAGCGGCGTGTCGGAAAGCCGGACATGCCATTTTGGGGGTGGTGGGAGAATAGCTGGAGGTGCGGGAGCGGACCTCCCGCTATTCTCCCACCCATCGTGGTTGTGGAGAATCGCGGCCGTTGACTATCTACCTTATCAATGATGTGGAGATGCCGGCGTTAGACAGGGGTGGGCACAGTAAGAAGTCTTACAACACCAGATTAAAGTCCAACAGGTTTATTTGGAATCACGACTTTCGGAGCGTAGCTCCGTCATCAAGTGAGTGACCTGATGAAGGAGCTATGGCCTGAAAGCTCGTGATTTCAAATAAATCTGTTAGACTTTAACCTGGTGTTGTAAAACTACTTACTGTACCTTATCTATGCCCCTCATTATTTTATAGACCTCTATAAGATCACCACTAAGCCTCCTACGCTCCTGGGAAAAGGTCCCAGCCTATCCAGCCTCTTCTTATAACTCAAACCATCAAGTCCCAGTAGCATCCTCATAAATATTTACTGCACTCTTTCTAGTTTAATAATATTCTTTCTATAATAGGGTGACCAGAACTGTACACAGTATTCCAAGTGTGGCCTTACTAATTTCTTGTACAACTTCAGCAAGAAGTCCCAACTCATGTATTCAATGTTCTGACCAATGAAACCAAGCTTGCTGAATGCCTTCTTCACCACCCTGTCCGCCTGTGACTCCACCTTCAAGGAGCTATGAGCATGTACTCCTAGATCTCTTTGTTCTGTAACTCTCCCCAACTCCCTATCATCAACTGAATAGGTCCTGCCCCGATTCGATCTACCAAAATGCAGCACGTCGCATTTACCCAAATCAAACGCCATCTGGGTCCCGCATCACAATTAATTCCTCCACCATGTTCCAGAAAGACATGTGGCCCATGACAGACACCATCACCCTCAGCGGCTTTACAGGCCACTCACAGCAGGGACACATCACAGCCCCTGTCTCCATTCAGATAGGCAATATTACTACCAAACACCCCTTAATTTTAGTCGATCTGCCCCACACAGCAGAACACATTTTGGGAATTGATTTTATGAGCTCCCACAACCTGTCATTCGATCCAATGAACAAATGTGTCTGGAAAATGGCAAAGACAGCAAGAGCCCCCGCAACGCTCACAGTAGGTGACTATGCTAATAAGATTAGCGCAGTTGCCGATTTTTGGTTGACCCGACCACGATTAGCGCAGACAAACAGGTTAGGGCAGTTCTGCAGAAAAACAGGGCAGCAATTGAAAGTCATAAACATGACTGTGGCAGGATGGCTGGCTTGGTTCAGATTACAGGACCTGACCCTAGACCCCAGAAGCAATATGGATTTCCCCAAGAGGCAGAGGGAGAAATCTCAAAAGTGATTGATAGCTTATTAGAACAGGGCGTACTTAGATCAGTAGCCTCGACTAATAATGCCCCGATTTGGCCAATAAGAAAACCCGATGGATCATGGCGACTGACCATCGATTACCGGGAACCCAACAAAGTCACCCCAGCAGCCACAAGTCCCGAGACCATGCTCAAACAGGGACTATATTCACGATATTTTAAGGTTTTGGACATCAGTAACGGATTCTGGTCCATTCCATTGGCTAAAGTGTGCCAGTATAAATTTGCGTTCACTTTCAAAGGTCATGCCTCCCACAAGGATTCCACAACTCCCCCTCCATTTTCCACCGACAGCTGGCAAATGGTTTATCTAAATTTTCTCGCCCCGAATGTCTGGTCCAGTATGTAGACAACCTATTATTGCAGACTCATAACCGGGTGAAGTAATTATTTTACTTAATATACTATGCGGCCCTTTAAAATTGTGAATTTCTGAATGTGGCCCTTGCACGGAAAAGTTTGCCCACCGCTGACATAGACAGTTTCACCACCAAAGCAGCACCCCTCGCCGACCTCCTAAAGAAGAAAGCTCCTTGGGAATGGCTTCCGCAGCTTACGGATGTTGTGGATGCTTTAAAACGTGCATTCATCGCAGTCCCCGCACTACAGGTTCCAGACCCACTTTCCCCCTATGCTATAGAGGTAGCTAGCACAGATCGCACCCTTTTGGCCATGCTCCTCCAGGAATGGCACGAACAGTTAAGACTCGTGGCATACGCCTCAAGAGTTTTAGATCCTGTGGAGCAGCGATTTTCTGCCTGTGAAAGGCACTTGCTCGCAGTTTTCTGGGCAGTTCAATATTTTTCATATATAACCGGACTAAACCCCATCACAATCCTCACGGAACACCCCCCCACACAACTTTTACTAGACGGACGACTTAAGGACGGCACAGTAAGCCAGATCCGAGCAGCCAGATGGACCCTTCTTTTGCAGGGACGGGACATCACTGTTAAAAGGACTAAGACCCAGACTTTCCTAGCCGACAACCTACAGTACCCAGGCACCCCCCAGGAATGTGAGATTATCTCACCACACCATAACACAGGCCCTTTCATTGCTAAAACACCTCCCAGGAAGATAGATAGTTCACCCCAAAGCCCCCAGCACACGGACACGTGCTCACCCTTGAGAATATATGTGGATGGTTCTTCCATGGTATTAGATGGGAAACGCATCACAGGTTGTGTAATTTATGTAGAGGACGCGCAGGGATGCGCCCTAGAAGAAATTTCATTAAACCTACCAGGACATTTAGGCTCGCAGAACTGGCAGCCATTGCATATATAGTTGATCACCCAGATTCGTTCCCCAGCCCAGCAGACATATACTCGGACAGCCTCTATGTCTGCAACAGCCTGACAGACTTCCTACCCCTGTGGAATGCAAGAGGATTTGTTTCCGCGGACAGGAAGCCCCTCCCATCAGCCCCATTACTCCGCCACATTTTAGACAAAGCAAAGGACAGGACATTTGGAATTATAACGGGACGTCTTATGAAAAACGTCTTAACTATATTTGGCATCACCCAAAACTTCCATATCGCATACCACCCCCAGTCAAGTGGTATTGTGGAACGAATGAATCGGACCCTAAAAGCAACTCTCAGAAAAATGATCCAACAAAGCAACACCACTTGGGACTCAGTTCTCCCTTTTGCATTAATGTTTTTGCGTAACACTGTTTCCACATCCACAGGTTACACCCCCCACACTCTCATGACCGGACGCCCCATGAAAGGCACAGAATTTTTACTAGGACTTGGCTTGACCAGCCCCGAAGTGATGGCCCTCACCCACGAGAACGCTGTGAGACAATTAGTGGAGAATGTAAAAATGGCTCAGCTAGCAGCCACAGTAAAACTAGGCACCAGGATGTAACAGAGCAAGGCCTGTTTCGACAAGACAGTGCATGCAACTGAGTTTGATGTAGGACAGCAGGTTATGCTCTCCATTTACAACCCCAGCACATTCCTGTCACCTAAGTATTCGGGTCCGTACTCCATTGCGGACAAAGTAAGCCCCTCTGTATATAAAGTTAAATACCCCAACGGGAAGACTGCGTGGTTTCATATAGACCAGCTCAAGGCATATGGCTCGCAATCTAACCACACACACCACGTCATGCTCGACGCAGCAGACCACACCCCGGCCACAGGAAACGTATTCCTACCCTCCCCCAGCATGACCAGCCCGTCCACGGACTCGACCTCGACTCCGCCCCCTGACTCTAGACTCCGCCCCAGAACACCCACAAGCAGCAGCAGAGACAGCGACAGTGACACAGACTTCAGCCACAGCACACCTCCCTACTGTCCCCCTGCAACAGGCCCCACACCCAGTGAATCTGAACAAGATTCGAGTGATCCCTTCCTGATCACATTCCTTAACGACCCACACCCAACACCTCCGCCCTACGATGACGACTCCGACTCCATTACCACAGAACTGGACACCAGTATTTGGCACCGTGACAATTCGTACAAGCTCGTCCGGAATGACGAGATGGACCCCAAGTCACATCACGCAGCATTGGCAAACCTTATCCATACAAGAGTATGGCATCCGGGAGAAGAAGATGATATTGAGTCTGACTCCCAACACGAGAATCCCTTTGCGACCCTGTTCGCAACTGATAACTGAGGTGTCCAGATGATGTTTACAAATGAACCGCTGAAGAGAGAAACGGTGTCCTTTCTGATGGAACCTGCACGATATTTGTTGCATGTTTGTTTGTTTGTGTTTGTGTAATATTCTTTGTTTGCATTTAAACAGCCTTCCACAGCCCCACACCAAATTTGTCCGCAGATACCTCTGAGAACTTACCGACATGCTTCTCAGCAGAAACCACTGAGAGCTTGCCAGAACGCACTTCATAATTGCTCTTCTGATTTGACGGCATGCTTATCAGCCGAAACTGCTGAGAGCTTGCCCGATCCTAGTTCGTAACTGCTCTTCTGGTTCAGTTACTGGTTCAGTTACCACTGCAGAGACATTACTGCAACCCCCATGATGACTACATTCTTGCCCGTTCTTGTCGGTTACTCAGGCAGTGGAGAAATGGCAGTGGTTCCCGCCCTGCCTGAGGACCCCCCCTCTGGTCAGCCAAGCACAAGTAGAGCACAGCACGCCCTACCCGCGGATTCCATCCAACTCTTACCCGTCGCGGCCCATACGCAACTCATTTTGGCTCTTTTGATTCAAAAGTTTTATTTTGTTTTCAGGTGACCCTTCGGTTGCTACCCCTCCTGCTATTTACATCCTCAAACATTTGGATGGTAAATCACACAGCTGGGAGACGGCTCGCACTGTTTCAGTATTTTTAAGAATGTCTGGTCCTGAAATTCGGTTTAAAAAAAAAGAGGGAGTCAGATGGTGACCAATTATAAAGGGTAATTGGCACTAAAGGACAGACAGGCTAACACACGAGATCTTAAACAAGATAATAACAGAAATTATGCTTGTATCCACAGAATTCCAGAAGCTCCAGGAAGAGAAGGAAAGAAGAGAAGAGAGAAGACAAGATGAAGCCAACCTCCATCTTTTTGTACTAGACCCTTTGGGCGCGATTCTCCGCAAATGCGGAGAGTCGTAAAGGCTGCCGTGAAACTGGCCGTGTTTCATGGCAGCCTCCGCGCCCCCTCCCGGGACCCGATTCTCCCCCCCCGGTCGGGGCTAGGCGCACGGCCCCGTGAACCACGGCATCGCAGGCTTAGCGACCGTCGCTAAGCCCGCGGGCCAAGGGTAACGGCGGCTGACGTGCACAATGACGTCAGCCGCACATGCGCGGATTGGACGGCTCCAACCCGCGCATATGCGGATGATGTCATCACGCATATGCGTCAAACTCGCGCATGCGCGGGCCTTCATGCCCCTCAGCCGCCCCGCGGACTGTTCCAGCGGGACGGTGGAGGAACAAAGAGTGCGCGGGTTTCGGACCCGCTGCCCGCGATCGGTGAGCACCGATCATGGGCCCATGCCACCCTTGGCACGGCCGTGGTGCGGCCGTGCCAATCGGTGCCATTAGTTGTCGGGAACGGAACTTTGCGGCCGTTTTCACGAACAGTGAGAGCAGGTGTGTTTGCGTTCGTGAAAACGGCCGTAAAGGCCTGGGAACTCGGCCCATCGGATAGGGGAGAATCGCTGTTCGTTGTAAAAAAATGGCGAGCGCCGATTCGTGTCGTGGGGCGGCCGTGGGGGGGGGGGGGAGAATAGTGGGAGGTCGGGAAAAATGTCGGGAAGGCTCTCCCGCTATTCTCCGACCCATCGTGGGGGGCGGAGAATCGCGCCCTTTGTATGTGGTTGCGCGCGAACGCGAACCCCCTCACCCCCACGCCACCGGCCGTCGATGATTCACTCCCCCATAGCACCCAGAGCCCAGTAACGACCAACGGTACCCCGTCATGGTGTGATAGGTTCATAACATGGTACTCCCTTTCATAAGTAGTTGAATCACTTCTGGCATTGGCAATACTCTGCAGTATTGTGCAGACTATTCGCATGAAGAAATGGCGAAGGAGAGCCTACCGCTCTCGCACCCCGGTATACAGGATGAGATCCCATATTTTCGGTTTCCACCAGACCCCCGAACCCCTTGAGATGTAATAAAGAACTTTCGCTTTTGTTTGTGCGTCATTTGTAAATAAAGAAATGTGTTTCGTTCGTGACTGTAAGATTGTAAACTTTGTGCTTGACCGCCAAGCCAGAGGAAAATGTGAATGCTGCTATTATTTGTGTACTGTTAGGAAGTTAGTATGTTTGGATGATTTAGGTGAGAGTAGTTTATTGAGGATAGTTAGAGGTTCCAGTTCTTATTTTGTAATGCATGTTCAAAATTTTTATTGCATAGTTATGGTCAGTGTAGAGGCCAAGGAAGAGTGCTCGCTGGGTCAGGGAATGAAGACACTGCAGTAATGTGATCCTTCACACTTCATGTTGAGGATCACAAGGAGGGAGTGTAGCCACCTGGGTTGGCCACGTTCCGATTCCAAAATGGATGCCCGCTAAGAATGCAGGGAAATTCAGCCAGGCACAGAGAAACAAGCAGGTGCAAGGTTTCCTGTGTATTAAAACTTGCAAAGACCCAGACAGAACCAAAGCCAGCAACCATCTGCATATTAATGAGCAATCCCCAGGAACAATTGGAAACATTAAAGCAATCAAGACCAAACCAGACTCCCCGGCGGCTGCGGGAGCCAGGACAAAGGCAGGTCAACGGACACATAGGAACCGCCCAGCGATCAGGGAACAGCTCCAGTATTGGAGAAATCGATTCAAGCGATTGGGACTTGGTCCAATTGATTGGGACCATGTCCGGGGTCCGCCCAAAAGGGCGCGAAACCGCTGGGGACTATAAAATAAATCGAGAGACAGGTCTAAGGGGTTCAAGTCAGCTGACCCTGCCCGATACAACAACTCCAGGTACGACCTCCGCAAAGTCATCCAGATGCCGAAAGAATATCAGACCAAGCTAGAGTCACAGACTAGCATTACAGATTCTCGTCAGTTGTGGCAAGGCCTAAACAACATTGAGGCTACAAATCGAGCAGTATCTCCGGCAGCAGTGCACCCCTCCCTGATGAACTCAATGGATTTCATGTTTGGTTCGAGCAGGAAACCATCAATCCGCTGTTGAGTGCCCCAACAGCCCAAAACACATCCATACCCACCATCACAGCTTCCAAAGTCAGACTGGCCTGGGGAAAGCGGGCAGCATAATCAAAGATCCCTCCCACCCGGCTTACTTACTCTTCCATCTCCTTCCATTGGGCAGGAGATACAAAAGTCTGAGAACACGCACAAACAGATTCAAAAACATCTTCTTTTTGGCTGTTACCAAACTCCTGAATGACCCTCTTATGGACTGACTTGGTTAATACTACACTGCTGTATGTTTCACCCGATGCCGGTGTCTATGTATTTACATTGTGTACATTGTGTTGCCTTATTATGCGTTTTCTTTTTATTTTATTTTATTTTCATGTACTTAATGATCTGTTTGAGCTGCTCGCAGAAAAATACTTTTCGCTATGCCTCTGTACACATGACAATAAACAAATCCAATCCAACATACCTTTCCATCTGGTCTCCGGACTAAGGCAGGGATTTCCGGCATTGTGCCACAAAGTCGTTGGAATTTTCGCTAGACCGTTACATCTCCCACGGAAGGTCCCTCAATGGCAAGGCTGCAAAATCCCAGCCTGGGGCCCTGGATATGAAATACTTCCCTTTTGTGCACCGCAGCTCCTGTCATTGCAGAGACGAAAGACTGGCTGGCAGCTCTTTAAGGCTGGGCTTTCTCTCGGGCAAGGGGGCAGAAGCCCTGCCCGCAGCCTATTGATGCTCATTCTGAATGTGGGCCAGTCAGACTTGGCGGGACAGGAAACTCTGCAATCCGAAATATTCAGACCCACATATGTTTAAATTGATCATTTAGTAAAATTATCCATTTAGCTTGAGCATTGCAGTGTCTGAGCTGGAAAAAAATAAATTGTTAATGTAGGAAAGGGCAATTTCCCTGAACCTGCCCACCTGATAGTCGTTAACCTGAGTTACACTCGAGATTCTGAATTGGGTCTGTTGTGAAAATCAAATCAAATTTTTGAAAACTCTGCAGTATAATAGTATGATTACCTTAATATTGCTGGACAGGCTTAGCTTTGGTTGAAGACTGCCATCTTGAGGGCTTCTGCATGTCAAAACCCTTTGTTAAGATGACTTTGAGATCGAGGATGATAAAAAAAATGGCTGCCATTATTGACTTGTCAGACGAATACAAATGCACTTACAGAAAACACCTTACGCTGGAATCATGAAGGCTACTTTCTGTTACTTTGTCTTGTGAAAGATATGGGCATGATTCTCTGCCCCCCCCCCCCCCCCCCCCGGCCGGGTCGGAGAATCACAGGGGGCGGTGTGAATCCGGTGTGCTCCGACGCAGGCTGCCATATTCTCCGGCGCCGGTTTTTGGGTGGGGCAGGGTCGGGGGCCGTTGGCAGCAATTCTCCGGCCCCTGATGAGCCGAGTGGCCGTCGGTTTCTGGCCAGGCCCGCCGGTGTGAAATGAGCATGGTCCCACACGGCGGGACCTGGCTGGTAGGCCAACTAGTGGAGTCCTCGGGGGGGGTTGCGAGGGGGCGTGGGGGGATCCGGCCTGGCCCGCGATCGGGGCCCACCGATCTGCCCACCGATCTGCCCATTCGGAGAATCCAGCCCACCTTTTCTCAGCACCTTGAATATTAAGCACTCAGTCCTCACCATCATTAAGCCACATTTCTGTTATAGCCATTACATCAATTCCCACATTGCTATTTGTACTTGCAGCTCACTAACCTATTCACCACACTCCACATAAACACACAGATTTTATAAAACTATCTTTGCAATCCTTGTAGTTCTTCTTAGTTTGCTGCTAATATGGTGGCATGGTGGTTAGCACTGCTGCCTCATAGTGTCAGGGACCTGGGTTCGATTCCGACCACCGGGTGGCTGTCTGTGTGGAGTTGCACGCTCTCCTCATGTCTGCGTGGGTTTCGACTGGGTGCCCTGGTTTCCTCCCACAGTCGAAAGATGTGCAGGGTAGGTGGATTGTTCATGATAAAATTACCACTTAGGGTGGGGTTGCAGGAATACGACGGGGGTTTGGGCCGAGGTAAGGTACTCTTTCAAAGGGTCGGTGCAGACTCGATGGGCTGAATTGCCTCCTTCTGCACTGTAGGGATTCTATGGGCGCGATTCTCCGCAAATGCGGAGAGTCGTGAAGGCTGCCGTGAAACTGGCCGTGTTTCACGGCAGCCTCCGCGCATCCTCCTGGGACCCGATTCTGCTCCCCGGTCGGGGCTAGCAGCGGGGCCCTGTGAACCTCGGCATCGCAGGCTTAGCGAACTTCGCTAAGCCCGCGCGCCAAGGTTAACGGCGGCTGACGCAAACGATGACGTCAGCCGCGCATGCGCGGATTGGACGGCTCCAATCCACGCATGCGCGGATGACGTCATCACGCATATGCGTGAAACCCGCGCATGCACGGTCCGGTATGCCCCTCAGCCGCCCCGCGGACTGATCCAACGGGTCGGTGGAGGAACAAAGAGTGCGCGGGTTTCGGACCCGCTGCCCGTGATCGGTGGGCACCGATCGCGGGCCCATGCCACCCTTGGCACGGCCGTGGTGCGCCCGTGCCAATCGGTGGCATGGTTCTCCAGAACGGCACTTTGCGGCCGTTTTCACGAACGGTGAGAGCAGGTGTGTTTGAGTTCGTGAAAACGGCCGTAAAGGCCTGGGAAATCGGCCCATCGGCTAGGGGAGAATCGCTGCTTGCCGTAAAAAACGGTGAGCAGCGATTCGTGTCGTGGGGCAGCCGTGGGGGGGGGGGGGGGGGGGGGGAGAATAGCGGGAGGTCGGGAAAAATGTCGGGAAGGCCCTCCCGCTATTCTCCGACCCGTCGTGGGGGGCGGAGAATCGCGCCCTATGATTCTCTGCTACTTCTCCCTTCTCCACTATTTTCAAATACACTCCTGTCTGCACCTTATTCTCTTTTTCTCCTGTATGCTGGGCCAATCTCTCTTCCAATTTAACTTTAATTTTTCTCAATCACTGCAATGGACCTCCCCACGGGGACAAAGGTCCCAGTGCAGCTCAGGTGCAACTTTTCCCTTTTGAATAGTTGCCTCATGCTGCAAAACTGATTCCAGGGCCCCAAGAATCTCAAGATGCGCAGAAATTGTTCCCATTTGCGGAATGATGGGGAAGAAGAGGACACCAATGTAAGATGAATGACAACAGAAACTTAGGCGAGATTGAGGAAAAACCTTTTTGCATAAACGTTGTCAGAATTTGGAATGCATTTGCTGAGATTGTGGTGGAGATCGATTCAATCATGGCTTTTCAAACAGAACTGACTAACCATCTGAAAAGGATAAAAATTCAGGCTAAGGGTAAAGGGCAGGGGTGTGGTTCCAGTTCTTTCAGAGGTCTAGCACAGACATGAGGGGCTGAATGGCTTCCTATGCAGTAACCATTCTATGATTCGGTGGTTATGCACCATGGCCTGAATTTAACAGGTGATGTGCGCACAAGGTGGGCGGGCTCCTGAGATCAATTAAGGAACATAATATTACGCTGGCTGACTACTTAAGTGGCAGCCAACATGAAACGCATCCAGATAGGGTCAGTGGGGCTGGCGGGGGTTGGTATGAGACAGGCGGCGGGTCCAATGGCGCCCGGCGTGAAGTTTAAAGGTGGCTGGCAGAGACTGCAGAAGACAACAGCAGATGCAGAGGGAGATCTGCATCATGGTAGCTGAGCACCAGGAAGACACAGCAGGTGGGAGGACAGTTCAGGTGGGCAGCAAGTATGCCATTTTTAAGATGAGTGTCTGAGTGCTGGTGGAGGCGGCGACTGTCAAAGTGACATCCTCATGCTGAGAGATGGAAGGGGGAGGCCACCCCATCTCACAAAATTGCCCTTAGTGTTGGGTGGAGTTACTGGGTTATGGGGATAGGGTGGTGGTGTTGACCTTGGGTAGGGTGCTCTTTCCAAGAGCCGGTGCAGACTCGATGGGCCGAATGGCCTCCTTCTGCACTGTAACTCCTATGATAAGACCGTCTGGACAGATGTGGCAGCTGTGGTCAGCAGACATGACCTGATCGGGCACACGTGGATCGAGTGCCAGAAAAGGTTCAATGGCCTTCTGCTCTTGGCAAGTGTGAATTCTAAGTGGATATTGTTCATTGTGGGGGACTGGAGAAGGGTGCCTGCCCATAGATGTAATTAAGTGTGCGGGTTTCAGGGACTCTCAGAACTGCCCGTACATGTTAAGTCAGGAGTGAAGATCTGGAAACCTGGGTCTATCAAAGGGTCACTTATGCAAAGGGGTTGGGAATGTTCACATGCCCCATGGTGGTGTAGAGGGCTGGGGACAGCATAATATGGTGCTGGAGGTGGAGGATTGAGTAATCAGTGGAGGAGCTCTTTACTCACTTACAGCAAACACTCGCCAAACTCCCAAAAACTCCGAACAACTTTGCTCGAGGCCCCTTTTATCTCGCCTTTGGATGAGAAAACCGCAAAAACGGATTGCCCATCTGCCTGTGTTGCCGCCCTAAAAATTGCATGGGTAACGTAACATTCTGGACAATTACAGCTTTAATGTTGTCAATGTGTTCCCTAGCCCACCAACTGAAATAGCGCATGAATGCACGATGACATCAGGATGTGCGCCCATTGTGTCACGCACGATTTCCCGCGCTTTCGGGTGATGTGCAACGTAAATTTCTGCCCCATCAGTAGAAGGTAACGAGATAAGGATGAAGTGGAATGCTGAAATCATTGTGGAGAGAGTAAGCTTGTTGACTAAATGTTCCATCTTCTGTCTGTGTGTTCGTAAGTTACCTCAAAATATACTGTCATGCATTGCTATAGTAATAGAAATGTGTGGCTAAGACCAAAACCTTTCAATTTCTTTAATTCTAAATCATTTGATGTTTTATGATTTATAGGCACTTGTTAATAGGTCATAGTTACTTCAAGAAAGAATGTTGGGAATATCACTGACCCAGAATATTTCCTGATCCAACTTGTTTTAATCCTGGTATCTATTGAACATGAGCAGCTGGATATTTCTGAGGATTGGTGCATTATTCCAAGATCTCACAGCAGAGGGTGCTGTGGGACAGCAAGCAAATGCACAAGTCACTCAACCTGACAACAGGCAGCCAGCATTATCATCCACCCTCGTCTAACTGCCATGCCGAGTAGCCTAGACCACCAGGTCTTCCAATTTTCCGATCATAACCTCGTTGTTGGAGTTCTGGTTAAGCCAATCTTTAATGTTTCCCAGATGCTCCCTTCTCTGACGGTCTCTTGTTCTTCTACCGTAAATCCTCCTGGCAGTGATTAGGCACCCAAACCTTCTGCACATTTAACCTGTCTGAAGAACTCCATTTGTCTTCTTTTGATATTATTGAAGAGCCTCTTGTTCTTCTGGTCACATTCAGAACGTGTTTAACAGTTCTTTTATCTCCACAGTTTACCATTACGATCCTTCCCAAACAGTTTTAAATTTTTATTTCTTTCTTTTTCCCAATGCTTCCAGCTTGACATCCAGATATCATTACTGACCAGACTTCACATTTTAGTACACAGATTAACATTGCAAATTCTTTTTTTTAAAAAAAATCTTATTCCAAACAAAATTACCAATTACCCAAATCACTTAAACTTACAAAAACATAACACAGTCCACAAAATTTGTCATTTTTTCCCCCTTTCTCTCCTTAACACCCCCTGTTCCCTCCCAAATCCCCCATCCCGCTGGCAACAAATAAATCCTTGAATAGGGACAAGAACATCCTCCATCTCGCAAAGATCCCTTCCTCTGACCCTCCAAAATCAAACTTAATTTTTTTCGAATTTAAGAAACTCCACCACATCCCCCACCAACGCCGGCACCCTCGGTGGCTCCACCGACCTCTTCCCCCAATAGAATTCGCCGCTGCAGCATTGTGTCGTCCCCCCCCCCCTCCCCACCCCCACCCCTCCACCAGCTCCAGCAGCTCCTGCACTCCAAAGATCACCACCAATGGGCACGGTAACATCGTCACACCCACAATCTCCGACAGTACTTCAAAAATGGGCGGCACGGTAGCACAGTGGTTGCTTTACAGCGTCAGGGTCCCAGGTTCAATTCCCGACTTGGGTCACTGTCTGTGTGGAGTCTGCACATTCTCCCTGTGACTGCATAGGTTTCCTCCGGTTTCCTCCTACAAGTCCCGAAAGACGTGCTGTTAGGTCATTTGGATATTCTGCATTCTCCCTCCATGTACCCGAACAGGCGCTGGAATGTGGTGACTCGGGGCTTTTCACAGTAACTTCATTGCAGTGTTAATGTAAGCCTACTTGTGACAATAAAGAATATTAAAATTGGGGTCCAAAAACTCACTAATCTCAGAATTGAATAAAACATAGGGGCATGATTTGCCTGCCTCCCCCCCCCCCCCCCCCCCCCCACCCCCTCCACATCTCTCGCACTCTCCTCTACCTCTGGGAAGAACCCGCTCATACGAGCCCGTGTCATTTGAGCCTAATGCACCACTTTAAACTGTACCAGGCTCATCCTAGCACAGGATGATGGCTTTCACCTGGTGCCTAATTTCACTCCAGAGTCCCCATCCCAATTCCACTCCCAGCTCTTCCTCCCATTTCTGCTTTATCTCCTCAATTGGTGCCTTTTCCGTATCCACCAGCCACCCGTAAATGTCCGCAATCTTCCCATCCCCTAGGTTGTCCTGTATTAATAAATTGTCCAGCAAGGTATGCTCCGACAGCTGAGGGAATGAGGATAGCTCCTTCCACACAAAGTCCCACATCTGCATATACCTGAACTCACTTCCCCTCGCAACGGGTATCTGTCCTGCAACTCTCCCAACCTTGTGAACCTTCCTTCCATGAACAGATCCCTCACCCACTCCACCCCTTCCCTCTGCTAATGCCTACACATAGCATCTATCCATGGGAGTGAATCTGTGATTCCTACATGTTGGTGGCAGTACCGACATACCCCCCCATTTCAAAGTGCCACCTGAAATGGTTCCAAACCTTTAGGGATGAGGCTATGACCGGCTCACAGTGCACTTAACCGGGGAGAATGGGAGGAAGGCTGTAGCCAGGGCACTTAGGCCCACCTCTGCACACAAAGCCTCCTCCACTTGCACCCAATCCACCCCCCCCCCCCCCTCCCCACTGCTGCACTTTCTCCACTTCGCCGTGCAGTAGTAGTATAGCAGATTTGGGAGCGCCAGGCAACCCCCCAACCACTGTTTCCTCTGTTAAAAAAACCCTCCTAATCCGCGGCATCTTGCCAGCCCATACAAATGTCAAAATGAATCTGTCCACTTTTCAGGAGAACGCCTTTGGCAGGTGTATAGGAAGGGACTGAAAAACAAACATAAACCTCGGAAGGGTGTTCAGTAGAGGTACAAATATGCAGACAGATTATAGAAAAATGTAGGAGCAATAGGGTGGTTGTGATGGGAGATTTTAACTTCCCCAACATTGAATGGAATTCGTGTAGTGTTGGAGGCGTAGATGGAGCAGAGTTTGTAAGGAGCATCCAGGAGAGTTTTTTAGAGCAGTATGTAAATAGTCCAACTCGGGAAGGGGCCATACTGGACCTGGTATTGGGGAATGATCCCGGCCAGGTGGTTGATGTTTCAGTCGGTGATTACTTTGGGAATAGCGATCACAATTCCGTAAGTTTTAGAATACTCATGGACAAGGACAAGAGGGGTCCGAAAGGAAGAGTACTAAATTGGGGAAAGACAGAGTATAACAAAATTCGGCAGGAGCTAGGGAATGTGGATTGGGAGCAGCTGTTTAAGGGTAAATCCACATTTGAAATGTGGAAGTCTTTTAAGGAAAGGTTGATTAGAGTGCAGGACAGACATGTTCCTGTGAAAATGAAAGATAGAAATGGCAAGATTAGGGAACCATGGATGACGGGTGAAATTGTGGGACTAGCTAAGATGTAAAAGGAAGCATACATAGGATCGAGGCAACTCAAAACTGATGAAGCTTTGGAGGAATATCGGGAAAGTAGGACGAATCTCAAACGCGCAATAAAGAGGGCTAAAAGGGGTCATGAAATATCTTTGGCTAACAGGGTTAAGGAAAATCCCAAAGCATTTTATTCGTATGTAAGGAGCAAGAGGGTAACTAGAGAAAGGATTGGCCCACTTAAAGACAAAAGAGGGAATTTATGCGTCCAGTCAGAGGAAATGGGTGAGATTCCTAATGAGTACTTTGCATCGGTATTCACAAAGGAGAGGGACAAGATGGATGTTGAGGCTAGGGATGGATGTTTAAATACTCTCGGTCAAGTTGTCATACGGAAGGGGGAAGTTTTGGGTATTCTAAAAGACATTAAGCTGGACAAGTCCCCAGGACCGGATGGGATCTATCCCAGGTTACTGAGGGAAGCGAAGGTTGAAATAGCTGGGGCCTTAACAGATATCTTTGCAGCATCCTTGAGCACGGGTGAGGTCCCGGAGGACTGGAGAATTGTTAATGTTGTCCCTTTGTTTAAGAAGGGTAGCAGGGATAATTCAGGGAATTATAGACCTGTGAGCTTGATGTCAGTGGTAGGCAAACTGTTGGAGAAGATACTGAGGGATAGGATCTATTCACATCTGGAAGAAAATAGACTTATCAGTGATAGGCAGCATGGTTTTGTGCAGGGAAGGTCATGCCTTACAAACCTAATAGAATTCTTTGAGGAAGTGACAAAGTTAATTGATGAGGGAAGTGCTGTAGATGTCGTATACATGGACTTTAGTAAGGCATTTGATAAGGTTTCTCATGGCAGGTTGATGGAAAAAGTGAAGTCGTATGGGGTTCAGGGTGTACTAGCTAGATGGATAAAGAACTGGCTGGGCAACAGGAGACAGAGAGTAGTGGTGGAAGGGAGTGTCACAAATTGGAGAAGGGTGACTAGTGGTGTTCCACAGGGATCCGTGCTCGGACCACTGATGTTTGTGATCTACATAAATGACCTGGAGGAAGGTATAGGTGGTCTGATTAGCAAGTTTGCAGATGATACTAAGATTGGTGGAGTTGCAGATAGCGAGGAGGACTGTCAGAGAATACAACAAAATATAGATAGATTGTAGAGTTGGGCAGAGAAATGGCAGATGGAGTTCAATCCAGGCAAATGCGAGGTGATGCATTTTGGAAGATCAAATTCAAGAGCGGACTATATGGTCAATGGAAGTGTCTTGGGGAAAATTGACGTGCAGAGAGATCTGGGCGTTCAGGTCCATTGTACCCTGAAGGTGGCAATGCATGTTGATAGAGTGGTCAAGAAGGCATACAGCATGCTTGCCTTCATCGGACGGGATATTGAGTACAAGAGTTGGCAGGTCATGTTACAGTTGTATAGGACTTTGGTTCGGCCACATTTGGAATACTGCGTGCAGTTCTGGTCGCCACATTACCAGAAGGATGTGGATGCCTTGGAGAAGGTGCAGAGGAGGTTCAGCAGGATGTTGCCTGGTATGGAGGGTGCTAGCTATGAAGAAAGGTTGAGTAGATTAGGATTGTTTTCGTTGGAAAGACGGAGGTTGAGGGGGGACCTGATTGAGGTCTATAAAATTATGAGAGGTATGGACAGGGTGGATAGCAACAAGCTTTTCCCAAGAGTGGGGGTGTCAGTTACAAGGGGTCACGATTTCAAGGTGAGAGGGGGAAAGTTTAAGGGAGATGTGCGTGGAAAGTTTTTTACGCAGAGGGTGGTGGGTGCCTGGAACGCTTTACCAGCGGAGGTGGTAGAGGCGGGCACGATAGCATCATTTAAGAAGCATCTCGACAGTTATATGAACGGGCGGGAACAGAGGGAAGTAGACCTTGGAAAATAGGAGACAGGTTTAGATAAAGGATCTGGATTGGCGCAGGCTGGGAGGGCCGAAGGGCCTGTTCCTGTGCTGTAATTTTCTTTGTTCTTTGTTCTTTGTTCTATACCCTCCCCGTGACTGACAGCGGGAGGGCACCCCACCTGGTCAAATTCCCTTTCACGCCTCCACCAAACTGGCCAAATTCCACTTATGCATCGGGCCCAATCGTGGGCCACCTAAATACCCAAGTATCTAAACCTGCCTCAGGCCAGTCTGAATGGTAGGCCACTCAAGTTAGTACTCCTCCCCTGGGCATATCCTGAAAAAGCGACAAACTTCTCCAAAATGTCCATTATCTTTATTAGTGTCACAAGTAGGCTTACATTAACATTGCAATGCAGTTACTATGAACATCCCTGGTCCCCTAGGAAAATAGAGGCTACAATCTAATCTGACATGATTTTATCAAATGGCAGAGCAAGCTCAAGGGGTCCAATGACCTACTCCAGCTCTTAATTTGTATGTTCATATACTCAACCCCTTAAATAAAGGAAATATAATCCTATGTTTGCAAACTGTCCTTATAACTTCCAAATCCCTGGTATCATTCTGGTCTTCAAGGCCAGTTTTCTCTTTTGTTGAAGATACATCTTCTGTCTTCAACAACTTTTTACTTTCTATAACATCCAAGTCCAGGATTGCTCCCATAACCACTGGTTGTCTTTCGGTAGTGGATGACTATTCTCTGACCTCTATTCTGGAGCGTACTCATCTATCCAAACCCTTCTTGTCTTTCTCTGGTATATCAATGTCACTATAGCCACACTCCTCTGAATGTCCTTCTCTTGTCCTTTCTATTGGTCCAATATGCCGCACTACTTACTTGCTCTGTGCCGATACAGACGCAGTGTTGAAATTAAGACAATCAACTCTCTGAAACTCAAAATCATTTCTTAGGACCTGAGAACTGTGGGACTCTTTATCACCTTCTGTTTTCCTTTCCTCATATAATCTTCAGGCAGAAGGGTAGGCCCTGCATCCAACCCTCTCCAACTGGAGGATCGGAGAGCAGCAGACTGAAAGACCAAAGGAGCCAAGGTAATTCCATTTTTCTCTTCCAAAGACAGGGTGGGTGCTGGCCACAGGCCAGAAACCAAGCTGACTACTTTGCTTCTCGTGGTCAATCCTGTTGCTGAATGTTGTTTGGGATTTTAGCAAGATTAATATTTCTGTCAGGGAGCATGACACATGAGTGCTTCAACTGCCCAGTACCCAGGCACAGGGTATAAGGAAAGTTGGCCCTGATAGGCCTGAGGAATCTGGGATCAGCCGAAGTTCACCTGTTTTAGCTTAATGAATAGAAATTTAGGAAATTATTACTAATTTACTTTATTCTGCCCATATTTTAAATTTCTTTCAAGTTAATCAAAGCACAAACATTAACATGAATTTATTTAAACAATACAATCCATTTTTTTGGTGTAGGTACCCTCATTAATTTTAAGCTGGTATTTGTTCATGATTTCAAGACACAATGCATCTGCTATTATCCTGAACATCAAAGACAGTTTAAAAACAAAACCTATTAAATTAATATGCATAAAACATCTTACATCTGATAAATCTAGCCAATGAATAGACATGGCGTAGGAAAAAAAGAGCCAGCAATGGAAGGAAAATGTAATGTAAAAATACTTGCATGGGTCTCTCTTTAGTCAGAGAGGCTTAGTCTGAGATGGAAATGCACCGTGTAGTGCACTTTAGTTTCAGTTAATAGATGGACCTGCTTTCATCTTGTTGCTTTATGCACGGTGGCTTCTTTCTCTGTTTCACTTGTGGCATGTAAGTGTCTACTATATTTTATCTCCTTACCTGCTCGAGAGCTCCAAGAAAGTGCGCCATCAGCAGTCGGCCTTCCGACAGAACATGATGCAAATGAGAAATTAGCACTCCTAAGATGCACTTAGGTGCAGTACATGTTCAAAACAGTGTAAACAAAAAAGTGAAATCATTGATCTGAAAACTATGGAGGAGAATTAGAGAAATGCATAAAATATTAATACATTCTTTTGTGCTTGTTTGAATGTTTATTTAATCAGTTTGAAGAGTGTACACTTAACCATGCAGGAATAGAGTGGAAGCATTTTTAAAAATTCATTCACGGGAAGTGGGCATTGATGCGAAAAACAGGGCAGGATCTTACCAGAATTTGGCAGTGTCAGGCTCAGACTGAAAACTGGTGTGTCACTCTCCAGGTGCACAGACCAGTTTTCCCTCCAGACATTGACCCTCTTTGAGGGAAATAAAGGCGTGGTCGTGGTTTACGCTGACACTTTGGCAAGGCGGGGCCTCATGGAGCTGGCATGCAGCTCCACGGAGATCGGAGCGTCATCTTTAAAGGGTGCCCCGATTAGATCTGGAGCCTAACTGCCCACAGATCCCATCACGGAGCTTTTGCAGGCTCTCCCCTCACTGGTGACAATCCTCGGCGGCATACCACCCTGAGAGTTCTCGTCGGCATTCCAATCCCCCCTCCCCCCTGACATTCATCGGCATAATTCCACACTCCTAACAACTCCACAGAAGTATCGGCGGCACTCCCCCCCACCATTTGTCCTCTTTTACCCCCCTTAACACACGTCAATGTGCCCCTGTGGGGCTCCCACTAGGTACCGCCTTTGACATTTCCTTCGGAATAGGTTTGATGTGTTGGGTAAGCTGGGTCTATGTGGACTGCGTTTGATGCAGTGTAGAGAGAGAGACAGGCTTCCAACACTTGATGAGATGCAACACGATTTTATTTAACATCTAACTATATTACATGCTTAACTGTGGGTTGACACTATGCTGACTTGACTGGAGACCTGAGACTAACCTGGCCAGACTATCTTACTACTACATGGTGTTTGTACTGGCTGCTGCTCACGAGCTCTGACTGTCTCAGAGGCTGGATCCCAAGAGAGCGGGAAAAATGGTGCCCTCTGGCTTTATAGTGGCCGTGTCCTGTCTGGTGATTGGCTGCTGTGTTCTGTGTGCTCACTGATCATCCTGTGTGTCAATCACTGCCTGTCTGCACTCCATCATATACATGGATGTATATTATGGCAAGGTTGGCACAGGCAGGCTGGCTGCCCAGGCATATCCCCCCCCCCCCCCCCCCCCATGAACTATAACTGCGCCCCCAGAGATCAAATCCAGACTATGTCTGGCCAAACCTATTGCGATGTCACGTCGGCGGGACATGAATGCTTAGTGAGGGGAATCATGTGGCTGGGTCCAACTAATCTGATTAAAATTGATGTAAATATATTAAGATGAAGGGCATGAACCTCATGATATCGCTGGTAAGGGGTGGGAAGAATCGGGAAATGCAATCACTCCGGTGAGAATTGCGTTTCCCAATTCTTGTGGGATTTTCAACCCATGCCGTCAATCCCGCGGATGGCTAGTGCGGCCTGAAAATCGTCCCAACAGTACTCTACGCATTCCTAATGCCTCTGAGAAGGTGGAGATAAACCATCTGGTTGAACCATTGCAGTCTGTGGTGTAGATAGGGAGTTCCAGGACTTTGACCCAGTGGTGTTGAGGGAACGGTAATATACTTCCAAATCGGGAAGGAAATATTGCAGATGATTCTATGTGCCTGCTGCCCTTGTTATTCGAACCCAGAAATGTAAAAATTGATAGCACAGAAAGAGACCATTTGGTCGATTGTGTGTATTAGAACTAGAGCAGACCTTCCTAGTGGCTTTGAGACTGTCTTTGAAACATTTCCTTTGGCTTGTGTTTGAATGGGTTCCCTGATGTGGCTCTGAGTAGGGTACCTGTTTGGACAGTCTTGAGTCAGGCATTCTGATGACATGTAGAAAGAGGGAAAATCGACCGTGGATATCTAAGGAAATAAGGGAGAGTATCAAATTGAAGGAAAAAGCATATAAAGTGGCAAAGATTGCTGGGAGATTAGAGGACTGGGAAATCTTTAGGGGGCAACAGAAAGCTACTAAAAAAGCTATAAAGAAGAGTAAGATAGAGTATGAGAGTAAACTTTCTCAGAATATAAAAACAGACAGTAAAAGCTTTTACAAATATATAAAACAAAAAAGAGAGGCTAAGGTAAATGTTGGTCCTTTAGAGGATGAGAAGGGAGTTTTAATAATGGGAAATGAGGAAATGGCTGAGGAACTGAACAGGTTTTTTGGGTCGGTCTTCACAGTGGAAGACACAAATAACATGCCAGCGACTGATAGTAATGAGGCTATGACAGGTGAGGACCTTGAGAGGATTGTTATCACTAAGGAGGTAGTGATGGGCAAGCTAATGGGGCTAAAGGTAGACAAGTCTCCTGGCCCTGATGGAATGCATCCCAGAGTGCTAAAAGAGATGGCTAGGGAAATTGCAGATGCACTAGTGATAATTTACCGAAATTCACTAGACTCTGGGGTGGTCCCGGTGGATTGGAAATTAGCAAACATGACACCACTGTTTAAAAAAGGAGGTAGGCAGAAAGCAGGAAATTATAGGCCAGTGAGCTTAACTTCGGTAGTAGGGAAGATGCTGGAATATATCATCAAGGAAAAAATAGCGAGGCATCTGGATAGAAATTGTCCCATTGGGAAGACGCAGCATGGGTTCATAAAGGGCAGGTCATGCCTAACTAATTTAGTGGAATTTTTTGAGGACATTACCAGTGCAGTAGATAACGGGGAGCCGATGGATGTGGTATATCTGGATTTCCAGAAAGCCTTTGACAAGGTGCCACACAAAAGGTTGCTGCATAAGATAAAGATGCATGGCATTAAGGGTAAAGTAGTAGCATGGATAGAGGATTGGCTAATTAATAGAAAGCAAAGAGTGGGATTAATGGGTGTTTCTCTGGTTGGCAATCAGTAGCTAGTGATGTCCCTCAGGGATCCGTGTTGGGCCCACAATTGTTCACAATTTACCTGGATGATTTGGAGTTGGGGACCAAGGGCAATGTGTCCAAGTTTGCAGATGACACTAAGATGAGTGGTAAAGCGAAAAGTGCAGAGGATACTGGAAGTCTGCAGAGGGATTTGGATAGGTTAAGTGAATGGGCTAGGGTCTGGCAGATGGAATACAATGTTGACAAATGTGAGGTTATCCATTTTGGTATAAATAACAGCAAACGGGATTATTATTTAAACAATAAAATATTAAAGCATGCCGCTGTGCAGAGAGACTTGGGTGTGCTAGTGCATGAGTCACAGAAGGTTGGTTTACAGGTGCAACAGGTGATTAAGAAGGCAAATGGAATTTTGTCCTTCATTGCTAGAGGGATGGAGTTGAAGACTAGGGAGGTTATGTTGCAATTGTATAAGGTGTTAGTGAGGCCACACCTGGAGTATTGTGTTCAGTTTTGGTCTCCTTACTTGAGAAAGGACGTACTGGCACTGGAGGGTGTGCAGAGGAGATTCACTAGGTTAATCCCAGAGCTGAAGGGGTTGGATTATGAGGAGAGGTTGAGTAGACTGGGACTGTACTTGTTGGAATTTATAAGGATGAGGGGGTATCTTATAGAAACATTTAAAATTATGCAGGGAATAGATAGGATAGATGCGGGCAGGTTGTTTCCACTGGCGGGTGAAAGCAGAACTAGGGGACATAGCCTCAAAATAAGGGGAAGTAGATTTAGGACTGAGTTTAGGAGGAACTTCTTCACCCAAAGGGTTGTGAATCTATGGAATTCCTTGCCCAGTGAAGCAGTTGAGGCTCCTTCATTACATGTTTTTAAGGTAAAGATAGATAGTTTTTTGAAGAATAAAGGGATTAAGGGTTATGGTGTTCAGGCCGGAAAGTGGAGCTGAGTCCACAAAAGATCAGCCATGATCTCATTGAATGGTGGAGCAGGCTCGAGGGGCCAGATGGCCTACTCCTTCCTGCTCCTAGTTCTTATGTTCTTATGTCCTGTTAATATCTGATGATGTGATATTATCATAGGCCCCCAGCGTCAAACCCGGCACGAGCGACACTGGCGTCAACGGGTCTCCAGGCCCAGTCCGTCTCCGCTTCCTCGGCGGCTAGCACTGCACCAGAATGCTGTGCGCTGTTCCGGCACCGAAAGCCGGCCCTACATGGCCGGCACAGGTCCGCATATGTGCGCGCCACGGCCAGCGCGGGTCAGCGCATGCGCGCCACGGCTGTCTCTGTGCCAGCTTTTGGGCAACATGGCGGAGCCCTGCAGGGGCCCGACGCGGAGGAACATAGACACCCCGCCCCGGAATAAACGCTGCTGCCGATCGGTTGCCCCCGATCGCGGGCATGGCCACCGTGGAGGCCCCCTCCGGATTCGGCTCCCCCCACCCCCCCCACCCCCGCAGAACGCTGAGGTGATGCCGGGTAAAACCATACGTGAACGACGCCGGCGCGACTCGGTGGGCAGTGGCCCGTCGAGAGTGGAGAATCGTCGCGGAGGCCGCTTTCAATGGCCTCCGACCGGCGTGATTGCTGCCGATTCTCCGGTCGCCGGAGAATCAACGGTCTGGCGTCGGAACGGAGTGGCGGAATTCGCGACCCCCCCCCCCCCCCCCCGGCAATTCTCCGACTCGGCACGGGCTTGGGGAATCCCGCCCCCTATGTCTAGCATGTCTGCGCCTTGGGGAATGCTTATATTTTCCACCCTCTTGATTTTCTACAGCCTTTCAAGACAGTGTTGATGATTCTGTATCTATAAGTTGTCCAAGCTTCAGCTTGTGGCAGAGACGAATCGGGAGAGCCATGATCCAATGGATTTTGAGTTCAGTATTAGGTCTGATATTATGATTCTCGAAAACCCAAGTAATTTACTATATGCTGAGATAGCATTTGGATTATGTGATATATCTCTTCATCAATGTCAACATTTTTGGATAAATAGATTCTAAGATATAAGAAATGAGGAACATGTCACCATGAATCTCAATTGAAGGCCATGGATTTTATTCATATGTGGTGGATTGGTAGCAAATATTGATTTTCCTGGTGTTCAGGGCAAGTTTCATGCTCACGTATGTGTCAATGAATATATCAACTATCTGTAGTAGTTTTTCAGAGTAAGTACTAATTTGTGCATCATTAGCATAGTGTAGTTCTATTGTAGATTGTAGATATGATTGTTAGCTTGGTTGTGGCCTTCAGCCAGTTGAGGTGGAAGAGTTTCTCATCAATGTGATAAGTCATTACTATAACAAGGGGAGCCTGTGAATAGTAAGTTGCAGCGTTGCTGCAAGAAAGATTGAGAATAGTGTTGGTGCAATTACACTCCCTTGTTTGATGCCAGTTTGATAGGAAAGGGGTCTGCTGAGGGGAGGGGTCTGTGGTGGAGCCATTGCATAGTACACTTATTTGCATATTGTGGACTTAGCTGGACAGCCAGCTAATACCTTTGGAAGTAACACCTTCCAAAGATTCATTGAGACACACTCATTAAAGATTGAAGAGGGCCATTTACAAAAGGATATCCTTTTTTCTGCACTTTTTCTGAAGTTGGCCTGCGATGAAGATCATGTTGGTCCTTCTGACAGGTGGGAAGCTGCATGGGACTTTGGAAGGACCTCCTCTGCAACTGGTGAGAGGCGATTAAGAAGTAACTGAAATAGGTTCCAGCTTACAGTTGAGAGCAATGCATTTTTAGAAGATTCTGATCATTATGGAGTCTCTAATATAACTTGATGAACCTTCATCGTGCCAGAGCTTTACAAATAGGTCACATATTTAAGAGATCAGTATATCTCCTCTGTGTTTCCGTACTTTTGCTGAGAGGCTGGGAGTTCTGCAGCAAATAGCACAACTCCTGTCTTCCCAAAGCATGCCCACCATCTACAAGGCACATGTTAGAGGTTTGATTAAATACTCTTCCTTTTTCAGATCGTCATCTCATTTTTGCTTGCACAGGGTTCTGTTGGCTGTGAGCCCATTTTGCCCATTTATTGTGTCACGCGCATCATCTGCTTTGATTATATATCTATTCTGACCTCATCAACCTGTCTTATGTACCAGGCTGGAAGATATAAAATATGTAGTCTGGCACATGTGCAAACAAATCTAGATTTTTCTAGAAGAATAAAAATACGAGATAAACAATGGCCCAGATAGATCTGTGACATGGCAACGAATGATATTTGTCATTAGTTGACACACTCTTGCATGTTTAGCAAACTGCGGAAAGTGGGAGTCAATAATGTCACAAGTGAAACTGGACATCTGGCGCTTGAGTGAATAGGGCAAGTAACTGTCCATCTCCTTAACCAACCAGGCTGAAGAATTGTGAAAGAAACAGCACAAGAAATGAGAAGGAAGTGTAAATTTAAGTGGGTAAATTCAATGTAAGCCACGCACAGAAATTGAAGAGAGTGAAAAGTAGATTGGCGTAAGAGAGGAAGGAAAAAGAGACAGAAAGGAGAAGTAGAAGGAAAATACAAAAAATAAATTGTACGACTGTGCCTCTAACAATGCCTGAAAGAATTAGACTTCAAATTTGTCATAGCTATTACAGTTCCTGAGAGGTTGTTTGAAATATTTCACATGGTGTTAAAATGGTGCATACACTTAAAATGGCAAGACTTAATTTTCTGTGGCAAGTTTAGTTTGCATTTACTGTACAAATACAGCAAATATATATATTTTTTTAAATGAAAAATAAATTTAGAGTACCCGATTCATTTTTTCCAATTAAGGGGCAATTTAGCATGGCCAATCCACCTAACCTGCACATCTTTGGCTTGTGGGGGTGAAACCCACGCAGACACGGGAGAATGTGCAAACTCCACACGGACCCAGAGCCGGGATCGAATCTGGGACTTCGGCACCGTGAAATACAGCAAGTTCATGACGTTCTTTGCATTTCAACGGTGAGGCAATTGGGGAAATGCGGTTTTCATGATGCTAAGGGCAGAGTGGTACCACTTAGACAGTGACTTTTGGGTATTCACATTTAACCAAACATCTGCCCCCCTCCGCCTGAAGAGCTTTGCCATTTGTCCAATAATAGCGGCGAGTCATTAGCCTCACCCTTATTTTGACAGCAAATTCTGACCCATTAACTCACAGAGACAATATTCCTATTCCCACTAGCCAAAATTTGATCTATGTTTTTTTTAAAAAGATATGAGCCATCATCAAATCGTATACAACATTAAATTTAATGTGGTGTTATACTTCATCTCTTCAAATATAAAACCTTTTCAACATTCATTTTAATCAGGGAGTACATTGGAAACCCTAATATATTTATCAGTGTGCAGCACCAGCCCTGTTTAAGTTTTATGAAATGTGATGAGAGTGCTGGTTTCAGCAGTTCTGCCCTGTCTGTTGATCGCAAAATAATGCAAGATAACAAAACAGATTGTTTAGACAGATGAATGTTCACAGCCTACTCCGGATAGTTTTCAGTTGGCTGCAGCAGCTCAAACACTGTGTGCAGTGACCTCGACATATCCCCACCACCACCCTGCTTGATGAGAGAGGATTGGTCTTGAACATGGGCCAACATATATTTACGAATATTTCATATATATTATTTCTTAAATGGAGATATATGAGAAAACTCATTCAGTAATAACTTATTTCATGCGAGGCATGGAGAACAGGTTTTCTTTCAATAAAAGACAGAGGGCTGGATTCTCCGTCGACGGAATCCTCCGTTTCGCCAGCAGCGCATCCACGCCCGTGGATTTCCCGATGGTGTGAGGGTGCTCATAATGGGAAATCCCATGGGCCGGCTGCCGGGATGGAGGATCCCGCTGCCGGCAGAGCGCACTGCACTATAAACCGGGTGTGTGAGGACTGAGAATCCCACCCACGATTGTGGGCTGATCTATTTGGAAGAAATGTCAAGGTTGGCTTGGCTCATATGATTTGGGAGTTATGTTGGTTAAGAAAGCTAGTTCAGAAATTGACTAAAACGCCTGGGTCAGTTTTAACCCTTGGGCAGCCAATGGCTTGCCAGTTCTGACAGCAAAGCGGGCCTCATCATTTTGGAGGCCAGCCACTAGGGCTTTTGGGTGACAGGTGGGCAGCTCAATCGCAATGCAGTTCAGAGAATTCAGGCCAGTACAAAGTTGAGAAATCCAGAGGTCCATGGTTGTCCACAATCACTGAGATATTACAGCTTGGAACAATTTGACATTTTCTCCTCCCGTGTGCAATTTACTCTCTTTGCATTACATTCCATCTACCTTTCTTCTGCCAACTCACATATCCTGTTCAACTCATTTTGTAGCTAAACTATCTCCTCTGAGACAATTTTAACTGCATATTTGAACAATTTACTTCAGTTTCTGAATCCAAATCAATAATGTAAAATGGAAATAATGATTGTTGCAATTATGATCCCAGAGATACATCACTTAGCATTAGTGCTCTAACAATTATTATCCCTTTGAAACTGATCATAACTTCAGGATTACATAACTTCACAGATTAGCATGTAAATCCTGAAGATGCAGTCTGTAACTCAGAGGTCCGGCACACACTCTGCATCACCCACTGTGTAAACTCCAGCCACCTACAACTCCAGGCTCCAGAGACAGAAATCATTGAAATCAGCAAGAATTTCAACATTCCCACTCCCACGTTGCTGTTTGAAACTCCAGAGACCATTGCATGTTGTTCAATCAGATGTAGGGCGCGATTCTCTGGAAAGATTTCTAAGTGTGGTAGCGAGCAGAACAGCCATGAGCCTCCCGTTGCTCAGCCCAGGGATGCCGGCAACCCTCTTCAACATTAATTGGCCCACTTAACTGGGCCCCATGAGCTTCAGGCCGCAAATGACGGCTCGCCAGCCGATTCACCGACACCGTGCTCGCCACCACCCCACTAACAAGGTCGAGCAGCACTTCAGCAGCACTCCCTCAGCCAATCCCAGCCAGCTCACAACAATGGCGTCCAGGAGACCAGCCCCAGAATTCGGAGACGGTGATCTGGAGAGGCTCCTGGACTCAGTGGAGGCCAGGAGGGATGTCCTGCTCCCCCGAGGATACCAAAGGGTGAGCCACGAGACAGTCAGTGCTGCCTGGGACAAGGTGACGGCAACTGTGAGCTCCAGGAACGTGACCAGGAGGACTGGCCTTCAGTGCTGAAAAAGGGTGAACAACCTACACCAAGCAGCAAGCAGCACAAATGAGTACATACCAACACCTACCCCCCACCCCCCCCCCCCCCCCCCCCACCACCGCCCCGAGACCTTTCCACCCCCATGCGAGTATCCACCCCCCCGCCCTCCATGTGACCCAAACCCTCTCCTTTCAACCCCCATAAACCCTCCCTTCACACCACCCGCCCTCACAACCACTGTGAGCCACGCGTGTGGCTAATGATGCCCTTTCTGTGTATCCTCAGGAAAAGCTCTTCCACAATCACTGGGAGAGGGTCTAGGCTGGTGATGGGGTGCCGGAATTAAGAATCCTCACCTCCTTCGAGGAAGGCCCTGGTGGTGACTGGGGTGGCCGAGGACTGGGCGGCCACCCACGCGGAGGCTTGCGAATGCCGCAGAGGTGAGGAACCACCGGGCTCCACCCGGAGGACCTGTCAAACCTGAGTTGTTATTGCCAACAACCCTCCCACTGACCACATGTCCATTCTCCCGCTGGTCCTTCAGCCAACAGTGCTGGCCCATCCCGGGTGGCCCCTCTCCAGCCTCCCACGAGACCACCTCGAGGGGGAGCTCCGAGGAAGGCACGATCGAGGTGTCACAGCTGTCATCCCCACCCTCCACCAGCGCATATTCAAGCACCCTGGCGGGAAACGTCAGTGGTCAGGTTTCTGTGGCACAATCTGGTGAGCACCACACAGCTGCTAATGTACATGAGGTGGAGGCAGAGACCTCCAGGTGAGACAGCAGTCGGACGTCTGCTGGGTCCCAGTCTGATGCTGAGCCTATGGAAGAGGTATTCCCGGAGCTGATGGAGATGATACGGAGTGGTCATGACATTCAGAGGGAGATATCAGCGACACTCCAGCACTTCCCTGGCCGACTTGAGGAGTCCCAGAGAATATGGGTGCAGGAGCTGTCGCCAGCAATGCGTGGCACTGAGGCCAACACTGAAAGGGTGGCGACCACAGTGGAGAGCCTGGTACATGACATCAGCACCATTTGTGAAGGTGTCCAAGGCATCGCACAGTTGGTGACGGCCATGGCTCAGGGTCTCTGCATAATGTCTGCCTCGCTGGGGGATGTTGGCCAGTACCAGACTGATCTTGTGGAGGTTCTGCAGGATAGTCCCGCTCTCAGATGGGAATGGCCGAGGCTCTGTGGAGCTTGACCCAGTCCCAGGTGGGCAATGCTGAGGTGCTGCAGAGCATGTGCCATTCACTGAGGAGCATCGCTGAGGGCATTGACACGATGGTACAGACCATGGGGAGTCACCAGGGTTGCCAGAGCCAGATAATGCAGGAGCATCTGGGGCTCAAACTAACTGCCCTTCTGTGCCCATGTGAACCCCAGGGCCCTGTGGGCACTGACCGGAAAGAGCTGGGTGCAACCCGGACCCGTCCCATGGAGTGGCGACACTGGCCACTGTCATGTTATTCGGGGTAACACGGACTGCAACTGGATGCAGTTGTACTGGAAAGTTGACACCAAACTTAGACATTGGTTCAATACGATTTATTGAACTTCTGTGACAGTGCACACAGCTTGCTGTGGGTTGACACTCTACTAATCTAAGTGTACTAACTATAACTAACTAGACCAGACTAGCTCTGAGCCATGTGTAGAAGGTGCTAACTGATATATACACCCTGACTGACACTACAGTTGTCACCAGTGCAAAGAGTCGGAGTGCTGATGCCTCGTGTGTTTTATAGTGGGAAACCCCCTCTAGTGTTCTGTCTGGTGATTGGTTGTGATCTATCCTGTGTGTTGATTGGCTGTACTGGGTGTATGTCACTGCCTGTCTGTATCTAATTATGTGCATGAGTGCATATCATGACAGCCACCAGCTCCCTCGAGTTGCACCCCTCCGATGAGGCCGCATTTCACAGTCAGCACACGGGACCGGGTGGCACAGCTGTGCATGTGCCGTTGACAAGTGCCCCAGGGCTTCCATAGCCCCCAAAGGATGGCCGCCAGGGGCATCGAAGACAACGGGACGAGGTAATCAGCTGGCTGCCTCCACCTCTGATGTGCATCCTGGGATATACTCAGACATAGCTGCAGAGCAGGGAAGCAAAGCACATCGAGGATCACTAAGGGCACCGGGAGAGGGAGGAGGGAGTGGGGGAGGGGGTATGTAGGGGGTGAGGTGGGGGGCGGTGGAAGCACCATCGGGAGAGTGAGGAATTGTAAAACACAGTAAACACCCTTGTATATGATGTCTCTGTCACTTTCTTCTGAAATGCAGGCCAACCTCTTAATCTTTAGCCCATCACTCCAGGTTTCTCCCCTTCCCCAGGCACACCACGTGCAGGTGATGGGCGTGAGCGAGCACTCAGTAGACAGGTAGGGGTAAGACTATGACATAGTTTGAGGAGCACTGGCGCTCAGCTCTCTGTGGATTATCATCGCCCTGCCCCCCCTGCCCTTGACAGTGACCCACTGACGGTGCCGACACAGTCCCAGCACCGTAGAATGATGTAACACAGACCCTGGGAGGGTGGGAGAAGGGGATGGGTATGGGCAATGCTGGACCAGGCCACGTCATAAGTGAATCGGGCGAGTATGAGGGCCTCCCTGGCCTTCCGGGCTTGTCGGACCCTTATCGCCACTGCCTGTCCTGCAGCCTCCAGCTGGTACTACAGTTCCTCTCTGCACTTGTCCTCCAGCCTCTGCTGGTCCGGCACAGCCTCATCATTCTTGTTCTCCTCCTCCTTGGAGGTGGCCACAACTTTCTCATCACCAACCTCCATCTCTTCATTTCGCTGCTGTGCGTCGTTGTAGAGGACACAGCAGACCACCACAAAGTGGGCGACACTCTGGGAGGTGTACTGGAGTGCACTACTGGGGCAGTCGAGGCATCAGAACTGCATCTTGAGCAGTCTGATGCACCACTCAGTACAGCCCACATGGCCACATGGGCTGCGTTGTACCTGGTCTCCACTTCAGTCTCCAGCCTCCATACTGGCATCATTAGCCAGGTTGTCAGCGGGTACGTCTTTTCCCCCAAGAGCCAGCCGCCCAACCTGGGGTGGTCCTCGTCGAGGATGTAACTGTCATGGCGCTCCCTGGGAAGCATGTACCCCAGTGCATGATCTTCATGTGGTGGTCGCACATGAGCTGTTTGTTGAGGGAGTGGAACCCCCTTCTGTTAACGTAGGGCACTCCCAGGTGGCCTGGTGAGCGCTGAGCAACATGTGTGCTGTTCATACCCCGTGGGCCTGGGTCATCACATCGATGGCAGAGAAACCTGCTGCTCGGGCATCTTGCTGGGATTGCTCCAGGTCAAAGTTGATGTAGTTTTCCGCCTGGGAAAGCAGGGTGTCTGTTACCTGTCAGATGCGCATGTGGGCTGTGGCCTGCGAGATGCCACACAGGTCACCGCTCGAGCCTTGGACTGATCCCAAGGTGTAAACGTTAAGTGCTGTGGTGACCTTGACAGCCATTGGGAGCGGGTGTCCTCCATGTGATGCCAGTAAAGCCAATTAGATTGTAGTTACTCTGCATCTGCATTGTGGAAAATGGCAACACAATAATCTCTCCCAATTTACACATACCACCCAGAGTTTATTAACTTCTTCATAATCATTATGAGTACTTCACAAATCTAGCCCCACCATTCTTACTTAGAACATTCTGAGATAAATTCTGAGATAAAGCCTCTCAAATGCAATTCCTGTCAATGATCTTCACATAGTCACTAAGCCGTTTGAAAGAGAATGGGGTAACATCTTTATGAAGATAGTGTCCAAAAAGATTTCAAAGAAAAATTTCAATAATAAAATAAAATATTATAATTAATCCTGGAACAAAAAGAACCATCATTTTAAATTTCAAAATCTCATTCCCTCCACATCTTTTCATCTTAATAATAATAATCATCGCTTATTGTCCAAGTAGGCTTCAATGAAGTTACTGTGAAAAGCCCCTTTTCATCTTGATGTTATACTGTGGAACCAACAGAAGTGTGTGATACAGATGTACCTGCCAATATGGCGTTCATTATCTCATTCCTTAACATCAATTTAAGGGCGGCATAGTAGCACAGTGGTTAGCCCTGTTGCTTCACAGCTTCAGGATCCCAGGTTTGATATCCGGCTTGGGTCACTGTCTGTGCGGAGTCTGCACATTCTCCCCGTGTGTGCGTGGGTTTCCTCCCACAGTCCAAAGATATGCAGGTTAGGTGGATTGGCCATGATAAATTGCCCTTCGTGTCCAAAAAGGTTAGGTGGGGTTACTGGGTAATGGGATAGGGTGGCGATATGGGTTTAAGTGGGGTGCTCTTTCCAAGAGCTGATGCAGACACGGTGGGCCGATTGGCCTTCTTCTGCACTGTAAATTCTACGCAAAAAACAAATCGATAATCAAAGGGCAATGGATTGCCATTGGAAAAATGCTAAATGAACAAAGAAACAGCTCCTGTTTGTCAGCATGACAGACTGGTGGTAGTATATCTGCCTACAGAATTTCTCGCCTAAAATCACTTTTTGTGCACTCATTTGCAAATGTAGGCAATGAGGGTCGGCAGCCTATCTGCCCAAAGGGAAATTGAAGCTGAGCTTGATACTTTCCAACTCAAACAAATCGGTAGATATAGATGGTGACTCCGACATCAACATATATCAATGTATCATGTTCTATTTACTCCAGTGAATCATCACTTTGCGTAGGCATCAGTCAAATAAACAACTCCCGAGTATGTTTTTTTGTGGAATTATTTGTGGAAAATACAGGGCCTTGAGTGGGTGTTGATTTAGAATTTTAAGAAACAACCAATTCACTCTATCAGTAACTTTCTTCAGTTCAATGCTTGCAGCAGTTCACTGTACCTTCCGACGGGCTCCAAATAGCTACTAAATTTGAGAAGAGGCGATAGCCACCATATGTTATTGTGTACCTGTTAAAAGAGTTAGACAGGCATATAAGTCAGAATTGGAACTTAGAACACTAGGAAAAACATACCTGTATGAACAGGTTTGAGTAGGGTGATCATTGCTCGGCACAATATCGAGGGCCGAAGGGCCTGTTCTGTGCTGTACTGTTCTATGTTCTATGTTCTATAAGTACAAATGCGATCGGTGCCAGGGAGGCCCGGCCCACCACACCCACACGTTCTGGTCATGCCCCAGACATGTTGGGTACAGGATTGCCTTTTTCGAGACCAAGACCAATGTTGTGGGAGTGAGAGTAGAGCCATGCTCACGAGTGGCGGTCTTTGGGGTATCGAAACAGCCAGAGCTCTTAGTTGGGATAGGGGCAGATAGGCTAGCCTTTGCCTCCCTAATCGCCCACAAGAGACTCCGGCTTGGCTGGAGATCAGCAGCAAGAACCAAGGCTGCAGACTGGCTGTCCGACTTGGCGGTATTCCTCAAATTGGAAAAGATAAAATTCACCGTCAGAGGGCCGGAGGAAGGCTTCTGCAATACATGGAAGCAATTTACCAACCTGTTCGATGACCTGATCATGACCAGCAACCAATCAGGCAGCTGTATACATGTTTCATATGTATTCACACCTGATTACTGTTTTTCCTTTTTTCGTTTTAGTTTTCTGTTTGTATTTTTTATTCTTTTGCATTTCTTTTTGAAATATTGTAACGAGCAAATGCAAAACCAATACAAATCTATATTTTTAAAAAATGAACATAAGTAACGCAACATTGTGAACGATACCACCATAAAAGTGATCTAAAAACAAGCTGATATTGGAAATGAAATCAAAATGCCACGCAGGTCCATTGTAACAGACAAAAGAAAGGTTTTCAGTTCAACAGTGGGCCCTTTGCCAGAAACAACAGAAAATGCTGAGCTGTGGTGAGACAACAGGTTGCTCTTCAAATATGAAAAGGAGATTTTCAGATCGAGCTATTTTTAAAAAAATGGATCGTGTCCTCCCGTGCGCAGAAAGCAGCAATTTACAGCATATCATCGGCACAAAGAGATCTTCACAGAAGTTCAATAATTCTCCTTCACTTCTTCATGAAACGGTGACAAATCCAGAGGATTATATACGACGTCTTAATATTCTTGAGTACACCCAGCAACAACAAGTGAAAAAGTTCAGTCGTAAACTAAGCTCCCTTACAATTAAGCCTGGGGTAATGGCTTATAAATGTCAGCTCCCCTGTGCCATTCCAAGTGAATATTTTCACAGAATGATTGAGAAGATACAAAACCATGGGGAGAAAGAAAACGGTATAATTCATGGCCATCATCAGAGCTCTGAGTTGAATTTATAATCTGACAATTACTTTCACTGTCTGAGATGCTATATAACATACATTTGTGGAGCTCATGGGTTATATTTTTATTATTTAAGGCCAATATAATTTGTCAACAGCAGAGGGTGTTGTGGTCATAAATGTCAGTACACATTTGAAGCAACTGATAGCCACACTAAAGGATTAAAACACAGTGGGGAATCTTACAAAGTTTGGCAAAGTGTCGGTTCCGGTGAGAAAACCAGTGCAAATCCCATCAGCACCGTCGGCATCAATCTCATTAAATATTGAGCTTCTTTAACAATTTTTTTTTAAACCACATGAATCACGTCGCACCCATGTTGGCCTCCTTGTGATTTTTTTCGCTCCAGGGCAACTTAATTTTTGCAATCAGTGGGGGAACTCCATATAAATATCTCCCCAGCACTTATTCCAGATACATTTGATGGATGGCCGCCAGGAAGCCAGCATCGCGTTTCTCAGAGGGAACTCAAACTCATGAATGGGGTGCAACAGAGGCAGGATGCCCTCTATCCATGGCTGCACAGACGTTCATCCAGCAAGGTGATCAAGCCCAACTGGGAAGTAGTGGCTGTGTTAGTCAGTGCCAGATCACTGCATGAAGACCCGCCTTCTCAACTTGCCACTCACCTGAGGTGTGGTGATCCTCAGGTTAAATCATCACCAGTCAGCTTTCCCCCTCAAAGTGAAAAGCAGCCTCTGGTCACCTGGGATTATGGCGACTTTACCTTTACTGCAGCTGAAGATGGGGCAGCAGTGCCGTAAGAAGATGAATGACCTTCATGCGGCTTGGGCAAGTCTGTCTCCTCCAGTCTCTTGCTGCACCCCCTCATGTACCCCTCACAACTCCAAGGCGATCTCTTGGTTCCCACATGTTCCCAGCATCTTTTACGAGGTCCTCTTTCTTCCCACCAATCCCCATGGTCTCCTCCAGTATCTACTCTGCTCCTCACATTCCCGGTCCCAGTCAAGTCCCACGCATGCCATTCCTCATCACCATCTGAACTGGTATGTGTCCTGCCTATACTTTCCCCATTTGTCCCATTGCAGGACAAACTCAAGCATAACAGACGTCAGTGGGCATAGCCAACCAGAGTCATGCACAAGCTCAGATGCCTCATGCCCTTTAAGGAAAGAGCCCTTGACCTGACCAGGAAGGAGCAAGACCGCGATTGTGCAGAGGGCGAAGTGGGGGCTGCAGATGAAAGTGAGAACCCTCAGCACACAGTCATTCTTCAAGCCTCACATCAGTAAACATTATCCCATCATTTATCCTCTGTGATGTACTGATACCATCTCCATTCCCTTGCAGGGCAATCAATCAACCAGCCAACCTCGGGTCCCTTGGAGACCATGGACATGAGCAACTGAGGGAGACTTCTCAGATACCACCATAGAGGAGTCATCAAAACTGTCACCCACATGCTCCACCAGCTCAGATACTCACACCTCGGTAAGATTAAATAATAGTCAGGTTGCTGGGCCACTCACTGAATGAGCAACTCACAATCAAAGATCCACAGCAGGCGGAGGAAGGAATGTACCAAGTAACCAGTACTCAGAGGGATGCTGGAGCCAAGGACACACTGAGCCCCTGGGTCTGGTTATCCCTGATCTGCTGGAACAGCAAAGGTAGAATCATGAGCACCAGGAAAGCGTGACCAGCATCACTCCATGGTCAGGGATGTCTGCTCCACGGCTCAGCTCATGATCACCATGGCTGAGGGCATGAACATGGTGCAGGTCTTCAGCTGCATGGTGTAGGCACTGCTGGGAATCCATAGAGGAGCATAGGGGCCCGCAAATGCCCAGAGGGAAGTGGATCGGCAGGAAAAAAGGGTGCTCCACCTGAGGGGTCCTGGGGGTACCCAGCCTATCGGACACCCTCCCTCCGTGTGACTTACACACCTCTGGCCAGCACACCAAGGAGGGCAGCACTGCAACTCCCAAGCTGCCTGAACGCACGCCCGGCCCTCAAGGTCCATATTCCCCAGGTGACACCTGCCAAGGTCATCTCAGGCAACAGGACATGGAAGGCAGCAGGCTGCCTCAACCTCCGCTGTGGATTCTGGGGACACACCTTGATGTAACGGGCGGGTGAGGAAGAGTAAGAAACTGGAGGCACCTAGTCGAGATTCTTCACCATTGCAACAGTGCACTTGTATTAAACATCACTTTGTTCACCTGCAGATACTCCACCCTGTCATTTTATGGTGTCATGCCCTGCACGCACTCGGAGCTTCATCCCAGTGGAATGGCAGCATGCCTGGAACTTTGGCGACGGGGCCACTTGGATCCAGGAGTGGTACTGTCCCCGACTGGGTCGGCATTGTACAAGAATCATAGAATTTACAGGGCAGAAGGAGGCCATTCGGCCCATCGAGCCTGCATCGGCTCTTGGAAAGAGCACTCTACTTAAGCCCATGCCTCCACTCCATCCCCCTAACCCTATCTAACCTTTTGGACACTAAGGGACAATTTAGCATAGCCAATCAACCTAACCTGCACATCTTTGCAGGTTAGGTCAAACTGGCATATGGACCATCTCCGCAGTCGTGTCCCTGATCTACCAGACCCACTCCCTGATGCCACAACCCCATGTGTTCCGCCTCCTCCACTGCCACCACTGCCCCAGCCCCATTGGCCATGGAACCCCAGGTCACCAAGATGGCGGATGCAGTCCTTCCGGACTCTGACTCAGAGATGGAGATTCAGCCACCACTGGAGACTGAAGACATGGTCCCTGACGCCGAGCTGACCGCACTGCTCCACTCCAACGCACCACACGAAAACGTCGATCCTGTGTCCGATATATGCCACCGATGCTCAAACACCAAACCTGGGTGAAAAGGACTGGATTGGATTGGATTTGTTTATTGTCACGTGTACCGAGGTACAGTGAAAAGTATTTTTCTGCAAGTAGCTCAACAGATCATTCAGTACATGGAAGAAAAGGGAATTAAACAAAATTCAAGAAAATACAAGAAAATACATGAGAATACATAATAGGGCAACAGAAGATATACAATGTAACTACATAAGCATTGGCATCGGTTGAAGCATACAGGGTGTAGTGTTAATGAGGTTATTTAGGGTCATTTAGGAGTCTAGTGACAGTGGGGAAGAAGCTGTTTTTGAGTCTGTTCGTGCGTGTTCTCAGACTTCTGAATCTCCTGCCCAATGGAAGAAGTTGGAAAAGTGAGTAAGCCGGGTGGGAGGGATCCTTGATTATGCTGCCCGCTTTCCCCCGGCAGCGGGAGGTGTAGATGGAATCAATGGATGGGAGGCAGGTTCGTGTGATGGACTGGGCGGTATTCACGACTCTCTGAAGTTCCTTGCGGTCCTGGGCCGAGCAGTTGCAGTTACAGGACAAAGGGGCCCTTGCACTAGTCCATTGATGCGGACTCTGCTCAGGATTTGGGGCAGGGAGGAGTGTTATAACCCCCATGGAGGTTAAAGGGTGTGGAGCATCCGGTTCCCTGTGACCTCTACCATGTACGATCTCCCCCGGTAATGGGGCAGGGCTTCTCTTTTAACACAATGAAATTGTGCAGTATAAAAACCCTGACCGGGGGGAAGGGCAGGGCGGGAGAACATGTTGGTTGTGGAGTAATTTAATGTATGTGATAATAAACCTTATTTTTACACCCTCCCCTTCATTCCTTGAGGTCACTCTGGGTAGATTCTACACTCCCTTTTCAAATGGGGCGGGGGGGGGGTTACATTAGCTGTCCTCCAATCTTAGAAACCATTCCAGAGAATTTTGGAAAATGACCACCTACGGATCTACTATTTCTAGGGTCACTTCCTTAAGTACTTTGGGATGAAAATTATCAGGCCCTGGAGATTTATCCACTTTTAATTCCATTAATTTCCCCAAAACCATTTCTCTACTAATACTAATTTCCTTCAGTTCCTCACTAAAACATGTGTTACACAGAACGTCCGGTACATTATACATATCTTCCTTTGTGAAGACAGAAGCAGAGTACAAATTTAGTTCCTCAGCCATTTCTTTGTTCCCTGTTGTGAATTCCCCTGTTTCTGACTGTAAGGGACCTACATTAGTTTTTATCTATCTTTTTCTCTTTACGTACCTGTGTAAGCATTTGCAGTCAATTTTTATGTTCCCCACTAGCTTCCTTTCAAATTGTATTTTCTTCTTTTTAATTAATCCCTTGGTTTGCCTTTGTTGAATTCCTCATGTCTATTGCTTTCTCTTGGCCAATTTGTATGCTTCTCTTTGGAATCTAATACCATCTCTAATTTCCCTTGCATCCATGGTTTGGCCACAGTTCCCTTTCTACTCTTGTATTTAGGAATAAACAGCTTTGGGTTTTCACCCATTCGTTCCTTGAATGCCTGCCATTGCCTGTCCACTGTCCTTCCTTCAGTAATGTTTCCCAGTCCATCATCATAGCCAACTCATGTCTCATAATGTAATAATATTTATTGTCACAAGTAAGCATACATTAATACTGCAATGAAGTTACTGTGCAAAGCCCCGAGTCGCCACACTCTGGCGCCTGTTTGGGTACAGAGAAGGAGAATTCAGGATGCCCAAATTAACAGCATCGGCGGGACGCTCTGTCCTGACGCGCCACATTTCTACCTCACTGCACCGATGGAATGCTCTGTTACGCCAGCCGGTCGATGGGGTTTCCCTTTGTGGGGCAACCCTACACCGTCCGGAAACCTCAGGCTGCCGGCAAAATGGAGCATCCTGCTGGTGAAGAATCCAGCCCTATGTCTTTCGGGACTTGTGGGAGGAAACTGGAGCACCCGGAGGAAACCCACGGCATCATGTCGAACCCATTTTCTAAAGAGCCTCAGGATGAGCTACTTGCATCGAGTTCAGAGCAGTGATAACTTTAAGGCCCATGGCCATTGGGTGTCCTCTCATTCCATGTAGTTCCAGCTCTTGCATGGCCTGGCCAAGTTAGTCCACAGTCACCCAGGACAGATGCAGTCTTCTTCAGTACTGAAGCTCCGACATTTGAAGATAGGGGGCCTGATTCAACCAAAATATTTTAAAGTGACATTTAGGGAACAATTCAGTGGCTGCGTTACGCTCGAGCAAGACAAGGCCGGTGAATAGCGGGAGAGGCCAAAAATGAGAACCGCGCTGGGAGCCAAATTATTTGCGATGTAACCGGCCTGCTCCCATAGGTGAAATCGGGATCCCGCCGTGGCGTGGCGAGAAATCAATAATCACTACTTAAGCCCTATTTCCATACAATTAATGGGAGCCACCCCATATCCAACGGCCTCTTGTTATCCAGCAGCCTCCCCAGAAAGTGGTCATGCCTGCCACCAATTGTAACTCCTTTTTGAAAATGTGTACCTGGGGAAGGCTGTTGTGGGGAGTCGATGATGTGAGTAGCCATCATCGCTCACAGGCAAAGGGTTGGGAGCACTGGGCCTGAAGCGCCTGTGCTCTGAGGCGTCAGTGCTGGGGGCAACCGTGTGTGGCTCCACCATGCTAACTCCTGGATCATGTGTATCCGTTCCGGGGACAACCTTTGTCCCTGCCTGCCGGCACCACCGACCATCCATAACCTCCACTGACCGTGGAGGCTCCTGGCCAAGCGGCTGAAGCTATTGCTAAAAGGGAATTGGCAATCGTAGTTAAGTGAGCACTTCACATATCCAAAGTGAATTCCCATGGGTGGGTGGGCCATGTAGCATTTGGGGGTTATTGCCTAGTATCCCAAGCAGGCTGTGATGCCTGTACACCATGCCTGGATACTATGGGAGCTAGCACAACAGACACTGCAGCCAACATACATACATCCAGGGCCTGGGCTCCAGCCCTGGGGACATGTCCACGGCCAGAGGCTGTGTGAGTGCAACAGGGAGGTGACAAGCAGCTGATCCAGGGAAGGTTATGTGTGTGTGTCAGCGATACAGGGTATGGGGTCCAGTGAGTGAGGGCCCCTGCTGCAGCTGCATTTACATAGGCAGTGCGTTCCACCTGTGGGGGGACCCCGCACATGGGTGTACAAGCGTCACTGGTCTTTCGAGCAAATGATGGACAGTGCGTGCCACAGGAGGCTCCACCTCAACAATCAGACAGTGCAGCACCTGTGCTATATTGTTGCAGACTTGGCACCATGTGGAGGAGGTGGAGGTCACCGCAGCCCTGACCTTTTACGTCTTGGTACCTGTGTGTCAAATCTCAAACTACAGCTCACAGGTGCATCAGGCAGGTCACAGATGCCCTGTTTGCCCAGGCAGAAAATTAGATAAACTTTGGCACAGACCAACAAGATGCCTGGGCAGCTGGATTCTCCACCATCGACGGCTGCCCCAGGTCTAGGGGCTGATAGACTAGACGCATGTCACCTTGCGCTCACCAGGCCACCTGGATCATCAACAGGAAGGGGTTCTACACTCTGAATATCCAGCTGATGTGCAACCACCACCTTAGGATCATGCATGTTTGTGCATGCTTCCCAGGGAGTGTGAACAATAGCTACATCCTGGGGCAATCAGACATCCACGTCCTTTTCGAGGTTGACCCCAGGCTGGCCAGCGGCTCCTGAGGATAAAGGATATTCGCTTAGGACCTGGCTAATGACACCAGTGAAGAGGGCAGAGACCGATGCAGAAGCCCGATACAATGAGGCCCATATGGCCCACTTGGGCTGTCATTGAGCAGTTTCGCTCTATGACGTTTTAAAAAAAATGCTGTTCTGATACTTCGACCGCTCCGGTGCTGCCCTGCAATACAGCCCCTGGAAGGTTGCCATCTTCGTGGTAGTCTGCTGTGTCATGCTGGAGGTGGAGGATGAGGAACGTGTGGCCACCTCCGAGGAGAAGGAAGAGGACGAGGAGGAGGCGATGATCCAGCAGGAGCTGGAGGACGATCCTGGGAGGAATTGGAGAACCAGCCAGAGACTGCACAATAGGCCACAGCAGCGAGGGTCTGGCAAGCCATCATACCCGTCCATTCACAGCGGATGTGGCCTGGTCCGTCAACGCTACCTTCTACCCCCTTTCCCCTTTCTCCCACCTTCCCAGAATCTGTGTTACATCACTCCAAGGTTCTAGGACCATTGGCACTGTCAGCAGGTCACTGCCGCGGGCAGGTGGGTGATGATAACCCGCAGTGAGCTGATTGCCGGTGCTCTTCAATCTATGCCATAGACTGACCCCTGCCTGTTTGCTCAGTGCTCATTACTACCCATCACCTGTATGTGGTATGCCTCTGGGAAGCGGGTGTGTGGCAGGACCCCCATGCCTGGGGAAATGGGGCAATGGTTCAGAGGGCGGCCCTCATTGCTGAAGCAATTGACAGATGCGTCATACTGGACGATCCTTTAAAACAGATGAGGAGGAATTTCTTCAGCCAGAGGGTGGTGAATCTGTGGAACTCTTTGCCGCAGAAGGCTGTGGAGGCGAAATCACTGAGTGTCTTTAAGACAGACATAGATAGGTTCTTGATTAATAAGGGGATCAGGGATTATGGGAAGAAGGCAGGAAAATGGGGATGAAAAAAATATAAGTCATGATTGAATGCCGGAGCGGACTTGATGGGCCCAGTGGCCTCATTCTGTTCCTGTGTCTTATGATCTTATGGTCTTATAGTTATGGTGAAGAATTTTTAATGTATCACACAAATGTCCACCACTGACCCGCTCTCCTGATAGTGCCGCCCCACTCTCCTCCACTAACCCCTCACCCCCCAACCCCTTACCTTCCCAATGCTTACTCCCCTCCTTAACCCCTACCTACACCCTTCTTCACCCCCTTCCCCAAGTGCCCTCTCAGTGATCCTTGACATACCCTCCTTGCTCTACCGCTGCGACTAGGTGTTTCCCCCTGGAGGTGGATTCAGCCAGCTGCTTATCATGTCCCGTGGCCTTCAATGGCCCTGGCGGGCGTCCTGTGGGGGCTCTGGGGCCAGAGTGCCAAGGCGCACTTGACGGCGGCACATGTGCCACCCTGTCCCTGGTGCTAACTGCGAGATCCGTCATCGTCAGACGGGTGGCACATGGTGGAGCTGGTGGCCACCATTACCATTTCATGGTACCCAGCATGCCCTCCTCCCGGTCGGTTCCCATCGGGCTCTGGGGGCCACCTCGGGACGGTGGGGCAGCTTTATTGTGCCCTGTCTGCCCCTGCATTGTCTGACTCTGCCAGCCCTGATGCAATGTCTGCATCTTGGAATCAATGCCCTTGGCGATTCTCGTTGATTGGGACATGCTCTGCAGTGCCTTGGCAATGCCCACCTGTGACTGGGGCACAGCCCTCCAAAATCCTCCTTGGTGAGGCTGCCAGCTCAAAGTTGCAAATGGCGACGGCACATGATGAATATTCAGTGAGGGTGGGGGAGGCGGTCCTGGAGTGAGTGCTCGGTAATTAGAATCATAGAATTTGCAGTGCAGAAGGAGGCCATTCGTCCCATCGGGTCTGCACCGGCTCTTGGAAAGAGCACCCTACCCAAGCCCACACCCCCACCCTATCCCCATAACATAATAACCCCACCCAACACTAAGGGCAATTTTGGACACTAAGGGCAATTTAGCATGGCCAATCCACCTAACCTGCACGTCTTTGGACTGTGGGAGGAAACCGGAGGACCCGGAGTAACCCACGCAGACACGGGGAGAACATGCCGACTCCGCACAGACAGTGACCCAAGCCGGGAATCGGACCTGGGACCCTGGAGCTGTGAAGCAATTGTGCTAACCACTATGCTACCGTGCTGCCCATAATGACATGCTGATGTATTCAAATGAGGTTCCTGGGCTCCCACTGCGTGGTTCGCACTACTCCATTGGAGAATTTGTTGGAATATTGGAAATTGCGATCCTGAAGGAGAGAATCGTGCCTTCCAATTCTATCTGGGTTATGTGCCCATGCCGCCACTCTCACTGAAGGCTAAATCGCACCCCCCGCCTCCCCGTGTAATATAATCAGTGTAAATTATCAAGAAATAGCCCACAGTTGAATGTCAGAAAATGTTAGGCAGAATATGTTATATAATAATTTAAGGAAATAAATAATTTACAGAAGGAAAGTATCACAATGATAGCTAACTCTCAAATCACACAATGCTTACATGGATTTAAATTCCTAAGACTAAAATTCAGTAGATTAAATGCATGCTGTTGAACAATTATTGTGACCTAAATCCTGAGAAGTTTGTTAGTGTGCCTGCATATCTACAATCAGACATGACTGACTATTGTTAACACAGTTCTGCAAATAAAAACCATTTATTAAAACTTCGCAAAACTATTGTCCCAAATTTGGCATTGTGGTGTTGCGGAATGTGCGTGGTAGGCTGTTTGATGGTGAAATGACAGCGTTCGCCATCATTATCTCGTTGAAATTGACCACAACTCCAGGATGCCGGGCATGCACAGATAAGTGTAATACTTGAAATTATGGTCTGTCACTCACGTGCCATGGTTGTTGTGGTTCACTTTGGGAATTATGGTTCCACAGAAAAGTCTAAAAATGTTCATGTGCCAAGCCAGCTAACCCTTTGTATGTTTAAGGGCTTATTTTCCCTGCAGACAACATAAACAAATGATGCTGAAGAAGCAAGATCACTCCATCTCTCTCGCTCCCTCCATGCCCCTTGCAAATTTTTAACCCTGTCTGCCGATTTTGATTCACCATGAGCCACGGAGACTTTCAGAAGAACTCACCCCGCAGTTGCGATTATCATTAAGGATATGCGAGAGCCCAGAATGGGAACAGTACAAAGATGTGTGTGTGGTTGGGGGGGGGGGGGGGGGGGGGGTTGGGAGGGTGGTTTGGATGATGGGAGACAGAAAATGGAAGACGAGCTAGGAGTGCATTGAATGAATGCTAAGTAGGAAAACATTTAAATTAAACTGAACCGTGTATCTTGTTGAGCTCAGACAAAGCCACCAAGCTAGCTCTCATCCACTCCCTCAATAGCTCCCCCATTTATTTGGATAGCCTGCTGCTTATAGTGGATGAGAACTTACAGGCATCTTCAGATATTTATGAAGCTTAATAAGTTATGGTGGGGCCTGTGCATCTCAGGCTCCAATTCAAATGTGGCAGCATAATGTGCCCAGGGTTCTTGTGGTTGGCACAGTTCAACCTTTTGTTTTCAGAGGACACTCATTAGTGTTCCTGGTACCCTAACTCACTCCAGAGAACCTTTTTCTCCTTGTTTTCCTGATCAATTCACCGAAGAGGCAGCATTCCCCAATAGGTCAGCCCAGTCATGATGTTTGTATGCTGACATGATTTGAAGGAATGCCTTCATATTTCTCAGGGCCACCTCCTCTGACAAATCCTCCAGATTCTTCTTGCTAAAGGGGGTAATTCTATGAACTCCTGCAACATTGCTCTGCACAAGGTCAATCTCCAGAAAAATAAATGCTACAGCCCTTGAAAAGTTCAATAGGCTTTTGAAGAACTATTGTGCTCTGGATCTCCAGTCGCTGCAGGTGTTTGAACTCTCCTTGAACACAGGAGAACTACACAGGGAGATTATTTATTAAATCGACTGGCAAGACTTTTCTCATAATTTAATCACTTAGCTTTGGGTGTGCCCTTTTCCAAGGCCAGATGTTTCACACAACTGCCATTGGACTAGCTCCCAGTACATGGCTAAAGTTACACAGTCAACTATGAATAATTATTCAAATTATCAACAGAAGCAAGTCAGCTCAACGCACTGATGAAATGTTTTGCAGCAACACCCAGACAAACAGGACTTGGACTCAGCCTGGAGTGAAAAACCAGTCATTATGTTGGAGTTGGATAATTCACCTGGTGATTTTAATATGACCTTTATAACTTTTCAATATGTCACAATTCTCAAAGTTTATAGAGTGTCACCTGCCTGCATTATTAGTTACCAAAATTTCAGGAAAGGTGCATGCGAGAGTGTGACCTTGGTTCACAGCTCAAAGTCCATAAATGTGTCAGACGGTCATGGGTCCAAACCGCAAACCACGATTTCATTAGCTAGGCTGAAATTTCAGTGCAACACTGAAGCGTGTACAATAATCTTTTACTGTCAGTAGTCTTACATTAATACTACAATGAAGTTACTGTGAAAAGCCCCTAGTCGCCACACTCCGGAGTCTGTTCATGTACACAGAGGGACAATTCAGAATGTCCAAATTACCTAACAGCCCGTCTTTCGGATCTTGTGGGAGGAAACCGGAGCATCCTGAGGAAACCCAGGCAGACAAGGGGAGAACGTGCAGACTCCGCACAGACAGTGACCCAAGCCGGGAATCGAACCTAGGTCCCTGGCGCTGTGAAGCAACAGTGCTAACCACTGTGCTACCGTATTGCCCAAGCAGTGGCCCATTTTCAGAAGCACCATTCTTTGGCTGAGATGTCAAAACCGAGGTACCATCTACCTGCTTCAACCTTGTGGCAGTACCTGAAGAAGAGAAACATATTTCCTTTTGTCGACACCACAGGAAACAGGTGGGGTAGATTATTTCAGGCATTGCTTTGTAGCAATCTGGGATGGCCACTTTCAGTATATAAAATGGACACTCGCAGAGCCTACAGGGAAATATGGACAATGCAAAGCAACAAGCAGGCACAGAGCCTGAGTGTATATTTGGAAAGCAGTTTGCAGACGGGACCGAAACTCTGGGTCGATTTACATATTGATGGCCCGTCTCCGAGGAACAAAGAACGACTGCTCAGGCAGCCGATACTGTCCCAGACATTCCGGCGCCACTACCCCAACCAGAAGACACAAACAAAGCAAAGCCAACGGCCACATAGGACACGCCCAGCCATCAAGGCACCCGCCCCTTTATTGGTTTAGATCAATGACAATGATCAAGAAGCTGCCCAATTAATTGAGACCAAGTTTAAGGCCCACCTAAAAACAGCAAAGCCCCTCCAAGTCCAAGAAGGAACCCCCGCCAATGGTTCAGCCTCTTGGATTTGGCTCTCAAGTGGAGAGACCCTTCCACCAGCACCACCAGAAGCAGTAAGTTCAAGTTCAACACTCGCTACCAGACAGACAACCTTAGCTGTTCTCCTGTTACCTCTTCAAACCCAACAGCCTCAGATCCGAACAACAGCCATTGTTCCTCTGACCTAAGTGGGCACCCGAAGTTAAGTATAGGTGCTAGTGATAGATATAGTTTAGCCTGTAGTGTTATTGTGCATGAGTAAATCATACTGTGCATAAATAAAGTAGTATTGACTTTGAACTAACTAACTGGTGTACTGGCTCTTTGATCGGTATTCGGGTTGAACCTTGTGGCGGTATTGAGAGATACCTGGTGACTCGAAAAGCATACTCATAATTAGGATTAAGAAAGGCGACCTTATTAACCGCCATATTTATAGCAAGTAAACAGAGCAACATTACTGTCGACATCTGATGGGACTCGACCGAGAAGTGGCTTTGTCACTCTGAGATAACCCAAATTTGAATTAGAAACCCAACTGGAAAAAGTAAAAACCACAAACGTTAGACCAATATCGATCAAACCTCCAAGATTCGGAAGTGTGTTATTTGCATGTGCATAACAAGGGATATAAGGTAACCTTGATAGATTTTGTTGCATAAACCTGTCGGGAGTTTTGTAGACCGGAAAATAGCTTAAGCTGTACCCATGTTTGCATCACCGCTTTATTCCCCCCTGTTTCAAATTTGGTAGAAACCCATAGATAACAGTAGAGATGGCAATGAAGGCAATGGAACGTCTTATGAACCCCCAGGAATTTGAGGTCGCAGCGACCAATAGAGCAGAGCAGTTTCCCATATGGGAAGAGGAAATTCAGAGATACCTAAAAGGGAAAGGATGGCCCCTTTGGAGCGAATTTTGTGCAAATGAGAAAACAGGTCCCGGAAGTATAGGACAGACTTGGCGGAAGAACCTGACCAAGATTCATGAGAAGAGCTTAGGAAAAGCTCGTAAGCCGATGGCAATCGTGTCCTGCTTGACACAATTACGAGGCACAGAGGAAGTCGTGGAGATGCCCCACAGAGAGATTGAGGACAGAGAGAAGAATAGTGAGGGAGACGTTAGCGAGTGCGAAAAAGTTAACAGGCAACTTAGAGAGCAGTTAGCGGTGAAGGACAAGGAGATGGCTGATGTCAAACGGGCACACCAATCTTGTCTCGCTCACCTCAGCGGCTTTCAGTCACAATAGCCTACCAAGACATGCAACGCGCGGTGTTGGTACGAGAAGAAACAGAACTCCAAGTTGAGCAATTAAAGTTACAATGTCATGATTTAAAAGCAGCCCTACGAGCACTCCACAGTTCCACGACAGAACAAAGGTAGAGTTCGGTAGACCACGCCAAATGCCGAAAGCAAATTGCTGACCTGCAATCCCTGCTCTCTGTACAAAATGGTTTCCAGAATACATTTGGACACCAGTTAGATCAGGAAAATGGCCCCGATTGGCAGGAGTTAAATGAAACTGCCCATCGATATGTGCATGGAACATATACTCAGGATAGACCTCAGAAAAGACATGCACCCCCCACCACCGACTGCACAGGTAGAGCATAATCCCATGAACCCTGTCACCACACAGCGCAGGGCCACCACAAACGGAGACCCCGATTTTCTGTACACCACCCCATTAACCGCCACTCAATTAAGGGAAGCGCGTGACAAAATAACACCGTTCCAAGCCATATCGGACCCACACCATTATTTTGCAAAGGTGAAACTACAGGCGACCATGTACGGCCTGGACGAAAAAGAGCAAGTTAAGCTCACAGTTTTGAGCCTCGACCCCGCAGTCATGGCAGCCCTTCCCGACCCACAAAATGTGGGAGGAGGCACCCTCCAAGAAATGCATGCAGTGATCCTAGATGCGATCGGTACGATAAGGGAGACCCCGTAGAAGGCCTCAATAAATGTAGGCAGAAAAAGACCGAACACCCAACGTTGCTGGATGCCTTTGGATTCATTTCACAGCAGTATTTGGAGAGTTAGCCTGCGCTCATTTGACACCAGAAAATATGGCCAAATGGACTTGAATCCTAGTCTCTCATGCGACCGAAGCAGGACAGGAGCTTGCATCAATTATGACCCCTCAGGTGATACCCACAATGAGAAATGGGTACTAAAGAGATTACCCCGAGCTTGGGAACAGTCCCTTCAGGGAAATTCAGATTACGGCAAAGCAGATGAAGAGCAGGCAGATGCTAACATGCATCCAGTCAGGATGCATCAAAACCCCGCATGGGTAAACGAGGGAAGAAACAGCCCACAGCAGTCTAAATTGCAAGAGTGCTACAATTGTGGATAGTTAGGACATTACGCCCGAGAGTGCAATGCCCACCCCCCCCCCCCCCCCCCCGAAACAGCAGCGAAACCAGCAGGCAAATACCCAGACTAAGAATAGAGCCAAGCCCATTCATAGTGTTAGCACGTGTATTGAGAACGCAGACATGAACGGCAGCGATTGACGGTGTTCGGATTCCCCAACTTGGGTCTGCGACACACTTTGGGACAAGTCCGGAAGACCGGTAATAGGCACAGTCCGGGGACACCCCGTAGAATTTCTTTGGGACACAGGAGGGTCCCGTACCACACTAAATTCCTCCACAATGTTCCAACGGCATACATGGCCCACCACAGACACCATTACCCTCAGTGGCTTCACAGGACACTTGCAACAGGGACACATTACAGCCCCTGTAGCGATTCAGATAGGCAACATTAAAACCAAACACCCCGTCGTTCTAGTAGATCTTCCCCAGACAGCCGAACACATTTTGGGGATAGACTTTATGAGCTCCCACAATCTTTCGTTCGACCCCGTCAATAGATGTGTGTGGAGAATGGCAAAGGCAGCACGAGCCCCCGTCACGCTCACAGTTGGAAACTACGCACACAGGATTAGCGCAGTAGGAGACTTCTGGTTTGATCCATGAAACATTAGTCAGGATAAAGACATTAGAGATGTTTTACAGAGACACAAAGCTTCTTTTGCCCAGCACAAGCATGACTGCGGCAAGATAGCAGGTTTAGTAAACATTACAGGACCCAACCCCAAACCCCCAAACCAGTGCGGTTTTCCCCAACAAGCAGAGGGAGAAATCGCATAGGTCATCCAAAGTTTGCTTGACCAAGGCGTACTTCGATCAGTAGCCTCAACGAACAATGCCCCAATTTGGCCCGTCAGGAAACCCGATGGCTCAATGCGACTGACCATCGATTATAGGAAACTAAACAAAGTGACCCCATTAGCAGCCCCCACCGTAGCCACGAGTCTCGAGACAATGTTAAAACAGGGACTCCAGTCAACATTTTTCACGGTTTTTGACATCAGCAACGGCTTTTGGTCCATTCCATTGGATAAAGCGTGCCAATATAAATTTGCTTTCAGCTTCCAGGGACAGCAATACACGTGGTTGTGCCTACCACAAGGCTTCCACAACTCCCCCTCCATTTTCCACTGACAGCTGGCGAATGGATTAGCTAAATTATCCTGACCTGATTGCCTTCTCCAGTATGTAGACGACTTACTTCTACTGACAGACACTAAGGGAGACCACATTTCGCTTCTCACCAAATTATTAGGTCTCCTTCACGAAATCGGATGTTAGGTAAACCCCAAAAAGGCCCAGATTCTACAAGAAAAGGTCATTTATTGAGGCACAGTGATCACCCATGGCAAACGCGAAATCGAGCAGAAACGCATTGACTCCATTGTCAAATTACCATTGCCCCATAATGTTACAGCCCTCCGGTCATTTCTAGGACTGGTTGGCTACTGCAGGAACCACATAGACGGTTTTGCCACAAAGGCAGCGCCTCTTTCCAAACTCCTAAAGAAGCAAGCCCCATGGAAATGGCTTCCACAGCACACAGATGCCGTGGATGCATTCAAACGAGCCCTCAGCACATCTCCCGCATTACAAGTCCCAGATCCACTCTCCCCATATGCAATTGAGGTTGCAACCACCGACTGAACCCTTTCGGCCGTGCTCTTCCAGGAAAGACACAATTGTTTAGGCCCCGTAACATACGCCTCACGAGTTCTCGATCCAGTAGAGCAAGGATTTTCGGCCTGCGAAAGGCATTTGCTTGCAGTTTTTTAGGCTGTTCAGTACTTTGCGTACATAACAGGACTAAACCCCATGACCATTTTAACAGAGCACACCCCCACCCAACTTCTACTAGATGGTAGACTAAAGGACGGCACAGTCAGCCACATTCATGCCGCACAATAGACCCTACTGTTACAAGGACAGGACGTTGCAGTTAAAAGGACTAGGACACATATGTTTCTTGCAGGTAATTTACATTACGCAGGCACCCCACATGAGTGTGAAATCATCACCACTAGGCACAATACAGGACCCTTTGAACCCAAATCAGCTCCCCCAAAACCATGTACTACACCCAAGAGACCCTAGCCCACAGACACAGACGCACCCCTAAAGATTTATGTGGATAGCTCCTCCACAATTTTAAACGGTAAATGTATCACTGGTTGTGGCATTTATGTAGAGGACGTGCAGGGACGAGCATTAGAGGAGGTACCATTGAAATTGCCTGGACATCTAGGTTCGCAGGCAGCAGAATTAGCAGCCGTAGCATATATTGTAGAGCACCCAGGCGTTCCCAACCCCAGCCGACATATACTCCGACAACCTATATGTCTGCAATAGTTTAATGGAATTCCTACCCCTGTGGGAATCTAGAGGTTTTGTTTCCGCAGATGGAAAGCCCTACCCTCAGCCCCGTTACTCCAGCATATTCTCAGGACAGCTAAAGATCGTAAATATGGTATCATTAAAGTCCGTAGCCACCATCGTTCTTCCCCCCCTGGTAACGTCAGCAAAGGCAGGTTCCAGACATGGCCACTTTTGGAATTCCCCCGAGAGTGCCCCAGTACACGCGGTCCAGGTCTCACAGGCCAATATTCAAGATTTAGCTCAGGCCCAAAAGGAAGACGAAAAGCTCGGGGATGTTTTAAAAGGTAACTTCCCAGCCCCCAAGATAAGCACAGAAACACTTTAACGACACCCGATGGCATAAATTTAAAATAAGGTATTTATGTGGTCCCCATCCAAGATAGAAACCAAATTATCTGCCAATTCCATGACAACCATGGACTCCAAGGGATTGATGCAACCCTTGGCCACCTCAGACCTCTCTGCTGATGGCCCGATTTGAAATCCAATGTAACGCATTACTTTGAAAATTGTTCAATTTGCACCCAGAACAATCCAAACAGATATGCGAGGAAAGGTCAGCTCAGTCACACCTGCCCTGTTAATGGCCGCTAGACGAATTTACAGATTGATCACATAGGAATGACAGCCAAGATCCGAACGCAGCACATCTTCACAAGATGGGGACTTCCCCGTAGGATACAAAGTGGTATTGAAGGTGAAGGTGATTGAAGGTGATTTAGCGGTTTGGATCAGTAATTGGCTAGCTGAAAGAAGACAGAGGGTGGTGGTTGATGGCAAATGTTCATCCTGGAGTTCAGTTACTAGTGGTGTACCGCAAGGATCTGTTTTGGGGCCACTGCTGTTTGTCATTTTTATAAATGACCTGGAAGAGGGTGTAGAAGGATGGGTTAGTAAATTTGCAGATGACACGAAGGTCGGTGGAGTTGTGGATAGTGCTGAAGGATGTTATAGGATACAGAGGGACATAGATAAGCTGCAGAGCTGGGCTGAGAGGTGGCAGATGGAGTTTAATGCGGAAAAGTGTGAGGTGGTTCACTTTGGAAGGAGTAACAGGAATGCAGAGTACTGGGCTAATGGCAAGATTCTTGGTAGTGTAGATGAACAGAGAGATCTCGGCATCCAGGTACATAAATCCCTGAAAGTTGCCACCCAGGTTAATAGGGCTGTTAAGAAGGCATATGGTGTGCTAGCCTTTATAAGCAGGGGGATTGAGTTTCGGAACCACAAGGTCATGCTGCAGCTGTACATAACTCTGGTGCGGCCACACCTGGAGTACTGCGTGCAGTTCTGGTCACCACATTATAGGAAGGATGTGGAAGCTTTGGAAAGGGTTCAGAGGAGATTTACTAGGATGTTGCCTGGTATGGAGGGAAGGTCTTACGAGGAAAGGCTCAGGGAATCGAGGTTGTTTTCGTTAGAGAGGAGAAGGCTGAGAGGTGACAATAGAGACATATAAGATAGTCAGAGGGTTAGATAGGGTGGACAGTGAGAGTCTTTTTCCTCGGATGGTGATGACCAACACGAGGGGACATAGCTTTAAATTGAGGGGTGATAGATATAGGACAGATGTCAGAGGCAGTTTCTTTACTCAGAGAGTAGTAGGGGTGTGGAACGCCCTGCCTGCAATAGTAGTAGACTCGCCAACTTTAAGGGCATTTAAGTGGTCACTGGATAGTCATATGGATGAAAATGGAATAGTGTAGGTCAGATAGGCTTCAGATGGTTTCACAGGTCGGCGCAACATCGAGGGCCGAAGGGCCCGTACTGCGCTGTAGCGTTCTATGTTCTATGTTCTATGTAGGATAGAGTCAGACCAAAGCTCACATTTCACAGGATGCGTCATGAATAATGTCCTCACAATTTTTGGCATCCGACAAAAAATCCACATTGCATATCACCCCCAATCAAGCGGAATCGTTGAGAGAATGAATAGGACCCTCAAGGCAACCCTCAGGAAAATGGTGCAACAGCACAATACCACATGGGACACAGTGGTATTCACTTCAACAGGATACACCCCCCACACCCTCATGACCGGACAACCCATGAAGAGTACAGAATACTTGTTAGGGCTTGATTTGGCCAGCCCCATAGTCACCGCCCTCACCTATGAGAAAGCAGTTCAGCAGATTGTCGATAATGTTAAAGCAGCCCAGCTCGTCGCAGCCGTTAGACTTGGTACACAAAAGAAACAAAGTAAGGTATGTTTTGACAAAACAGTACACGCCACAGAATTTGCAGTAGGACAGTAGGTCATGCTCTCCCTATACAATTCCAGTTCATTTCTTTCCCCCAAATTTGCAGGACCCTACTCCATTTCAGATAAAGTTAGCCCCTCCGTGTATAAGATCACTTATCCCAATGGCAAGTCAGGATGGTTTGACATAAACCAGCTTAAGGCTTATGGCACACAGAGCAACCACTCACACCACATCTCACTGGCAGCAGCAGACGAACACGCCCCGCCCATGGATGACCTATTCCTACCCTCCCCAACCAGTCCAGCCAATCCTCAGACACCACTTTGACCCCATCCCCAGAGGCACGACTCTGCCTCTCCCTTCATTCGACGAGCACCAACAGCGATAGCGACAGCACTGATACATTAGACCCCATGGAACCGCCACACGATTCCAGTTCTGCACCAGGCCCCACTCCCAGCAACTCCAGACAGTATTTGTTCGACCCCTTTGAGACCATGTACATAAAGGCCCCTGAACCGGACCCACTGCCCTATGACGATGGATTGCCCCCTACCGCCTCCAACCTGGACACTAAGCATTGGCACCGTGGCAATTCCTACAGACTCATCTGTAGCGATGACATGGACCCCACATCGTCCCAAGCAGCCTTGGCACAGCTACTCCAGTCACGAGTGCGGCAACCGGGAGAAGATGATGACTCAGAGTCTAACTCCCACCAGACGAGCCCCTTTGCGACTCTGTTCGCTATAGAGCACTGAGGTGTCCAGATGATGGTAAAAAGGAACCGATTGAGATTTACTGTGTCCTTCTTTCTGATGGAGCTTGCCCGATTTTGTTATTTTAGTTTGTTAATTTTAAATGTTGAATATTTGTTTGTATATGACCCTCTGATAAAGTTTATTCATGGCCCCACGCCACATTTTGAACTACTCTTTTGATGTCAAATGGCAGTTAAAGGAACACGTTTGTCGGCAGACACCCGTTCGATTCCAGTTTGGGTCTCTGTCTGTGCGGCGTCTGCACATCCGCCCCGTGTGTGCGTGGGTTTCCTCCGGGTGCTCCGGTTTCCTCCCACAGTCCAAAGATGTGCAGGTTAGGTGGATTGGCCATGATAAATTGCCCTTAGTGTCCAAAATTGCCCTTAGTGTTGGGTGGGGTTACTGGGTTATGGGGCTAGGGTGGAGTTGTTTACCTTGGGTAGGGTGCTCTTTCCAAGAGCCGGTGCAGACTTGATGGGCTGAATGGCCTCCTTCTGCACTGTAAATTCTATGATTCTATGATTCATAACTACTCTTCTGATTCGAAGGTAATCATAAGAGGCAGTATCCACGACGAACACAAATTCTTTCCGTCCTTGTCCGGTCACCCAGGCAGTGGAGTAACGGTACTGGTTCCCGCCCTGCCTGAGGACCCCCATCTGATCAGTTACGCTCGGGTAGTGCACCTACGGCACTGGCCACCGTTCTTGCCCACCGCGGCCCATACGCACCCTATTCGGAGCTTTTGGTTCGAAACTCTTTTACTGTTCTTTTAGTCTGTGGTTTAAAGAATGCTATTTGCCACAAGTTTTGTTTGTTTTCCAGCGACCCTTAGGTCGCTATCCCACATGCTATTTACATCCTCAAACACTTGGATGAAACGCTTTGCTGCTGGACGGTGAAATTGTCCGCCCACTCACCGCATCGATCACACAGGCTGCGACAGTATTTTCTTTTTCAGATGTTTGGTTTAAATATTTGGTTCAAAAAAAATTGAGGGAGTCACATATGGTGACAATTCTGATGGGCAATTGAAATTAAAAGGACAGACAGACAGACAGGGCAGCACGGTAGCATGGTGGTTAGCATAAATGCTTCACAGCTCCAGGGTCCCAGGTCCGATTCCCGGCTGGGTCACTGTCTGTGCGGAGTCTGCACATCCTCCCCGTGTGTGCGTGGGTTTCCTCCGGGTGCTCCGGTTTTTCCCACAATCCAAAGATGTGCGGGTTAGGTGGATTGGCCATGCTAAATTGCCCGTAGTGTCCTTAAAAGTAAGGTTAGGGGGAGGGGGGGGGGGGGTTGTTGGGTTACGGGTATAGCGTGGGTTTGAGTAGGGTGATCATTGTTCGGCACAACATCGAGGGCCGAAGGGCCTGTACTGTTCTATGTTCTATGTTCTACATACGAGATCTAAAACAAGGTAATAATAGATATTATGCTTGTGTCCACAGGAAATCTGGAACAACAGAAGACAGAGGAAGACCAAGAGGAAAAAGAGAACATGAAAATGAAAATCGCTTTATTGTCACGAGTAGGCTTCAATGAAGTTACTGTGAAAAGCCCCTAGTCGCCACATTCCGGCGCCTGTCCGGGGAGGCTGGTACGGGAATCGAACCGTGCTGCTGGCCTGCTTGGTCTGCTTTATAAGCCAGCGATTTAGCCTTGTGAGCTAAACCAGCCCCATGAAGACGGACATCATGATCTACTTTTGGATCTTCGTGGGATCACTACAGTTGCACGTGGAAGCGACCCCCCTGACCCCTACCCCGCAGGCCGCGAATATTTCCCATCCGTTATGGGCAGCACGGTAGCATGGTGGTTAGTATAAATGCTTCACAGCTCCAGGGTCCCAGGTTCGATTCCCGGCTGGGTCACTGTCTGTGCGGAGTCTGCACGTCCTCCCCGTGTGTGCGTGGGTTTCCTCCGGGTGCTCCGGTTTCCTCCCACAGTCCAAAGATGTGCGGGTTAGGTGGATTGGCCAGGCTAAATTGCCCTTAGTGTCCATAAAATAAGGTTAATGGGGGGTTGTTGGGTTACTGGTATAGGGTGGATACGTGGGCTTGAGTAGGGTGATCATTGCTCGGCACAACATCGAGGGCCGAAGGGCCTGTTCTGTGCTGTACTGTTCTAATTCTAATTCTAAAAAATCCCTGCCATACACCACACCCAGAGACAGCCACTGATACACCAACCTGGTGTGACAACTTTATCAAATGGTATTCCCTTTCACACATCGTGGAAGCACTGTTAGTCATAGCAATACTCTGCAGTGTTATCCAGACACTGAGACTTCGGAAATGGCCAAGGAAAGCCTCCCGCACTCCGGTATATACACTCAGACCCCCTATTTTCGGACTCCAGCAAATCCCCCACTCTGTCTAAGTAAATAAAGTGCATCGACTAATTTGTTTGTTTGTATGTTGCAATAAAAGAAAGATGTGAAATTCTGTACTTGACCGCCAAGATACAGAGAAATGTAATGCTGCTATTATATTGTTTATACTGTTGTAAATTCTTTTAATTAACTAAGGATAGTTTAGAGAAGAATAGTTAGAGATTCCCGTGTTTTAAGTGAAAAAGAAATGCAATGCATGCTTGAATGTCCCTTAGAATTTTATAATAATGTGATGTACATAAAGCAATTTAGGTAAAGGTTCCAATCCACAGGACAGAATAGAATAGAAACTGTGCTTGATTGCGGGTGCTCGACTTTGGCAGAGAACAAAGAAGATTCAGTAATGTGATCCTTCACGCTTCGCAAAGAACAAAGACCAAAGAAAAGTACAGCACACGAACAGGCCCTTCAGCCCTCCAAGCCTGCGCTAACCATGCTGCCCGTCTAAACTAAAATCTTCTACACTTTCTGGGTCCGTATCCCTCTATTCCCATCCTATTCATGTATTTGTCCAGATGCCCCTTAAATGTCACTATCGTCCCTGCTTCCACCACCTCCTCCAGCAGCGAGTTCCAGGCACCCACTACCCTCTGTGTAAAAAACCTGCCTCGTACATCTCCTCTAAACCTTGCCCCTCGCACCTTAAACCTATGCTCCCTAGTAATTGACCCCTCTAACCTGGGGAAAAGCCTCTGACTATCCGCTCTGTCTATGCCCCTCAGAATTTTGTAGACCTCTATCAGGTCACCCCTCAACCTCCGTCATTCGACTGAGAACAAACCGAGTTTATTCAACCGTTCCTCATAGCTAATGCCCTCCATACCAGGCAACATCCTGGTAAATCTCTTCTGCAGCCTCTCTAAAGCCTCCACATCCTTCTGGCAGTGTGGCGACCAGAATTGAACACTATACTCCAAGTGTGGCCTAACGAAGGTTCCATACTCAATGCCCCGGCCAATTAAGGCAAGCATGCCATATAGGCCTTCTGACTATCTTCTCCACCTGTGTTGCCCCTTTCAGTGACCTGTGGAACTGTACACCTACATCTCTCTGACTTTGCAATAGTCTTGAGGGAACTACCATTCACTGTATATTCCCTACCTGCATTAGACCTTCCAAAATGCATTACCTCATATTTGTCCGTATTAAACTCCATCTGCCATCTCTCCGCCCAATTCTCCAAATGATCTAAATCCTGCTGTATCCTCTGACAGTCCTCATCGCTATCCGCAATTCCACCAACCTTTGTGTCGTCTGCAAACTTACTAATCAGTATTCGCGTTGAGGATCATAAGGAGGGAGTGTAGCCATCTGGGATGGCCACTTTCAGTATGTAAAATGGACACTCGCAGAGCCTATAGGGAAAAATGGACAATGCAAAGCAACAAGCAGGCACAGAGCCTGAATGTATATTTGGAAGGCAGCCTGCAGGCGGGACCGAAACTCTGGGTCGATTTACATATTGATGGCCCATCTCCGGGAAACAAAGAACGACTGCTCAGGTAGCTGATACTGTCCTAGACAGTCCGGCGCCACTACCCCAACCAGAAGACACAAACATAGCAAAGCCAACGGCCACATAGGACACGCCCAGCCATCAAGGCACCCGCCCCTTTATTGGTTTAGATCAATGATAATGATCAAGAAGCTGCCCAATTAATTGGGACCAAGTTTAAGGCCCACCTAAAAGCACACAAAGCCCCTCCAAGTATAAGAAGGAACCCCCGCCAAAGGTTCAGCCTCTTGGATTTGGCTCTCAAGTGGAGAGACCCTTCCACCAGCACCACCAGAAGCAGTAAGTTCAAGTTCAACGCTCGCTACCAGACGGATGACCTCAGCTGTTCTCCTGTTACCTCTTCGAACCCAACAGCCTCAGATCCGAACAACTGCCATTGTTCCTCTGACCCAAGTGGGCACCCGAAGTTAAGTATAGGTGTTAGTCATAGATATAGTTTAGCTTGTAGTGTTATTGTGCATGAGTAGATCTTACTGTGTGTAAATAAAGTAACATTGATTTTAAACTAACTAACTGGTGTATTGGCTCTTTGATCGGTATTCGGGTTGAACCTTGTGGCGATATCGAGAGATACCTGGCGACTCTGAAAGTATACTCATAATTAGGATTAAGAAAGGTGACCTTATTATCCGCCATATTTATAGCAAGTAAACAGAGCAACAGCTTTTGCTGCAGTAATTCATTGTATGCGATGCACTTTGGCATGTTTCTGAGAAGCTATACAAAATGCAGGCCCTTCCCTTCTTTACACGCGGGAGAAACAGGCACTTTTGACAAGCTGTCTAGGTTTCAGCAGAAATCTTTCAGCTAAATTATGCAATGTTAGGAATGGGAAGTCCGTAGAATTTTCACATTTGAGAATTATTCTCATACAAATATGTTCCGGCATGTTTAATAATATACTTTTTAAACAGTGCTGCAGATCTATAATGCAACCATCTGTTACCTCACTGAATAACGTACAAAATATATTGCAAGTGTGATAAAAAAAAGTGTAAATTATGCTTTCTGCTGGCAAAATGATCTAGTAATGTACTTTAAAAATTGACGCAAGAATAAAAACAAATAATAATGTAGTTGTATAGTTATCATGAATAGTTCAAAAATATATTTCACAAAACTCATAGTTGTGCTTTTATTATTATTTTGTTTCCCACAAACAATCTATAGTCCTTCTACCTTGCTTTCAGGATTGCAGCGAATTTACACTTCAAAACTGTGAGGAATAAATGCAGTATTATTTGATGTCTAAATGGAGTAAAAAAAAAGACTTCAAAGGTAGCACAATACTCAGGCTAATTTCATCATTGCCAACCCCAGCAGAAAATGATTGCACTGATGATTGCCTCTTGCCCATTGTGCTGACGGCCTCATCCGCTGCTTCGAGAAATTAATCATTGTCTTTTATCCATGAGCTTTTCAGTTGCAGCGACCAGCACAATACCACAGTGAGCTTGCAATATGTATATAACAGTGCCACACAATACCTGTAAGTAGCAGCCAGTTTAATTGAAAAATAGACCAAACCTACCAGGCTTTTGTCATGAATAACTATGGACAAAAAAAACCCAAATGTCATCAATAGTTGGATGTGCATTGTTACTTTGAAGTTGTACCCAGCTCCCACCATCACCTCGTCTAAGTGGAAGCTACCACCTCCAACCATGAAGTACCATTGAAGCACTTGTATGACTTTTTAATATATAAATGATTTTATCTCATTTAATTTTTCATTAATTCTGTAAGAAAACATTTGCATTATAACACTCTGCTTACTATTGACAGTCCACTGACTAAAATGAAAAGTAAACAAAAAGCGCAGTCATAACAGGGTAATTATACTTTAGTTTTCCATAGGCTCACAAGATTAGTTATAGATGAAGAAGGTCCTTTGTCACATTTGACCTCAAGATATCAATGATACCACATTCCTTGAGCAGTCTGAATGGCCATCTGGACAATGGTAACACAAAGAAGCAGTCCTATACTGCAGCTTTGGCCTGGGTCTATGCTGAATGTTTAATGCAGTCCTGAGTGAGTGCTGTTTTATCAGTGGAACTCAAAGCTCACAAAGCTCAGAAGCAAATGACTCACTCACAACTTCATGACCCCTAATAGGTGGTACACAACGCAACTGGCAGAAGGGGGAAGGGCCTTTCAAAATGCTCTCATAGCTAAATTAATAGAAACTAATGTTGACAAGCATTAGAATGGAGCCTAATTACCTTTCACAGGTGCATGGCTGAAAATTATGTAACTGCAGTAATGATCTTCCAGCCATTGACCATGGGCTGTTGCCGGCATGATTTCCCAATACCTCACCGCGTGAAGCTTCATGTTAGGAACATTCCAGTGAAAAACTGCCCTCATTTCTTTAGGTTTGGAAAAATAGAGGCTGAATTTCCATGCAAAGCATTTTGGAGCTGTGCAGGGGAAGGGCAAAAGATTGATATAAATACCATTTGTCTCCTACCTTTGCATTCACCAGCGCATGCCCATGGTGTTATTAGTGTAACCCTAAGGATGCCCATCTCAGGAAATGTGTTTGGTATTTTTTAAAAGATAGGTTTGCAGACCACAAATGTACAAACAAACAAGAGCTTTATTGGTAAGGTCTTTATAAACATAAGAACTAGGAGCAGGATTAGGCCATCAGGCCCCTCGGGCCTGCTCCGCTATTCAATAAGATTATTGCTGATCTTTTTGTGGACTCAGCTCCACTTACCCACCCGCTTACCATAACCCTTAATTCCTTTACTGTTCAAAAATCTATCCATCTTTGCCTTAAAATCATTCAACAAGGTAGCCTCAACTGCTTCACTGGACAGGGAATTCCACAGATTCACAACCCTTTGGGTGAAGAAGTCCTCAACTCAGCCCTAAATCTGGTCCCTCTCATTGTGGGGCTATGCCTCCGAGTTCTAGTTTCACCGGTCAGTGGAAACAACCTCTCTTAACAATTCCCTTCATAATTTTTATATGTTTCTATAAGAATTCCCCTTCATTCTGCTAAATTTCAATGAGTATAGTTCCAATCTACTCAGTCTCTCATCATAAGCCAATCTTCTCAACTCCGGAATCAACCTAGTGAATCTCTTCTGCACACCCTCCAGTGCCAGTACATCCTTTCTCAAGTAAGGAGACGAAAACAGTACACAGTACTCCAGGTATGGCCTCACCAGCATCCTATACAGCTGCAACATAACCTCCCTGTTTTTAAACTCTATCCCTCTAGCAATGAAGGACACAATTCCATTTGCCTTCTTTTTTACCTGCTGCACCTGCAAACCAACTTTTTGCGATTCATGCACAAGGGCACCCAGGTCCCTCTGTACAGCAGCATGCTGCAATTTTTTATCATTTAAAAAATAGTCCATTTTGCTATTATTCCTACCAAAATGGATGAGCTCACATTTACCAACATTGTATTCTATCTGCCAACTCATATAAACTATCTATATCCCTCTGCAAACTTTCAGTGTTTTTTATTTGTTCATGGGACATGGGTGTCACAGGCTGTGCCAGCATTTATTGCCCATCCCTAATTGCCCTTGAAGGGGCAGTTAAGAGTCAACCACATTGCTGTGGGTCTGGAGTCACATGTAGGCCAGACCAGGTAAGGACGGCTGATTTCCCCCAGTGAGCCAGAGAAGACACAGCTAGAGTGAAGCACAGCGAAGAGTGAGTTTGGGAATTTGAAGCTAGGTGGGAATTCAAAGCTGGGTGGGGAGGAGGTGCTTTTTATCCCTGGTAAGTGACTGGTAAGTAGTTTTTCTTTTCATTTGTCTATTTATTTATTTACTTATTTTTTCTTTCGTTTTTTGGAATTGTAGTTGTATAAGTTAACCTAAGGTTTGAGACATGGCAGGAGATCCCAGACCCATGTCATGCTCCTCGTATGCGATGTGGGAGCTCAGGGACACGTCCACTGACCCTGGCTCCTTCACGTGCAAGAAGTGTGTCCAGCTGCAGCAGCTGTTAGACCGCCTGATGGCTCTGGAGCTGTGGATGGACTTACTTTGGAGCATCCATGATGCTGAGGACGTCGTGGATAGCACGTTTAGGGAGTTGGTCACACCGCAGGTGAAAATTACTGAGGGAGATAGAAAACGGGTGACCAAAAGACAGATTAGGAAGGCAGTGCAGGTGTCCCCTGCTGTCATCTCCATGCAAAACAGATATACCGCTTTGGATACTGTTGGAGGAGATGGCTCACCAGGCAAAAGCAGCAGCAGCCAGGCTCATGGCACCGTGGCTGGCTCTACTGCACAGGAGGGCAGGAAGAAGAATGGCAGGGCTATAGTGATAGAGGACTTAATTGTAAGGGGAATAGACAGGCGGTTCTGCGGAAGCAATCGATATTCCAGGATGGTATGTTGCCTCCCTGGTGTAAGGGTCAAGGATGTCTCGGAGCGCGGCTGCAGGACATTCTGGGGGCGGGAGGGTGAATAGCCAGCTGCCTTGATGCACATAGGCACCAATGATATAGGTTAAAAAACAGGATGAGGTCCTACAAGCTGAATTCAGGGAGTTAGAAGTTAAACTAAAAAGTAGGACCTCAAAGGTAGTAATCTCAGGATTGCTACCAGTTCCACAAGCTAGCCAGAGTAGAAATGTCAGGATAGATAGGATGAATGTGTGGCTCGAGATATGATGCAAGAGGGAGAGATTCAAATTCCTGGGGCATTGGAACCGGTTCTGGAGGAGGTGGAACCAGACGGTCTGCACCTGCGCAGGACTGTAACCGATGTCTTGGGGGGGGGGGGGGGGTTGCCAGTGCTGTTGGGGAGGGTTTAAACTAATGTGGCAGGGGGACGGGAACCGATGCAGGAAGTCGGAGGGAAGTAAAACAGGGCCAGAAACAAAAAGCAGTAAGGGCAAAAGTATAAGGCAGAGAAGCCATATTAAAAACTCAAAAAGGGCCACAGTACAAGGTACGGTGACTGAGGAGAGTGTAAAAAGGGAGATGGAATCTCCTGGAATCTCGATTTCCTCCGCAGAACCGCCTGTCTATTCCCCTTACGATTAAGTCCTCTATCACTATAGCCCTGCCATTCTTCTGCCTGCCCTCCTGTGCAGTAAAAGGGAGGTGGCCAATGCAGGATTGAGGGTGCTGTACCTAAATACGCGCAGTATACGTAACAAGGTAAATGAGCTTGTTGCGCACATTGAAATTGGCCGGTACGATGTTGTGGGCATCACAGGGACGTGGCTGCAAGGGGATCAGGATTGGGATCTAAATATCCAAGGATATATGTCCTATCGGAAGGACAGGCAGATGGGCAAAGGGGGCAGGGTTGCATTGTTAGTAAGGAATGAAGTTAAATCGATAGCAAGGAGCGATATAGGATCAGAAGGCATAGAATCTCTGTAGAGTTGAGGAATTGCAAAGGTAAAAAGACCCTGATGGGAGTTATGTACAAGCCCCCCAGCAGTAGTCAGGATGTGGGGCAGGAAATAAATCAGGAGATAGAAAAGGCATGTAAAAAAGGCAATAGCACAATAATCATGGGGGACTTCAATATGCAGGTGGACTGGGAAAATCAGATTGTAGTGGATCCCAAGAAATGGAATTGTGGAATGTCTAAGAGATGTTTTTTTGGAGCAGCTTGTGACAGAGCCTACGAGGGAAAAGGTAATTCTGGATTTGGTGATGTGTAATGAGGCAGACTTGATTAGGGAACTTAAGGTGAAGGAACCTTTAGGGATCAATGACCACAACATGATAGAATTTACCCTGTGGTTTGAGAGGGAGAAGCTGCAATCAGATGTAATGGTATTACAATTAAATAAGGGTAACTACAAAGAGGGAGGAACTGGCTAGAGTTGATTGGAAAAGGAGCCCAGCAGGGAAGACAGTGGAACAGTAATGGCAGGAGGTTTTGGGGGGTTATTAGGGAGGCACAACAGAAATTCACCCCAAGGAGGAGGAAACATGCTAAGGGGAGTGCAAGGCAGCCATGGCTGACGAGGGATGCCAAGAACAGCATAAAGTGGTGAGGATTAGTGGGAAACCAGAGTATTGGGAAGCCTTTAAAAGCGAGCAGAGGACAACTAAAAAAGCAATAAGGGGGAGAAGATGAAGTATGAGTGCAAGCTAGCTAGTAATATAAAGGAAGATAGGAAGAGTTATTTTCAATTTATAAAAGGTAAGAGAGAGGCAAAAATAGACATTGGACCACTAGAAAATGTGGCTGGAGAAGTAATAATAGGAAACAAAGAAATGGCAGATGAACTGAATAGTTACTTTGCATCAGTCTTCACGGTGGAAGACACCAGTGGGATGCCAGAGCTCCAGGAGAACCAGGGGCAGAGGTGAGTGCAGTGACCATTACTAGGGAGAAGGTTCTGGGAAAACTGAAAGGTCTGAAGGTGGATAAGTCACCTGGACCGGATGGACTACACCCCAGGGTCCTAAAAGAGATAGCTGAGGAAATTGTGGAGGCATTAGTGATGATCTTTCAGGGATCACTGGAGGCAGGAAGGGTCCCAGAAGACTGGAAGGTGGCTAAAGTAACACCGCTGTTTAAGAAGGGAGGGAGGCAGAAGATGGGAAATTATAGGCCGGTTAGTCTGACTTCAGTCATTGGTAAGATTTTAGAGTCTGTTATTAAAGAGATTGCGAAGCACTTGGATGTGCATGGTAAAATAGGACTGAGTCAGCACAGCTTTGTCAGAGGGAGGTCGTGTCTTAAAAACCTGTTAGAGTTCTTGAGGAGGTAACAAGGAAGTTAGACAAAGAAGAACCAGTGGACGTGATTTATTCAGATTTCCTGAAGGCCTTTGACAAGGTGCCGCATAGGAGACTGTTAAATAAGTTAGGAGCTCATGGTGTTCAGGTAAGATCCTGGCATGGATAGATGATTGGCTGACTGGCAGAAGGCAGAGAGTGGGGATAAAGTGGACTTTTTCAGGATGGCAGGCAGTGACTAGTGGTGTGCCTCAGGGGTCTGTGCTGGGACCACAACTTTTTACAATATACATAGAACATAGAACAGTACAGCACAGAACAGGCCCTTCGGCCCTCGATGTTGTGCCGAACAATGATCACCCCACGTAACCTGTATACCCGTAACCCAACAATCCCCCCATTAACCTTACACTACGGGCAATTTAGCATGGCCAATCCACCTAACCCGCACATCTTTGGACTGTGGGAGGAAACCGGAGCACCCGGAGGAAACCCACGCACACACGGGGAGGACGTGCAGACTCCACACAGACAGTGACCCAGCCGGGAATCGAACCTGGGACCCTGGAGCTGTGAAGCATTGATGCTAACCACCATGCTACCGTGAGGCCCCTAACATTAATGATGTGGCAGAAGGAACTGAAAGCACTGTTGCTAAGTTTGCAGATGATACAAAGATCTGTAGAGAGACAGGTAGTATTGAGGAAGCAAGGGGGCTGCCGAAGGACTTGGACAAGTTAGGAGAGTGGGCAATGAAGTGGCAAATGAAATACAATGTGGAAAAGTGTGAGATTATGCACTTTGGAAAGAGGAATTTAGGCATAGACTATTTTTTTTATAAATGGGGAAATGTTTCGGAAAGCAGAAGCACAAAGAGACTTGGGAGTCCTTGTTCACGATTCTCTTAAGGTTAATGCGCAGGTTCAGTCGGCAGTTAAGTTAGCATTCATGTCAAGAGGGCTAGAATACAAGACCAGGGATGTACTTTGTAATTGAAATTATGGAAAGATATGTCATTTGAAACATGGAGGCCTGGCAATATCTGGTCTGAGAGAAACATGAGAGGATACAGGGAAAGATCCCACGAAGGGTTAACAGCAGCTGCAAAGAGCAGGATTATAAAATGCTGATTCCGTCTCCCAAACAAAACAAACAGGATTTTTGTATGAAGCTAAAAACAGTGGTTCACACCTTCATTGAAACTAACCATCTTAGTAAGCATCTGGAAAAGCATGGATGAGGGTTTCAGTTCAATTAGGTGACGAATGTTTAAAACAGGCAGGTCTTTCAAGTTATAACCAAGTGGATTTTTAGCATTACGCTAAAAGCAATGATTCACACCTTAATTGAAGTAAAATCAGCAGATAGAAAAGAATGTCTAGGGGGAGGGCAAATATATAGGTGTGAAATCCTGTTAACACCAGGTAAATTAAAAGAAAATTGGAGACTATCAGTCCACGAGAAACATAATTTAAAGCCAAAATCAAAGTCAAAATTATGAGCTGGGGGCACAATTGGAAAATAAAACTATAGAAATGACAGGGATCAAAATTCACACGTTTATTGAAATCAAAGCATTTTGAACATCACAGAGGACACAATATAAACACACCTGAGAGGTGAGGTCATGTCAAAATGTATACTTAGTTGTATTAGAATGTTTAGATCAAAGATACCTTTTACAATCCAAGTGAAATAAAAGTTACTTTACAATAAAGTCATAACAACTTAATAACTGTTAGAAAGAGATTATAAACCCAGAGACCAGAGCAGGAACTACTTGAACTCAGAGAGACCTCAGAGAGAAGCAGAGAAGGAACAAGAGAAGCAAGCAGAGTCAGCTTACAGCCAGCTCGGTCATGGAACAGAGCCAAGTAGCCGAGCTAAAACAGCTAATACATCTAAGGAAGACCAGAATTTAAAGAGGAGGCAGAGTCAGCTCAGAGTCAGCTCAGAGATAGCCAGCAGAGTCAGCTCTCACAGCTCGGTACATGGGAAGGATAGGACATAGCAACCGAGCAGAACAGTGAATACATCTAAAGAAGACCAGATTTTAAAAAGAAGATTGATTGTCAAGGTGGGCCTGAAGGTCCCTTCACCCAACCAGAAGGATCCAGAAGCAATATCTTTTTACTTTTCTGTAAAGACAGTAATTGCAGCTTTTAAAAGAAAAAATATAAAATAAAATAACAATTTAACATGAAACAGTGGTTATTCCAAAGTCTACTTTACTTACTTAGCAATGCGGGACCCAGGATCGATGCTACGAAGTGGTAAGTAGATGAAATCTTCTGTGAAGGTATGGGTTATACCCGGGCATAACTTGAAAATATAGATTGACCTGAATAGCACCCACTGAAGCCTGCATCGGAGTCAGGGAGTGAGAATCCCTGTTCACCATTTAGAATGTCGGCCCTTTTTGGTATAGGGGGAATTCTAAGAATAGTGGTGAGTTTTCAACAACAACTTCTGAGGCTGTATAAGGTTCTGGTCAGACCACATTTTGAGCATGTGAGCAGTTTTGGGTCCCGTATCGAAGGAAGGATGTGCAGGTCTTGGAAAGGGTCCAGACGAGGTTCACAAGAATGATCTGGGGAATGAAGAACTTGTCATATGAGGAACGTTTGAGGACTCTGGGTCTGTAATCGTTGGAGTTTAAAAGGATGAGAGGGGATCTTATTGAAACTTACAAGATACTACGAGGCCTGGATAGAGTGGACGTGGAGGGGATGTTTCCACTTGTAGGAAAAACTAGAACCAGGGGACACCATCTCAGACTAAAGGGATGATCTGTTAAAACAGAGATGAGGAGGAATTTCTTCAGCCAGAGGGTGGTGAATCTGTGGAACTCTTTACCGCAGAAGGCTGTGCAGGCCAAATCACTGAGTATCTTTAAGACAGAGATAGATAGGTTCTTGGTTAATAAGGGGATCAGGGGTTATGGGGAGAAGGCAGGAGAATGGGGATGAGAAAATATCAGCCATGATTGAATGGCGGAGCAGACTTGATGGGCCAAGTGGCCTAATTCTGCTCCTATGTCTTATGGTCTTATGGTCTATTTCCTTCCCTCAAGGACATTAGTGAACCAGATGGGTTTTTCCAACAATCGACAATGACTTCATGGTCATTAATAGACTTTTTACATTCTAGATTTTTATTGAATTCAAATTTCACCAATGACAGGATTTAAACCAGGGACCCCAGCACATTTTTCTGCGTCTTTGGTTTACTAGTCCAGTGACTATACCACTACGACACCACCGAAGCATCCCCTGCACACTTTGTTCTACCACTCATCTTAGTGTCATCTGCGAACTTTGACACATTACAACTGGTACCCATCTCCAAATCATCCATGCAAATTGTAAACAATTGCGCTCCTAACACTGATCCCTGAGGCACACCACTGATCACTGATAGCCAACCAGAAAAAAAACATTTATCCCCACTCTTTACTTTCTGTTAGTTAGCCAAGCCTCTATCTATGTTAATACATTACCCGTAATGGGGAGCACCTTTATCTTTCAGAGCAGCCTTTTGTGCAGCACCTTGTCGAATGCCTTCTGGATATCCAGATACTCCACATCCAATGGTTCCCGGTTGTCCACCACGCTCAGAATGTCCTCAAACAATTCCAGTAAATTAGGTAAACATGAAATTCCTTCCATGAACCCATGCTGCGTCTGTCCAAAGGGATAATTTCTATCCAGATATAGATCCAGGATAGGGGACCCTGCTTGCTTGCCCAAACTGCCGATATGTCCATACGTCACGTGTTTGGACTCTTAAAGTGACCTTGTTCCAACAAGGAACAATCATGAATACACAACAATTTTCTCCTCCTTTATATTATAGGTTCCTGCAATGAAACAAATAATAGAATTTACAGTGCAGAAGGAGGCCATTCGGCCCATCGAGTCTGCACTGGTTCTTACAAAGAGCACCCTACTCAAGCCCATGTATCTACCCTATCCCCGTAACCTAGTAACCCCCACATTTTGGACACTAAGGGCAATTTAACATGGCCAATCCACCTAACCCGCACATCTTTGGACTGTGGGAGGAAACCCACGCAGAAACGGGGAGAACGTGCAGACTCCGCACAGACAGTGACCCAGCCGGGAATCGAACCTGGGATATAACATTAGCAATCAAAATGTACAATATAAGCAATTAATAAACACAACAGTCAATAAGTTAGACATTTTGGAGGATGTTGATTCCGATCTGGTTTTTGGTCAGCGAACCTCAGGCATCTGCTTTTTCGGTGTAGTTTGGATTTGGTCTGTAATTGTCTCAACCGGAGTCGATGTCATGTCTGCAGGTTGACTCGGTGTTGGATTCTCCCCAACTGGAGTTTTGTCTTCCACAGTTGTTTCTGCTATTGTCACGTTCTCAGGAATGTCTAGGTCTTCGTTTTGCACAGTTTGTTGTGGGCTCTTGGTTGACCCTGTCTCTGGCAAACTAGTTCTATTGCTGAAAGGTGATAAACATGTCTTCTCCACACTACATGATCCAGAGTTTGAACAGTGTAGGAGATCGGTCCTCTCTGTGCCAAGACGATGGTAGATATTCGCTTCTCACTGGTGGTATAGTTTCTTGCCAATACCTCCTGACCTTTATGAAAAACATGGCATTTACCCTGTTCTCATGTCACAAAACCTAATTCGGATGCTTTTTCAGAACTTTCACTTCAGAGGCTATCCTCATCTTCATTTCTACCTCCCGGTTGTATTTCCTCTGCAATTTGTTCCATGTTGAACTTTCTTTCACACTGCTGAGCATGGTACACCCAGGATGGATCTTAGCTGGAGCTGGCATTGTACGGGTGTTGGAGTTTTTTTGACTTTGCTCAAGCTCAGTTACCAGCCTTTTTCTTCGGGCTCCAGGCTGTCGATCTGTTTTCTGTTGCCAGCTGCTGCCCCTCCAGGCTGCAAAGCAGGGCCTCTGTTGTGTTTGGTCCTTTGTACTTCACGAAGGAACTCGCCAAACACTTCGACTTGTCCAAATCACAATTTTATGTTGAATCTTGCGTGGTAAGAATACAATCTGATACAGAGCAAGTTATCATGGAGTCTGCTAACTACTCCTCTGGAACTTGCACCTTGCACTGACCATTCACATGTATGTCTTATTCCCTCTCAATCTTCTTCCGAAGATGGCCCAATGAGTCCCCCTTTATAGCCGAGTCACAGGTCACATGAGCTTGGTCTAGAGATGACATGGTGTGTCTCTACCACCACCTGCAGGTTGGAGGTCACACACCATCCAACTATGATGTAGCCCACAGGCATATCACCACAGCCTCCTTTACTGAATTTTGCAGCCCAGCCTCTGTGGTGCTTTTTCCAGATTGTGGCGTGCCTCCTGCTTTTCTCCCCCCCCCCCCCTCCTCCCCCCCCCCTCCCCCCACCCCCCCCCCCCTCCCCCCCCCCCCCCCAACGTTTAATTCTCAGTGCATTCACACTCGCATTTTCGGTTTTGTTTCTGGAATGCAACTTCTAACCGCTCCAGGACACAATCTCAGACTAAAGGGACGATCCTTTAAAACAGAGATGAGGAGGAATTTCTTCAGCCAGAGGGTGGCGAATCTGTGGAACTCTTTGCCGCAGAAGGCTGAGATAAATAGGTTCTTGATTGATAAGGGGATCAGGGGTTATGGGGGGAAGGCAGGAGAATGGGAATGAGAACAATATCAGCCATGATTGAATGGCAGAGCAGACTCGATGGGTCGAGTGGCCTAATTCTGCTCCTATGTCTTATGGTCTTAGTTGAAACTGTTGCTCCTAAGGATTTCAAAAAAAGCTTCGCACCCTTTAAGATCAGATCAAATTTAGCCTTTAGAGTTGGTTTGTTAAGGAATGTGTGGTTACATTAATTTTTCTTGCTGCTGGTATGTTCATTGGACTTCAGATGCTTCTGAACAAAGTGATATAGGAAAGGAATATTGGTGTTGCCGACTGCACTCTAAACAGCTACAACTCATTTAATGTGGTCATAGAATCCCTATAGTGCAGAAGGAGGCCATTCGGCCCATCGAATCTGCACTGGCCCTTGGAAAGAGCACTCTACTTTAAACCACACATCCATCCTATCTCCATAACTCAGTAAAGGGAAATGTATCATGTCCCATCCCCCTAACCTGCGCATCTTTGGACTGTGGGAGGAAACCCATGCAAACACGGGGAGAAAGTGCAAACTCCACACAGACAGTCAACCGAGGCTGGAATTGGACCCAGGACCTTGGAGCTGTGAGGCAGTAATGCTAACCACTGTGCTACTGTACTGCCCACATCTGGAGCAGCTTCTATCCAATATCCTTCATGAGTTTCTATGCTGGCTCTTTTTGCTCCTATTGTTATTTATGATCAGCGATATTTTTATTCTTGTTGACCCTTGATGCATAAAAGGAGTCAGCAACACTTTTTCCAAACTGAATGTTCTTTTCAATGAATGGGCCCGAATGGAGGCTCGACACTGCTGCTAGATGTCGGAAGAGGCCTCTTCCGGGACTTACCCGGCTTGCCATGCTTCGCGAGATCCAACGGGATCCAACGGCAACGGGATCTCGCGAGACATTGTGGTCTGCATATCAAAGTGAGTAGCTACTCTCACTCCAACTTGCAGCTCACCTAATCTAACTGAGGCTTTGGGATCTAACCCCTTCATCTCGAAGACCTTAGGCGAGCACCTTTGAAGGCGTTCCGTGCTGCGACCCTGGATTGGAACAGAATCCCGTTCGAAAGCATGTTCTTTTTCAGCGCTGCGAGTGCCCGGAAACTCCCGGCTAAATGCTCTTCCAGTTCCACTGAGGTTTTGTTCCAATCCGGTTAGATCCCGCCCCTTTGCTTCTAAGTTCTCTTATCAAAACCATGTCTAGTGGTCAAAGGTACTGCTCTAATCCACTGAATTTCATTTGATTTCTCTATAATTTAATAAATTGCTTCAGCGTTTTGGCAATGTTTATTAGGAAATCATACACAAAGATAAGCAACATTGGAAAAATATTTGAAATAATGCTACAATATGGTAAAGGGCCTGGGTTTCACGTAGGCATTCTTCCATTGTAACTTCAGCAGGAGACTGTAAAACCACTCAGAGAAATAGCCATTGATAGCATTTCCCTGAGGTTCTGCTGGTCTCACATCAAAGTTACGATCCGAGACTGGGAAAAGCTCTTTGGAATTTCAGGGACTCGCTGTTTAAAAACAAAGAGGTATAGATTAAATTGGAAAATGTTGCACAAGATCAATCAGGAAGGAAACCTGAGAGCCGTACCAGGTGAAGAATCTCTTGAAGAATGTCTGGCTGCTGTGAAGTAAAACAAATGGATTATTTGGTTACATGAAAAGAGGAATGGAACGTCAATCAACAGAAATAATTATCTCATGGTATAGAACACATCTGGAGTATTTTGTACTGTTCTGGAACCTACTCTATGGAAGACGATTGGCAAATTCTAACAGCGCAAATTGGGGTGAACATTTTTGGGGTCTGATTTTACTGGCAAAATGTATCACTTTTTTTCAATTGCAGAAGTGTCCAATACAGACATTTTCAGGAAGGAAAATCCAGTCCTTGGAGTAATGTTCTCTGTATGCACGGATGGCGATATCTTTGTAGTTGAAGTGATGAGAGAACATAGGCTTTGTAAATGAGCAAAACTGTTCATTAACTAGCTAAAATACAGACGGGTTTCTATGATGTCTACTATGATTTTAGTTGGATGCTATGGGCAAATACAAATAACTATGATTAACTGGTATTAATTACTATTGACTAAAGAGCTACTCTATGCCTGTTATCCACGTTCTGCCTCACATGTATCTGTGTTCCTGTAACGTTCTCCTGTCGCCATGCCACCTATGGTTGGATGCTAGAATTGTAATCTATACATACAGGCACTAATTTTTAGACACCATTTGGTTATATACACAGATGATAGTTCACATTTCATCACATTTGGTGTTTCATGTATTTGATTTGTGTTATTATTATTCACTACCTTGCTCTCATGCTCACATTTCTATCCTTGGCCTGTTGTAATGTTTCAGGGAAGCTCAACGCAAGCTTGAAGAACAGCATCTTATCTTTTAATTCGGCTCCTTAAGCTTTTTGGAATTAACGGTGAGTTCAACAATTTCAGACCAAAAACCATGTCCTCTGTTTTGATTCATATTTTGTTTTGCCAAGTGCCGATCTGCATCTGTTTTTGTGTTCCTACTTTCAGGCAGAGCCGTCCATTATTCTGCCGTTAACACTTACTCTGGATGACTGCTTTGTATCTTTACTGCAGCCATTACCACTCTCTTTGCCTTTGATTCCATGACATCTTTGATATGTGCTCTCTCATGCTCTCTAACCTATCCTTGATCTTCACTTTTTTGTTCTACCTGACCCTCTCCTCCTCTTCAACAGGATAAAACATATCTCTGCCTTTCTTCAGTTCGGAAGAAGAGACATATTGAACTCAAATTTAATTCGCTTTCTCTCGCTACAGATGCTGCCAAACCTACTCAGTTTATACAGGGCTTACTGTTTCTATTTCTGATTTGAATTACCTTGACTCTTAATTCACTTGTTAGTTGTGTAAAGGTATTTTTTAAATAGTGCTTTATAGCTGTGACTTTCTTCCCTCTCCCTCTCCCACATGGTGTGTTTTATGTCAGCGGAGATGACTCACCATTAGCCGCCAGTGGACTCTTCTGGTCCACCCATGGTCTATGGCATTTTCTATGGCTTGCTGGTCCTGCTGCCGGTTTAGTTCAGTTGGCTAGACAGCTGGTTTGTGGTGCAGAATGAGTCCAACAGCGTGGGTTCAATCCCCGTACCAGCTGAGGTTATTCATGAAGGCCCCACCTTCTCAATCTTGCTCCTCGCCTCAGGTGTTGTGATCCTCAGGTTAAATCACCACCGGTCAACTCTCCCGTGAAAAGGGAAAGCAGCCAATGGTCACTTTACTTTACTTACTTTACCTCAAGGTCAGTTTGTCGATGTTCTTGCAAAGCTTTCACAGGTGCACAGAAGCATTAAGCGACAGGAACAATTGGCTATATTGTCTCAGAAATCATTTTCATGTAAGAAAAGACAATTTAGAATTTTGTGTCAGGAAACAAACAAACAATTTTGTTCTTGAAATTAACAACAAAATAAAAGGCCCATCATAATGAGTAGTATTTTAAATCTGGCCATTCTTTTTCATGTTATAAATAATATTGTTTCATCTGTCACCTGAGTATTTACAGTTTTATTAATTCAAGCCACTCACTTTTTACAAAGTGTAAGGGGAGTCATTATTAAACTATTTGACACAATTACCATAATCTTCTTTAAAATTAATTCTCAGAATGTGGGCATCACTGATTGGACTGGAATTTATTGTCCATCCGAAGTTGTTCATGCAGGTCATCAAAACAAGAAAAAAAATGTCGAAAAGGTGGATCAATATTTCAAAGAGGAAGTGCATGTACACTGAGGGTAAGATTACTATACAAGTCATTTGTTTGATATGAGAATAATCAAATTTTACTCTGACATAGGAGACTAGCATTGATATGTGCACATTTTAAATGCACAATAGACCTTTTACCCTGTTTAATGCTCTCCAAGTATAAAATAATTATTGCTCGAAAATAAAAAGCCTTATACATTTTTAATTAAAACTGATTTCAACCCGAATGGACTTAGAAATCAAATTAGTGCAGGAGCAGCAGGGAGACTCTTAATGCTGAGGCATAACAGAGCTTTAACAATGCTGAGATGGTGAATTATAATGCTGCTATTGAAGGGTGCAACACAGTCTATTGGATCCAAATAGATTGCATAGACCAATTGTGTAACCACACGTTTAACTATCAATTATTAAAATAAGAATTCTCTGTGTAGCCAGGTAGAGAATGTGAAAATAAAAAACAAAATACTGTGAATGCTGGAAATCTGAAATAAAAACAAAATCTGCTGGATATACTCAACAGCTCTGACAGTAATGTTCAACAAATAAAAACTTAATTGTTTAGGTGCAGAGTTGAAAAACATACAGACCAAAAGAATGAACAGTACAAATGAACAATATTATGGTTCAATCAATAAAAGCAGGGATAAAATAATATAAATTATATAATCATCGGTAACAGTTCTCATAACTGTTTCATACGAGGAAAGGTTGAGGGTGCTAGGCCTTTTCTCATTAGAACGGAGAAGGATGATGGGGCGACTTGATAGAGGTTTATAAGATGATTAGGGGAATAGATAGAGTAGACAGTCAGAGACTTTTTCCCCGGGTGGAACACACCATTACAAGAGGACATAAATTTAAGATAAATGGTGGAAGATATAGAGGGGATGTCAGAGGTAGGTTCTTTACCCAGAGAGTAGTGGGGGCATGGAATGCACTGCCTGTGGAAGTAGTTGAGTCGGAAACGTTAGGGACCTTCAAGCGGCTATTGGATAGGTACATGGATTAGGGTAGAATAATGGAGTGTAGGTTAACTTCTTAAGGGCAGCACGGTACCATTGTGGATAGCACAATTGCTTCACAGCTCCAGGGTCCCAAGTTTGATTTCAACTTGGGTCACTGGCTGTGTCGAGTCTGCACATCCTCCCCGTGACTGCGTGGGTTTCCTCCGGGTACTCCGGTTTCCTCCCACAGTCCAAAGAGGTGCAGGTTGGGTGGATTGGCCATGAAAAATTGTCCAAAATTCTTTGATTAACCTAGGACAAAAGTTCGGCGCAACATCGTGGGCCGAAGGGCCTGTTCTGTGCTGTATTTCTCTATAATACTGTGCTTATCTAATTAGAAGCTCAAGACAATTATTGCTATTATAATTTGTATGGATGTATATAAATTGTTTTGAAATTCAAACGAGGTCAAAATTTATACAGCTGAGTAAGCTGACTTTTCCGTCACTTTGAACTCATTAGATTTGGCATTATTCTGTTAAAATCGTTACACTCTTCCAACTTTGACCTCTTACCCATCCCCCAAACCCTTCACTCACATTCGGTGGGTGGAAATCTCTGGAAAAATGACACAGTATCAATTTGGGTGGGAAAACCAGTGCGAATTGAGCCGGATGTTCTGGCGCGATTCCCATCGCAATCCACCCACATTTGGTCATTTTTGAAACCAGGGTGAAATCCACAGGAAAAGTGATGTGTGAGGCCTTTCTAAAGGGCACTCCGATCTCAAAGTGAGAATGCAGGCCCCCTCCTGTAAAAACATCACAGGAATCTGAGCTTTAGTGTCCCCTTCTACCCCCTCCGACCTTCACCGCCACCACCACCATTGCCGCCATCAATCCCCTATTACCTACACCCCCTTCAAGGATCACTGGCATCTGGCCCCTGGCAAAGGGTTTCCCTAATGGCCCCTCCCCCTTCTCGTTGGCAAAGCCCCCCCCTTTTCTAGCCAATATCAGGTACCAAACCCCCTCCCAATTCGGCGGCAACTTCCCCCTCCCCCCCCTTCCCAGGTGAACGACACCCAGCTGCGGGTCACCAAATGCCACCACTCCCATCAATCTCACCCTCCTTCATGGCTCCACCCTCTTTCAACCCTGGCACCAGGGCAATGCTTCGTCATGTCCCATCTTCCCAGAGGCTCCAATCATCTCCGATCCCCTCAGTGTGATCATCATATCTGGTCTCCAGTGGGGGAGACCAGCAGTGATTCCCACTGGCCTCGTGCAGCCAGTGGGGTGGGGGGGGGGGGGGGGGGGGGGGGGGGGGGGGGGGGGGGGAAGAGAATAGGGGAGCCGGGAGAATCCGGTTGTAAATGAACACAGCATACTTAAATGCTCATTTTAAAATGCTGATCCGGTTCATGGCCAGTGAGGTCATAAACCAGATGCCGTCACCTGTAGTGGGCCGCTCTGTCCAGCACCCACTTAAGGGTACGCCCACTATTCTCCCGGTATGGCGAGATGTGTGCTGGGTGCAGCACGGCTGGTGACTGGTCCTCATTGTGTCTTCAAGCATTTATATCACACTCTGTTACCTCTGCTCACTTAATTTGAAGAATAAACTTTGTCTTTTTTGTTTGTGTATCTTTTACTCTTCTTGTGCAGCCCCCCCCCCCCCACCCCCCACCTCCCCAGCCCCACTCCACCACCACCCATTTTTTTCTATAATATGTTTGGGGAGTCAGTTGTCTAGTGATATTATCATTGGAATCGGAATCCAACAGTCTGGGCTAATGCTCTGGGTTAGTGGGTTCAAGTCCCACCCTGTCAGGTGGTGGAATTTAAATTCTGTTCATAAATCTGGAACACAAAGCTTGTTTCTGTAATGGTCCCCATGAGAAGTCCAATGATTGACATGAAAGCCCATCTGGTTCACTCATTTCATTGGGGAAGGAAATCTGCCAGCTTTACCCGGTCTGGCCCACATGTGATTCCAGATCCACAGCTTCTTAATTTTTGCAGAAATGGCCAAACTAGCCCCTTTAGTTCAAGGGCAATTAGGAACGGGGAACAAATGCTGACCTTGCCAAAGATGCCCACATCCCATGAAAGAAAAGACAGTTCATAATTGTCTCATCAGCGTAAGCAGTCAACAGGCATCTAACATTACTCTGAATACGAGAAGTCTCTCTTTCCCCTTTTTCATTTGCAGTCTCTTTGATCGAGACTGTCTCACAATGTCACACTTTCTTCCTCTGCTTAATATGGTTTCCTGAAGCTTATAGAGCACAAACGCTACATCAGTTACCTTGTGTTGTTTTACACACACCTACACACATTATTATATGTGTTATTACATAAAAGGACGATAAAGTTTATAGTGTTCCTGAAATTTTCCTTAGTTTTTCTTTAAATGATTTTGAAAAACAACCAAGTGGCCACTGCTCAAATGTCAAGAAAGATGCAAGAGCTAAAGAGTTGTAGTTTGGGAGATATGTACCCTGCACAGTCCAAATTCAGGTCTCAGCACCATAGCTCTGGGCAGAAGGATCAAGTCCTAGGCCAAGCTTTTGGGAGAGACAGAGACCTTCAAGTAAAACCTTAACAAAGTTATTATTAGACATAAAAAAAAGTTTCTGGATCAATGTAATCATGTGGCTGTGGATTTGTGCATTTATTTTATTTTGAAAATTCTGTTGAAATCTTTCTTTTGGATGTTGGAGGTTGCTGTTACTTAGGAATAAAACAAAAATATTCAGCTGAACTTTTTCACAAAACATTTTGAGCAATTTGTGGGGAAATGCCACCTAGTGGCCGGTTTTGTCAATTGCAGAGTGATTTTAGCTCATTGACTCAATGCTTAATAATAATAATAATTATTATTATTATTATCATCTTTATTATCACAAGTAGGCTTACATTAACACTGCAATGAAGTTACTGCTTAATAGGAAAGTCATATTAGAAGTGTGACAGTGTTGTGGGAAACTTCAAATAGATTTTAAATGAGAAATCACAGAGCAATGTTTTTCCATAGGAGTTTGATAGAAGCAGAGGTAAAGGGCAGCATGGTAGCACAGTGGTTAGCACTGTTGCTTCACAGCACCAGGGATCCAGGTTCGATTCCCGGCTTGGGTCACTGTATGTGCGGAGTCTGCAAGTTCTCCCTGTGTCTGCGTGGATTTCCTCCGGGCGCTCCAGTTTACTCTCACAAGTCCCGAAAGACATGCAGTTAGGTAATTTGGACATTCCGAATTCTCCCTCCATGTACCCGAACAGGTGCCAGAGTGTGGCAACTAGGGGCTTTTCACAGTAACTTCATCACAGTGTTAATGTAAGCCTACTTGTCACACTAATACAGATTATTATTATGATTATTATAAACTATATGGGGAAGGCTCAGAAGATGCTCTGATTTTAATAAGTACTGGGCATGATTCAGCGACCCAATTGCGCACAGCCCGGATCCAGGCACAATGGGTGAATTGTGCGATACCCCCAAATCTGGCTCCGCGCCAAGCGCTAGGCCGGTCACAAGTCACCCGACTTGCCCCGCTCGGGGCGAACTGGATCTCTCACTCGCTGGGCAAGATCTAGATCTGCATATTTAAATGAGCCTAATGGCTCATTTAAATACCCAGATGCCAGATTCACCCGGCCCCCTGTAATCACCAGCTGGGTCTGGGAGAAGTCGTCAAGGCACCATTTAGTATTGGTCCACACAAACGTGGACCAGGCGTAACTGCACCTGGGGGTGTCTCCTAGGTCTTTGGAGACCTCCGGGTGGTCGGGAATAGAGCGGGGTGGTGGTACCTGACACTTCACATGGGTACCTTCCCTGTGCTATCCTTACACCCTGGCAGTGAGGGTGATGTGGGGGTCAGGGTGGTGAGGGTGCGGTATCGCCACATGTGTCATGGGGAACTGCAACTCAGCGGAGTCTCACTTCTTCGCTCGTGGCCGCACTCCACCCTGGCGACCTCCCGTTCCTCTGGGCCAGCGGCCACATCCAGGGCCCTCTGCTCGGCCATGGTGAGGGGCTGTAGGTCCGATGGCCACCTGCCTGTCTTCTTCAACTCCCGGCGGTTATGTGCGGCCTTCTCCTGGGGGGGGGGGGGGGGGGGGGGGGGGAGCGGGGTATCGACTCGTAAAGCTACAGTGTTTGGCTATCTGATGCATGCAGCCCCGGGGGTGGGTAGCTGGTGGCCTCAGTAGAGGTCGTGGAGTTTCTTCCGACACTGCCTGCCGGTCTGGACGATGCTGCCCACGGCGCTGACCAACTCTGCCCCCTGCGCCCAGGCACGACGAACGGCAGCGGGTGGCAGCCTCCTCCACCGTGTCCAGGAAAATGGTTGTGTGCTGGAGACGGTCAACGTGTGCTGTCAGTCGCCTCCATGCCAAGAGGTTGGTGTGCAGGCAGGTCCTAAAGATGGGTGTGAGCGAGGGATGTTTGCTGGGACTTTAGTTGCTGTGTTATGAACCGCCTGGGTTTAACACACTGGTCAGGTTTCCTGGTCAGGGGCAGGATGGATGGGATCAGGGTTGCAGTGGATATGCAGGGCTTAGAGACAGCTGGTGATCCTCAGTGGTGGGCTAGCTGATAGTGTCCCTGGTGAGGCTTCTACTCTGAGAGGGGCGGTGTGCCACAGAGGGTTTCAGTGGCCATGGTGCACGTGTCCTTTAGCAAGATGAGGATTTCTTTGACCTTGGTTTGGGGTGAGCTCTGCTAATTCCCTACATCCTTTGCTGTGGGGACTGCCAACACAGGGTGGGCCGGCGACCGAGCATGGCCACACCCTTCCCCTTGATGATACTGCTGCAGGATGGGGGTTTCTAGAGGGAGGGCTGAGTTGGTTCCCACATGACCCGAAGACCTTTGAGCATATACAGAATACAGTGAGCAGTCAGCAGTGTGAACTGCCAGGAGCCTGTAAATTGCAGCAACAGGATGGGTTTAAATGAAAAAATGCAGCAATTGGGGTCTGGGTCAGGCCACCTTAATCCCAAGGGGGACACCCTGAGTCCATACACTTGCAACCAAGTCATTCCCTGCTACGCCCTGAGGCCCTGACAGATACGTCCCCCTGCAAGGCTGAAGTGTTTGATAATTTTCTCCCTCAACAACCACAGCACCCGGGCCTTAACCATTAACGTGTGCACTAATTCACGCCCACGTGACTACCGCCTGAGAGGAGGGGGGGGGGGGGGGGGGGGCATTGCAGAGTAGTGGAGCATCTGGTGTCCAGCTCGTTAATCGTAGGTAAATCAATACAAATCATGGATTCGCATTGGGCCACTGTGACGCACGAACCTCGATGCCCCCGCCAGCCGGAGACCAGATTATCGCAACGGAATTGACGCCGGGCACCAATCCCATTTTCTGCTCCACACAACATTCTCCGCCAGATCGTGAATCCCGCTGCCAGCGTTGGCAGCGGAGAATCCAGCCCCGGGGTTAGTGATTTGTTTACCGCTCCCTTAATCGTGTCAGAGTAACGGGTTCTTAATCTAACAGCTGTCTCCTCTGGTAACTCATTTCATCAGACCTGGATTTAAGAAGCGTACACAGAAGCGCATCCCTCCGACCACCCATCTGTCAGAACAAATAACAGTTTTCATCAGTTTTCACCAGACGAGCTTCATAACTGTCTTGGCTTTTATAGGATGCAAACAAAAATTAAGGAACGAAGGAGACACCGAGACAAAGAGCATTGGTCGTTTACAGAATAGAATGGCTCTGAGACCCAAACTAAATTAAAACGTTCAAAAAGGGAGAAGTCACACAGACTCAAAAGGTTAACTTGATTTTCTCTCTCCACAGATGCTGCCAGACCTGTTTGAGCTTTTCCGGCATTTTCTGTTTCCATTTCAGATTGCAGGATCCGCAGTATTACAGTATAGGTTTTATTACACAGAGATATATATTTGTTCAGTGTCTTACCATGCCTTTTGAAAATTAACCAAAGTGCTTCAGATACAATGAATTAGGTTGATTGGTATCTGCTGCCATAGCAGTTATGAAATAACACTTACTTTACACATAACTGGATCCCACTAACAGTAATGTGATCGATGATTGAGAAGGCAGTCCGCTCTGGGGATTTTGACTGAGGGAGAACCATTAACCAAGGCACCAGAAATCTCGGGCTATTCAATGCCCATCTGCGGCAGTGGAACAGGCAGACTGTAACTTGGTTTTATGTCTCATCTGAAGGATCTCCCAATACTGTCAGCTCAGTTATATTCTCAAGTGGGGCTTGAATTCACAATCTTGTGACTCAGAGACAAATATATACCAGCTGAGCAAAGCTGACATAAAGGAAGATGCTTTTATGAATTTGTGCTCTCCGCATTGAACATCAATTCACCATTTTGGAAATCTAAGATTTGAGAAGAAGCTTGCATTTGTACAGCATCTACTCAAACCTTCAGGGTTCCAGCAACTGTATTTCTTTTGAAATGCACTGAAGTGCTGTTAGGTAGGTGAAGGCAATAGGAAATCTGCACAAAACAAACATAAGAGGCAGAAAATATGATTGTGGACCAGATCATCTATTCTTTGATATTATGGTTCAGTGAGGTATATTAGCCAGAGCATTGGGATTACTCGTCTTCAAATTATGCCTTTGAACCTTTTTACATCCACAGGCTCAATGGGCACCTGGGTATAAAATTTACATTCAAAAGCTCAAAAATCCAGCAAGAGAAGATTCCAATTCTGTCTCACAATTCCACCCAAATTATTTGACTTGGAACTTTAACTCTTCTGACTATGGGGCAAGACTGTTGCCTCTCAGCCAGATTTATGTTTGACAGTCTGGTGTTCAGCCTCAACAGAAGAGAACATAAGACCGTAACACCATAAGACATAGAAGCAGAATTAGGCCACTCGACCCATCGAGCCTGCTCTGCCATTCAATCATGGCTGACATTTTTCTCATCCCCATTGTCCTGCCTTCTCCCCATAGAGAGAGCAGGTCTTAACAGATGACGGAAAGAGTTGCATAGCCTTTGTATTCCGAGGTGTAGATTTGCAGGAACTGCTGGAGGCCAGTGTCCTTTTAAACACTCGGTTACAAATTCAATTGTTTCCCTCTTTAGTTGATAACATTTTGCTTTTAGCGTTTGTTTCAGGAAATTTAAATTCACTGAACTTATGATGAATGAAGATAACTTTTTTTAAGGTGAGATGAAATGAAATGAAAATTGCTTATTGTCACAAGTACATACATCTGTATGCAGTTGTGGGATAATAAAACCAAGTGATCCGCAAAGTCTAAATCATCGAGCTGTTCTGTGAACATAGAACATAGAACATAAAGTACAGAAGAAGGCCATTCGGCCCATCGAATCTGCACCAACCCACTTAAGCCCTCACCTCCACCCTATCCCAATAACCCAATAACCCCTCCTAACTTTTTTGGGTATTAAGGGCAATTTAGCATGGCCAATCCACCTAATCTGCACATCTTTGGACTGTGGGAGGAAACCGGAGCACCCGGAGGAAACCCACGCAGACACGGGGAGAACGTGCAGACTCCACACAGATAGCGACCTAGCGGGGAATCGATCATGGGACCCTGGAGCTGTGAAGCCACAGTGCTAGCCACTGTATACCGTGCTGCCCAGTGAAGGTCCATTGTATGCCATTTCTTCCGTCTGATGCTGTTTGCCTCAAATCCAATCAATCACAAGCAAAAATAGGAATGGTGACATCTAACAGCCTTGTCTCACACCAGTTTATACTTAAAAATTTTCAGAGTACCCCTCTATGCAAGACTTGACAGCTCATTCCATCATCGATAGTCTTCACCAGGGAGAATATGTTCCCTGGAATTCCATAGCTTGCCATCGACTTCTAAAGAGTGTTTTGGTCTAATGCCTTCTCCTGGTCTACAAAATTAATGTAGATCAATGAGTTCCATTCCAATGACTATTTGATTATAATCTGCAGGGTTGCTATCTGATTCACACACGACCTTCCATGGTGAAATCCTGCTTGATTGTCCCTTAAGATATCTTCTACTGTCCCTTTCATTCTGTCCAGTATGATGTGGTACAGTACTTTCCCTGGCACAGAGAGCAACATTAACCCACGATAGTTCTTACAAAGACTTAGATCAGCCTTCTCCGGAAGCTTGACCACATAACCTTCCTTCCAATCTGATGGTATCCTTTCCTTCTCCATTTTCCTCAGGAATCCATAGAGCATATCCACCAAAATGCTGCCATCCACCTTGTGAGCTTCTGCTGGCTTATTGTCTGGTACAGCTGATTTTCCACATTTCAGTGATGAGATAGCTTTCCTGATTTCTGTTTTCGATGGTGATGCACAGTTGATATCCAGTATATTTTCTGAAGCTCGTCTGTCAGCTGATTCAGTTGGTGGAGGTCTTTTCAGCGTTTGGTTAAAACGTTCTGTCCAGCGCCTGAGCTGATCCTTTATAAAAGTGAGAGGTTTCCCATCTAGGTCCCTAATTTGGGCATTTGTCAGTTTGAATTTTCCTGATATCTGTTGAGTTATTTTGTAGAGCTTTTTCATGTTGTGCCAACCTCCTGCTGTTTCTACTTCTTGTGCAAGATCTTCAATGTATCTGCTCTTGCACTAGCGCTACCTTCTCTGCTGGCTTTGTGAAATCCCTTTTGTGCACATGTCTTTTGAGCTCAGTTGTTCATCTTCTCTTCCTTCCTCTTTCAATTTTTTCAAGAGTAGCATTTGAAATCCAAGGGTTCTGTTGCCTTTCCTCCGTCCCAATACATCCTCATATGTTCTCTTCCAACCAGTCTTTAGTTGTTTCCATTAGTGTTTCAATATCCTATACATCTTGAAGAGCTTGGAATCTGTTTTGAATGTGAATTGATACAAGTCTGATATTGCTTTCTCCTTGAGATTGTTGGTGTTGAATTTTACTCTATTTGTGCACCATTCTTGAGCTTCAGCTAAACTCTGGCGACAAGGAGGAGGTGGTGGCGGAACATTCATCTGCTTCCCATTTAACTCTGACATCTAGTAAGGATCTTCTTAAGTTCTTATTGATACAGATGTGATCAGTGTAATTCTCTGTGTGATTTGGTGATTTGGTGGCTTTGTGGACATCCTTGTGTGGGAAAATTAACATCAGGGGAAAAGTCACACCCCAAACTTAGGACCAATGATTGAATTATGAGTTCAAGTAATTAAATTAGGTCAGTTTTAAGTTTATCTAAAAGACGTTCTTGCCTTGAATTTCTGCTGACCCAGAAATGCACCTTCAGCATAAGACAGCCAGGAGCACAGTGAAGAGACAAAAGATCTTGGCTATGGTTGTATCTAATTTTCCTAGTTTTCCATCAGACTTGCACTGGAATTGCTCAAGTGGAACTGAAGGCATATCACTTCCATATTGCTCATGAAAAAAAATCATAAGCTCCTCATAGTTGTGAGAAGTGAGGACAGAGGGGAGAAGTGTAAAAAGAGACAATGGCAGTAGAGAAATGAAGCCTGAGATAACCTTGACCGTCCAAAATTATTCTAGACAAATGATGGGTTTTAGCAGAATCGGCCTGGTATAGCTTGAGGTGGTCAAGCCAGTTCTGGTGATGCATTGTTTTTCCTTTTTTTTAAATAAATTTAGAGGACCCGATTCATTTTTTCCACTTAAGGGGCAATTTAAATTGGCCAATCCACCTAGCCTGCACATCTTTGGGTTGTGGGGGCGAAACCCACACAAACACTGGGAGAATGTGCAAACTCCATACGGACAGTGACTCAGAGCCGGGATCGAAACTGGGACATCGGCGCCGTGAGGCAACAGGGCTAACCCACTGCACCACCGTGCTGCCCTTGGTTAGTATAGTTAAGGCAGTTATGTAACAGGTACATTCAGGTTTATGCAGTTGCTTCAGAGTATATTTCCTAATTTATTTTTCAAATTTGTTTGACAAAGTCAGCATTTATTGCCATCCCTGAGCCCCTGAGTGGCGGTGAACCATCTTCTTAACCGCTTCAGTCCATGTGCTGGAGGTACAGCCACAGTGCTATTCGGAAGGACGAGTTACAAGATTTTGACTCCACCATAAGTCCATAAGACATAGGAGCAGAATTAGGCCACTTGGCCCATCAAGTCTGCTCCGCCATTCAATCATTGCTGATATTTTCTCATTCCCATTCTCCTGCCTTCTCCCCATAACCCCTGATCCCCTCATTAATCAAGAACCTATCTATCTCTGTCTCAAATCACCACCCTCTGGCTGAAGAAATTCCTCCTCGTCTTTGTTTTAAAGGATCGTCCCTTTAGTCTGAGATGGTGTCCTCTGGTTCCAGTTTTTCCTACAAGTGGAAACATCCTCTCCACGTCCACTCTGTCCAGGTCTCGCAGTATCTAGTATGTTTCAATAAGATCCCGTCTCATCCTTCTAAACTCCAACGAGTACAGACCCAGAGTCCTCGAATGTTCCTCATACGACAAGTTCTTCATTCCAGGGATCATTCTAGTGAACCTCCTCTGGACCCTTTCCAAGGCCAGCACATCCTTCCTTAGATATGGGGCCCAAAACTGCTCGCAATACTCCAAATGGGGTCTGACCAGAGCCTTATACAGCCTCAGAAGTACATCCCTGGTCTGTATTCTAGCCCTCTTGACATGAATGCTAACATTGCATTTTCTTTCTTAACTGCCGACTGAACCTGCACATTAAACTTAATATCTCCACAACAATGAAAGATGATGTGTGGCTTGCAGGCGATGGTGTTCTCATTCCTCTACTGCCCATGTCCTTCTAAGTGGTAGTGGTAGCGGATTTGTTGAAGCAGCCTTAAGAGCTGCTAGAATGCATCTTATGGATGGTTCATACTGTAGCCATGGTGCGCCTGTGATGGTGGAAGATAGTGCTTAATGTGATGGCTAGGACTATCATCAAGCAGGCTGAATTGTCTTCGAAAATGTCAAGCTTCTTCAGTGCTGTTGGAGATGCATTCAACCAGACAAGTGGAGAACATTCCTTTATGTTCACAACTAGAAACCTAGAAGATAGGAGCAGGAGTAGGCCATTCAACCCTTTGAGCCTGCTCCACCATTCATTATTATCACGGTTGATCATTCAACTCAATAGTTGTTCGTGCCATCTTCACCCTCTATATCCTTTGATTGCTTTTGCCCAAGTGCTATATCTAACTCCGTCTTGAAAACATACAGTGGGCTCGATTCAGCTAAATGGGAACAAAGTCCCATAGCGAGCGTGTTTAGCCGCGTGTTTCCCATTGCGATTCGTGTTGTACAATGGGCCTCAGCGGGGAACGCATGACAGAGGCCTCACATTGCCCCATTTTGTACACTAGGGAGCTCTGCTCACCAGAACTGCCCAGTGTAGCAAGAGGTTGGAACGTCATTTTTAAATGATATCCCAATCTCCCAGGCCCCCGAGGCGATCCCCGATCCGCCTCCCCTCCCCCCCCCCCCCCCCCCCCCCCCCCCCCCCCCCGTACTGCACCTCAAGACCCACGCAGGGCAGTCCATGGCCTGATCATGTGCAAGAAATGCCAGCTTGGCACCGTGGCACTGTCAAGGTGCCAGGCTGGCATTGCAAGAATCATTGAATCATAGAATTTATAGTGCAGAGGAAGGCTATTCGGCCCATCAAGTCTGCACCGGCCCTTGGAAAAAGCACCCCACTTAAGCCCCACACCTCCACCCTATCCCCTTTATCCCCTGCCTAACCTTTTTGAACACTAAGAGCAATTTAGAATAAACCAGTCCACCTAACCTGCACATCTTTGGACTGTGGGAGGAAACTGGAGGAGCCGGAGGAAACCCATGCATACACGGGGAGAACGTGCAGACTCCGCACAGACAGTGAGCCAAGCCGGGAATCGAACCTGGACCCTGGAGATGTGAAGCAATTGTGCTAACCATTGTGCTACCATGCTGCAAGGGTGCCCTGAGGGCATGCATCTGGGGGCCCCCAAGAGTGCCGTTCTGTCTGGTCTCTATTTGTGAGGACAGGGCTGAACGGCGCTCGCCCAAAGTCTCCAACGGGAAAGGGATGATTCCCAAAGCCTCAGGTACCTCGGGAATCATGAGAGCGAGACAATATGCAAATTTGTCAAAATGTGATCCCATCGACAATCGCGTTGGATCTCACGAGGCGTTGTGAGCCCAGTAGATCCAGGGGCAGGGTCTTCCATTTTCTATCAACCATGCTGCGCTGTAGCAATGTTTTTGCCTCAACTCCTTTCTGTGGTAGTAAATTTCACAGGCTCACCACTCTCTAGGTGAAGAAATGTCTCCTCATCTCAGTCCTGAATGGTCTACCCCATATACTTAGTATGTAACCCCTGGTTCTGGACTCCATTAATAGTGCGAACATCCTTCGTGCATCTGCCCTGCCTAATCCTGTTATAATTTTATAGGTTTATCTGAGATTCCCCCCCCCTCATTCTTCTGAACTCCAGCGAAACTAATACTTACCGACTCAATCTCCCCTCATATGTCAGTCCCGCCATCCCAGGAATTGGTATGATAAACCTTTGCTTCACTTCCACCATAGCAAGAACATCTATCCTCAGATAAGGAGACCAAAACTGTATATAACTCTTCAGATGTGGCTTCATCAAGGCCCTGTATAATTGCAGCAAGACATCCCTGCTCTTGCATTCGACTCCTCTCGCAATGAAGGCCAACATACCATCTGCTTTCTTTGCCGCCTGCTCCACCTACATGCTTACTTTCAGTGACTGGTGTACGAGGACACCTAGGTCTCATTGCACATTCTCTTCTATCAGTCTATACCCTATTAGATGATAATCTGCCTGTTTGTTTTTGTTACCAAAATGGAGAACGGCACACTTATCCAAATTTACTGCATTTCTACCATGTATTTGCCTCCTCATTCAGCTTGTCCAAATCACACTGAAGCATTTCTGCATCCTCCTCACAACTCCCACCCAGCTTTATGTCATGTGCAATTTTGAAGATGTTACATTTTGTTCCCTCATCTAAATCATTAATGTACATTTGAATAGCTGAAGTCCCAGAACTGATCCTTGCAGTAACCTACTAGTCACTGCCTGTCAATTTGAAAAAGACCCTTTAATTCCTATTCTTTATTTCCTGTCTGCCAACCAGTTTTCTATCCATTGCAATACACTACCCCCAATCCCATGCACTTTAAATTTGCACGCTAATCTCTTATGTGTGACTTTGTCGAAAGTCTTCTGAAAGTCCAAACAAACCAAATAAACTGACTCCCCCTCATCAACTCTTTAGTTACATCCTCGAAGAAATCCAGTAGGTTTGTTGAGCATGATTTCCCTTTTGTAAATCTATGCTGACTCTGTTCAATCCTGCCAGTTTTCCAAGTGCTCTGCTATTAAATATTTAATAATGGACCCTGGGATTTTCCCCACCACCGACGTCAGGCTTACTGGTCTATAATTCCCTGTTTGTCTCTGCCTCTCTTTTGAAATAATGGGGTTAAATTAGCTACCCTTCAATTTGTTGGAACGGCTCCAGAAACTGGGGCCTATTGAATTGTGGACAGGCTTTGGAAAGTCAGATGAGTTGCCCACCACAAAATTCACAGATATGTGAGGAAATTGTGAGTGCTGTCCACAGATAGGTTAACCTAAGGTTAGCCTTACATAGTCATACCTTACAACCAATGAGCCAGACCTGTCTATCACTCCAGGGTTTGTCCTGCCCCATAGCGCAGCACAGTGGCTTCACAGCTCCAGGTTCCCAGGTTTGATTCCTGGCTTGGGTCACTATCAATGTGGAGTCTGCACGTTCTTCCCGTGTCTGCGTGCGTTTCCTCCGGGTGCTCCGGTTTCCTCCCACAAGTCCAGAAAGGAGTGTTGTTAGGTGAATTGGACATTCTGAATTCTCCTTCTGTGCATCCGAACAGGCACCGGAATGTGGCGACTAGAGGATTTTCACAGTAATTTCATTGCAGTGTTAATGTAAGCCTTCCTGAGACAATGAAGATTATTATTATTATTAAACAGACAAACCAGAGATGGTCAGAAAATGGTTTACAATTAGGAGGGGATGAACCTGGGGACGTTCAATATAGACCCTGAACCCCATGATATCTCACAACATTTGGGCAAAGATGAACAAGGAAATGTTCTGCTGAATGCCACCTACTGCCCACACCCTTCCACCATGCCCCTCCCCCCAACTCAGCTGATGAATCAATAATGCTCCATGTTAAGCACAATTTGGAACAAACACAGAAGGTAGACATGACACAGAATGTACCCTGGGTGGCACTTGAACAGCCAATACCCCATTACCATGAATGATGTGATAGTATCATTACTGTCATGGTGTCTTCGGGGTCTCAGAGCAGCCTGAGCTCTTTATGGGGTGGGGGCCGTTGCCCTACCTTTTTCCTCTATAATCTTCTGCTGAAGAATCCTGCTTGGCTGGTGATCAGCAACACCACCCAGAGCTGCAGACTGGCTGTCCGACATGTCGGAATTCCTCCAACTGGAGAAGATATTTGCCATCCGAGGGTCGGAAGACGGCTCCCAAAGGATGTGGAAGCCATTCACCAACTGGTTCTCAGACCTGTTTATAACCAGCAACCAGAAGAGGGAGAGGGGGGAGGCACAGACTAGCCATGGAACATTAAGGAAGGGGGGGGGGGGGGAAGGGAAGGTGAGTGGGGACGAGGGAAAGGGGGTCCGAAAGCACACAAAAAAGACCAAGAAGCACAAGGGACAGAGCCTCGGGGCGGTCTTGAGGGCAAATGGAAAACCAGAGTGAACAACAAAAAAAAACATGCCGGTTAATACACACTCGGGCCAACACTGGGGAGTACAGCAGATCGGCCATAGAGGGAGGGAAGAGAAGTGTGATGATATGCATAAGCAATCATGTGTATAATGATGTACATGACCTCCGACCAGCAGGTGGCAGTGTAAATTTACCATGTGACCCCCATACGTCAAGGAGTTGGGAGTTAGTCGTTGGGAGTTGGTGGATAGTCATACTTCCAGTAGCTCTTGGATAATTTATTAGTATTAGCAATTTGCAACATATTTCTTAGTTATCTTTACCACACACTTGTTTGATAATAAATTACTTCAACCAGTCAAGAACTAGATTTTCTATTGTGCAGCATTCCTACCGGCCAAAGCACAAGCACGAGAACAAGTACATGTAAATATATATAGTTTTTAAAAAATTCATTTATGAGATTTGTGGGATATGGGCATCGCTGGTTAGGTCAGCATTTATAGCCTATCCCTAGCTGCCTTCTTGAACCGCTGCAGCCCCTGAGGTAAGGATACACCCACAGTGATCTTTGTTTGTTTCTGTTTTCTCTTTCGCTCTTTGGTTTATCTCTTTTGTCATTTTAATTTTTCTTTGGTTGTTTTTTCTTTGCTTTGCGTAGCTTGGCAACTTGTCAATTCACCTATGAACTGAAATGTGTAACATAAAATGTGAAAACCAATAAAAACATTTTTAAAATAACGTATCATTGCTGTCCAAATTGGCAGTCAGCTGCCGAAATACTTCATAAATTAATGCTTTGCAGGTTTTAATTTGTTGAAACACATTTGTTTTGGGTGAAAAAGTTAAAAGTGCATTGGGCTTCTTTATGAAATGTGAATAAGCTTAATGCCAAGCTGCTAAATAACATGCTGGCACTGCATAACAATGGGTAAAGTGAAGACTCTAATTGACAAAAATCTTTGGATCCTCACTGTCTTCAGGTGATGTCTTGGAGGACTGGAGAATAGCCAATGTTGATCCTTTGTTTAAGAAGGGTAGCAAGGATAATCAAGGGAACGACAGGCCGGTGAGCCTTATGTCAGAGGTAGGGAAGTTACTGGAGAGAATTCTTCGAGACAGGATCTACTCATCTGCTCCCATTTGGAAGCAAGTGGACATATTAGCGAGAGGCAGCACGGTTTTGTGAAGGGGAGGTCATGTCTCACTAACTTGATAGAGTTTTTCGAGGAGGTCACAAAGATGGTTAATGCAGGTAGAGCAGTGGATGTTGTGTATATGGACTTCAATAAGGCCTTTGACAAGGTCCCTCATGGCAGACTGTTAACAAAAGGTGAAGTCACACGGGATCAGAGATGAGCTGGCAAGATGGATACAGAACTGGCTTGGTCATAGAAGGCAGAGAGCAGCAATGGAAGGGTGCTTTTCTGATTGGAGGGCTGTGACCAGTGGTGTTCCGCAGGGATCAGTGCTGGCAACTTTGCTGTGTGTAGTATATATAAATGATTTGGAGGAAAATGTAACTGGTCTGATTAGTAAGTTTGCGGACGACACAAAGGTTGGTGGAATTACGGATAGCGATGAGAACTGTCACAGGATACAGCAGGATTTAGATCATTTGGAGACTTGGGTGGAGAGATGGTAGATGGAGTTTAATCTGGACAAATGTGAGGTAATGCATTTTGGAAGGTCTAATACAGGTAGGGAATATACAGTGAATGGTAGAACCCTCAAGAGTGTTGACAGTCAGAGAGACCTATGTGTACAGGTCTACAGGTCACTGAAAGGGGCAACACAGGTGGAGAAGGTAGTCAAGAAGGCATATGGCATGTTTGCCTTCATTGGCCGGGGCATTGAGTATAGAAATTGGCAAGTCATGTTGCAGCTGTTAGGACACACTTGGATTATAGTGTTCAATTCTGGTCGCCACACTACTAGAATGATTTGCAGATTTACCAGGATGTTGCCTGGTATGGAGGGCATTAATTATGGGGAGAGGTTGAATAAACTCAGTTTGTTCTCACTGGAACGACGGAGGTTGAGGGGCGACTTGATAGAGGTCTACAAAATTATGAGGGGCATAGACAGAGTGGATGGTCAGAGACTTTTTCTCAGGGTAGAGGGGTCAATTACTAGGGGGCACAGGTTTAAGGTGCGAGGGGCAAGGTTTAGAGGAGATGTACGAGGCAGGTTTTTTACACAGAGGGTAGTGGGTGCCTGGAACTCGCTGCTGGAGGAGGTGGTGGAAGCAGGGACTATAGTGACGTTTAAGGGGCATCTTGACAAATACATGAATAGGATGGGAATAGATGGATACGGATCCCGGAAGTGTAGAAGATTTTAGTTTAGACGGGCAGCATGGCCGGCACAGCCTTGGAGGGCCGAAGGGTCTGTTCCTGTGCTGTACTTTCTTTGTTCTTTGTAATTGCATGTTGTGGTAATCAAGTTTTTGTTTATGCCACTGCATTCAAGGATATGCTTATTTTTACATTTGGAATGTAAACTTGAGGGATGCTGTTGCTCAGGAGAGATTGGTAAAGATTTGGTGAACAAAGAAATTTATAGCAAAGGAACAGACCCTTCAGCCCTCCCAGCCTGCGCCGATCCAGATCCTTTATCTAAACCTGTTGCCTATTTTCCAAGGATCTACTTCCCTCTGTTCCCCGCCTGTTCATATATCTGTCCAGATGCATCTTAAATGATGCTATCGTGCCCACCTCTACCACCTCCGCTGGCAAAGCATTCCAGGCACCCACCACCTTCTGTGTAAAAAACTTTCCACGCACATCTCCCTTAAACTTTCCCCCTCTCACCTTGAAATCGTGACCCCTTGTAATTGACACCCCCACTCTTGGAAAAAGCTTGTTGCTATCCACCCTGTCCATACCTCTCATAATTTTGTAGACCTCAATCAGGTCTCCCCTCAACCTCCGTCTTTCCAATGAAAACAATCCTAATCTACTCAACCTTTCTTCATAGCTAGCACCCTCCATACCAGGCAACATCCTGGTGAACCTCCTCTGCACCCTCTCTAAAGCATCCACATCCTTCTGGTAATGTGGCGACCAGAACTGCACGCAGTATTCCAAATGTAGCCTAACCAAAGTCCGATACAACTGTAACCTGACCTGCCAACTCTTGTACTCAATACCCCGTCCGATGAAGGCAAGCATGCTGTATGCCTTCTTGACCACTCTATCGACCTGCGTTGCCACCTTCAGGGTACAATGGACCTGAACTCCCAGATCTCGCTGTACATCAATTTTCCCCAGGACTCTTCCATTGACAGTATAGTCAGCTCTTGAATTAGATCTTCCAAAATGCATCACCTCGCATTTGCTTGGATTGAACTCCATCTGCCATTTCTCTGCCCAACTCTCCAATTTATCTATAGTTTGCTGTATTCTCTGACAGTCCGCCTCACTATCTGCAACTCCACCAATCTTAGTATCATCTGCAAACTTGCTCATCAGACCATTTATACCTTCGTCCAGATCATTTATGTATATCACAAACAACAGTGGTTCGAGCACGGATCGCTGTGGAACACCTTTCTCCATTTTGAGACACTCCCTTCCACCAGTACTCTCTGTCTCCTGTTGCCCAGCCAGTTCTTTATCCATCTAGCTAGTACACCCTGAACCCCATACAACTTCACTTTTTCCATCAACCTGCCATGGGAAACTTTATCAAATGCTTTACTGAAGTCCATTATATGACATCTAGAGCCCTTCCCTCATCAATTAACTTTGTCACTTCCTCAAAGAATTCTATTAGGTTTGTAAGACATGACCTTCCCTGCACAAAACCATGCTGCCTATCACTGATAAGTCTATTTTCTTCCAAATGTGAATAGATCCTATCCCTCAGTATCTTCTCCAACAGTTTGCCGACCACTGACGTCAAGCTCACAGGTCTATAATTCCCTGGAGTATCCCTGCTATCCTTCTTAAACAAAGGGACAACATTAGCAATTCTCCAGTCCTCCGGGACCTCACCCGTGCTCAGGATGCTGCAAAGATATCTGTTAAGGCCCCAGCTATTTCGTCCCTCGCTTCCCTCAGTAACCTGGGGATAGATCCCATCCGGTCCTGGGGACTTGTCCACCTTAATGCCTTTTAGAATACCCAAAACCTCCCCCTTCCTTATGCCGACATGACCTAGAGTATTTAAACATCCATCCCTAGCCTCAACAGCCATCATGTCCCCCTCCTTGGTGAATACCGATGCAAAGTACACATTAAGAAGCTCACTCATTTCCTCTGACTGCACACATAAATTCCCTCTTTTGTCTTTGAGTGGGCCAATCCTTTCTCTAGTTACCCCCTTGCTCCTTATATGCGAATAAAAGGCTTTGGGATTTTCCTTAACCCTGTTAGCCAAAGATATTTCATGACCCCTTTTAGCCCTCTTTATTGCGCGTTTGAGATTTGTCCTACTTTCCCGATATTCCTCCAAAGCTTCATCAGTTTTGAGTCGCCTCGATCTTATGTATGCTTCCTTTTTCATCTTAGCTAGTCTCACAATTCCATCCGTCATCCATGGTTCCCTAATCTTGCCATTTCTATCTCTCATTTTCACAGGAACATGTCTGTCCTGCACTCTAATCAACCTTCCCTTAAAAGACTCCCACATTTCAAATGTGGATTTACCCTTAAACAGCTGCTCCCAATCCACATTCCCTAGCTCCTGCCGAATTTTGTTATAGTTGGCCTCTCCCCAATTTAGCACTCTTCCTTTAGGACCACTCTCGTCTTTGTCCATGAGTATTCTAAAATTTATGGAATTGTGATCGCTATTCCCAAAGTAATCGCCGACTGAAACGTCAACCACCTGGCCGGGATCATTCCCCAATACCAGGTCCAGTATGGCCCCTTCCCGAGTTGGACTATTTACATACTGCTCTAAAAAACTCTCCTGGATGCTCCTTACAAATTCTGCTCCATCTACACCTCCAACACTACACGAATCCCATTCAATGTTGGGGAAGTTAAAATCTCCCATCACAACCATCCTATTACTCCTACATTGTTCTATAATCTGTCTACATATTTGTACCTCTACTTCACGCTCGCTTTTGGGAGGCCTATAGTAAAATCCCAACAATGTTACTGCACCCTTCCTATTTCTTAGCTCTATCCATATTGCCTCAGTGTTCGAATCCTCCATTGTGCCCTCCTTAATCACAACTGTGATATCATCTCTGACCAGTAATGCAACTCCTCCACCCCTTTTACCTCCCTCTCTATCCCTCCTGAAGCATCTATACCCTGGGATATTTAGTTGCCAGTCTTGCCCCTCCCTCAACCAAGTCTCTGTAATACCAATAACATCATATTCCCAGGTACTAATCCAAGCCCTAAGTTCATCTGCCTTACCTGCTACACTTCTTGCATTAAAACAAATGCTCCTCAGACCACCTGTCCCTTTGCGATCATCATCTCTTCCCTGTCTACTCTTCCCCTTAGTCACATTGAGTTTATTATCCAGTACCTTACTGGCTTTAGTTGCTGCCTCTTCACATTGTAATTTTGCGATGGCTGGAAGGTATATAATTCACTCCCGTTGTAAAGTGTATTTGCCATTCACAATATGGCCCTTTGCGAGATTTCATGGGGATTTAACCCTCACGAATAGCGGGACTTTAATGTGTTCAACATAATCTGTAATGAGAGGGCCCTGCGTACCCCTCACTGCATCATTACCATCAAGCTGAGGAACCAACACTGGTTCAATGAGGAGTGTAGAGGAGCCTACCAGGAGCAGCATCAGGTATAACTGAAAATGAAGTACCAACCTGATGAAGCTGCATTCATGTTAAGCAGTGGAAGCAGTTTGCTGTAGACAGAGCTAAGTGGTGCCATAACCGTCTGATCAGATGAACGCTCTGCAGTCCTGCCACATCCAATCATGAATGATGATAGACAATTAACCAACCAACTGGAAGAGCAGAATCAATGAACATCCCCTTGAGATGCCTCCAAGGACACTGAGGGAAGTGGAAGTGGAAATTGTGGAGGCACTGGCCATTATTTTTCAGTCTTCCTTTGATTCAGCAGTGGTACCAGGGGGACTGGAAAATTAAAAACATTACAGCCTTGTTAAAAAAAAGGTGTAAAAATAAGCCCAGTTAGTTTAATTTTGGTGGTGGGAAACTTTTAGAAACAATAATTCAAGACAAAATTAAGAGTCACGTGGTCAAATGTGAGTTAATTAAGGAGAAACATGATTTCTTGAGGGAAAATCATGTTTAACTAACTTGGTGGAGTTTTCTGAAGAGTCAGCAGAGAATTGATGAGGGTAATGCTATTGATATGGTGTGCATGGATTTCCAATCGTAATTTGATATGGTGCCGCACAACTGTTATGGGCAAAGTTATAGCACATTGAATTAAAGGGACAGAAGCATGATGGGTACAAAATTGGCTGAGTGTCAAGAAACAGAGTAGTGGTTAATAGGTGTTTTGGCCCCGGAGGAAACTTCAAAATGGAATGACCCAGTAGTTAGTGTTAAAACCCTTGGAATTACTGATATATTGATGACATAGACTTGAAATACAGGTTACAATTTTAAAATGTGTTAATTATACAAAACTTGGAAACATTGTGAACGGTGGGTTGGATAAGGGCGTAGACAAGTTGGTGGAACGGTCAAACAGGAGGCAGATGAAGTTCAATGTGAAGAAATGTGTTTGGAGAAAGTTTTTAGGAAGGACAGACAGAGAGGAAAAGATGGTGGACTTACATTGTTGATTAAAGAAGATGTTGATACTGACAATGTGCAATCTGGAACCAAAGAGAAAATGCTGGAAAATCTCAACAGGCATGGCAGCATCTGTAGGGAGAGAAAATAACTAATGTTTTGAGTCCAGATGACCCTTTGTCAAAGCTAAAAGACAGAGAAAGTGGGAAATATTTATACTGTGAAGTGAGAGAATGAAAGATGAGTCATAGCCACAGAAACCAAGGGAACAGGGTGCTAATAGCCTCAGAAAGCTAGGGAAAGACTGCTAATGCCAGTCCCCAGAGAGAACAAAAGGTGTGAAAGGCCAAAGAGCAGAGAAGCTAGCATCAGAGGGTAAATCTGTGCAATCTGGGTTGAGTTAAGAAACACCAAGGGACAAAAAACATTGGTAGGGATGGTATACAGTTTAAAATTCAGCAAAGGAAGACCTAGGGATTGATTAAGAAAGAAAAATACAGCGTTGGACTGTGGTGAGAACAGTAAGAAGTCTTACAACACCAGGTTAAAGTCCTGTTGTTTCAAACACTAGCTTTCGGAGCACTGCTCCTTCCTCAGGGAATGAAGAGGTATGTTCCAGAAACATATACATAGACAAATTCAAAGATGCCAGACATTAAGTTTCTACAAAGATGCAAGAAAGCAGACAAAATCCCGAAAGGACTACAGATCACAAACCCACTCAAGTCAAAATCCTACCAACTGTCCTGGATTGAGACAATTCACACCTCTTTAACCTGGGGTTACCCCATCTCTGGATCTGTGAAGACTTAATTACCTGCAAATGCTTGCATTCTAAGCATTGTCTGGCATCTTTGAATTTGTCTATATATATGTTTCTGGAACATACCTCTTCATTCACCTGAGGAAGGAGCAGTGCTCCGAAAGCTAGTGCTTGAAACAAACCTGTTGGACTTTAACCTGGTGTTGTAATACTTCTTACTGTGCTCACCCCAGTCCAATGCCGGCATCTCCACATCTCAAAGTGGAGAGCAGCCTCTGGGACTGTGGTGACATTTACATTTTACATTTAATGCACATATGCGAGTGGCATATTACTCAGTATGGACTGCCTGCAACAACAATTGTTTGAGGTTGAATTTACAGTAGCTCAATCAATGCTAAGCTGGATGGTGGGTGGGCTATAGAGAGGCTTTGGAGACAGCTGTGGATGCTGAGCCCGTCCCAATTGACAGCATTAAATCTGCTATGACACAAACTGTATCTGCTTTAATAGGAATTTTTTATTTTTATTGTAAAGAGCCGATCATAGTTTGTTGATACATGGAAATAAACTTGAGGCTTCCATGAAAAATTTGCAGTATGCACAGAGTCCTGTATATGATTAATTCATTTGGTCTGAACTGGGAAGACAGCAAAGAACCCTGAGGCTCCAAATTGCCCGATTCCAATAGAAATTTACAGTGTTTGAGATTAGCTGGCTATTCAAATCTCTCGTCAAAGTTTTAAGTCATTAACAAAGTAAATTTTCTGCTTGTTTTTACATACATTAAGGAGTGATGTCATGAGCTGTATACAGAAATAATGGAGTCTCCTGTGACTTAGAATATTAGTTTATAAGACAGTAATTTCTTTCCTACATTCATCAGCAATGCTCACTGGCCAGGGCAAACAACCAAAATAAATACAGGTACAGAGCATGAAGAATTATTCAGGTTAGATTGGAACATCTTCATTGTGCAAACAAACACCCCACTATTACTGTACTAACTAGAAATGGAATGGATAATTAATGCAATTAAATCCATTTCAGATTTAGATTCCTAACCACCAACCCAACCCCACCTGCCCAGGAGTGGACTGGCTGATAGGAGACCATATAATCAGGCAGGAAGACACCTGGTGGAGAGTCCGTCACCTTCCCGACTCCCCCGATTAAATCAGGAGTGGGGAAGGTTGAGGATGCCTTATCATCCAAAATGAAGTCTTCAAATGACAAGTTAATGTCTGCTCAAGGGTTTCATCTTATTGCCACTAATATTCTACCAGTTTTATGGGGTCTGTCCGGCATTTGGGGAGGCTGACTAGTAAAAGCTGACGTCTTCCTTGCAGGGTGGGCGGGGCCTAATTATCAGACACTTTGTGGTCAAAGGAGAGCCCCTGTGCATCCTTGTTGAAAAAGCACCACAGTGCCTTCTGCAATGACCCCATAAACCCTCGCTGGGAACTGCCTGAGTGACCTCGGTGAGCCCAAACCACTCATCTGTGTTCAAGGCCTCCTCCATAGTTGTGCTTGGGCCGGCTGCAATCTGAAGTGCCGGAGGCTCTCTGTTTGGCTGGCAGATCTTCGAGGTGAGCTCTTCACTTTTAATGGCACCCAATAGCATGCAAGCAACTACATGATTGATATTTCATCCCATCAGAGCTCCTGGAAATGGCCGAGATAGGGTTTTCCATGTTTTTCCAGGACGACCAATTAGGCATCGAGTTCATCCTAAGTTGTGTGTAATTGTTGCTTTAGGCCTCAATCAACTCATCGGTTGTTTCAACAATCCAAGTTAAATTTTTGGGCAACACAACACTGTTACTTACATATCTAATAGCTTGTACAAAGACATCTTTTGTTAACTGATCTTAAAAAAGGACGGATAACTTCATCCTCTTTACTACAGGAGATGTTATGCATATGAAATGAATACTTCAAACAATGCATTAAAATCTTGCACCTACAAAATGTACAAGCAAATAAATAGGGGCACTCTACGACCTATCCAAGGTTTGATAACAGTTAAATTAGTACTGGTGTCATGTTCAATTATGTCTGCAAGGATGTGGCCCCATTAGTATTAGTTTGCAGGTTCAGTTACCAATAGCAATCATGATGTTCCATTGGTACAGTGATTGAAAGTGACACAAGCACAAGTTGAGCTTTGCGTATTTTCTTAAATTTGGGAATATATCTTCCTCGTTTCAGAGCTGTTTTTGAAGTAATTGAAAGCTCAGTGTTATTTCAGATTACTTAATCAGGCTGATCTTAGATTTATGTTACCAATGTGTTTAAATAATAAATCACACAGCTAATTATACATTGAGGTTTGGCTGTGGTGAAGTGAAGCTTGGAGAAAGCACAGCAGTGGAAAACCCTGTGATTTTGTCTCTTGGAATAAATCACAAAAAATTACTGACCTGATAAAATCCAGTTAACTAATTTAACAGGTAGATGCATGTGTCATCTAGGAATGCTGTTCCGATCTGAATTTTGTTTGGTTAAAATGTAACGTTGGCGGGATGGTAAAAAAAGGCTCAGAGGACTTTCATAGATTAGCTTACCCATCTATGCAGTTTGACCTTCAATCAAATTGCTGTAAATTGGCTGATCTTTTGTTTTCCGAATACTGATTATCTTTTGTACAATTACCAGGAACATTATGTAACAAGTGAGGAGGGCACTCAATAGACCACATACCTCCGACTCACTGTGTTAATTCAAATTTATTACAGTTACGCAGCTCTTCCTCGAGGCTTTTCCCTGCCTGGTTGATAATCTGTAAGATCAATCCTCCATGTCTTGCGGGGCGGCGGAGGGGAGGACGGCAACCGCGCATGCGCGGGTTGGCGCCGGCCAACCTGCGCATGCACAGGTGACGTCATTTAGGCGCCGCCGGCCGCGTCATTTACGCGGCGCCACTTTTACGCGGGCGTCAAGGCTCGGCGTGCGTAATTGACGCGACGTCGCTCCTAGCCCTCTGGGGGTGGGAGAATAGGGGGCGAGGAGCGTCCTCCGACGCCGGAATGAAACACTCCGGTTTTCACTCCGTCGTCGGCACTTTGTCTCCCTTTGGGAGAATCACGCCCCCTATCTTCCAATGTTAAGGGTCCTTTAAAAAATTCCAGGATCCGGGCTTGATCAGCATTTTTATCAAAAATGTATCAGTTCTCCATTGGGCCATAACCTATGTGTGTCTTGGATTTTGTTGAAATTTGTCCATTAGTTTTGGGGTTGTATTGTGGTGGAGCTAATGAAGCAAAATTAGGGTAATTTATATTTGGGAGTATCCTATATCAAGAAGGAGAATTTAAATTGTCCATAGCCACCGTTGGAAATCTCCAGATCAGGTTACAGGAATGGGGGCAGATTTTTCCAACTGTGCATTAACCAAACGGACTTTGGGAACAATGTGAATCATACGCATTCAACACACCTAATTTGAATGTGATGGGCAAACCCAGGTGTGGGGAAAACAGCCCTTTCATTTGAAAATTGTTCATGGTAGAGGGCAGGGGGCACTGTGAAATGAGATCAGAAAATCTTATCTTGCTGTAGGATTTAAAAGCTTGCAGCAGCTTAAAGGAACAGATACCCAGGGGCCAATTTTAACTGCTACTGCTGTGTGAACATGATGGTGGTAGCATGAAAATAACATCAGCTCACTTACCTGATCCATTTATGCTAACACTTCAGTTGTTGCCGTCTTGGCTGGAGCTTTACAATGGTGGCCAGATTGCCACCTGGTTCAGGCGGAAGACCTCTTTTATCATGTAAATTGGTGCCTTGTGATGAACATAGGGCATCCATTGTAATTATGAGGTACAAATAGCAGTGAGTGCACCATGTACTGTGCATAGGTATTGACTGGCCTAAGCAGCAGTCCTAAACACAACCTGTAAAAATGCTGTTTACTTTTATATCTCTGGTATCAGAAAGGAGGTACAGCCCAGTTCCTCAAAAATATTCCTTTTTGCTGTTGATCCTTGTGTGCACCCAACAACACCACACACGCCCATGCACCTCTTCCACCCCCCCCCCCCCCCCCCCCCCACCCCCATCCCCCACCCCTCCACAACCTTAAGCTATAATTCTCAGCTGGGCCCAAGAAGGAGCTGGTTAATTTCTGCCCTCTTCGAATCGATAAAAGAGCCTATGAAAATGCTTCAAAATGGCTCAAGTGTCACAGTGGTCCGAAGGGCAGGTGGTCCACTTAACAGCCCCTCTTTTGTGAAATGGAAAATTATACAGCCATTGCTGTGAATGTTGAAGAGCACCCCGAGTCTGAATTTTTAAAACTAATTTTGCGACTTCCAATTTTTGTAGCCCTCTCACGAGGAGTGCAGACTTGCAATTCAGGTGCATGCTCCTCTCCCCTCATTTAATGGTGCTTATATGGTGCTTTTCACAGCCACCAGACATCTCAAAGCACTTCACAGCAGTGAAGACATTTTTGAAGTGTAGCCATTGGTGTCATAGGAAATATAACATCTAATTTGGGCTGAGCAGTCTTCCACAAACGGCAACATGGTAATGGCCAGGTGATCTCTTTTTGAGATCTAGATTGAGTGATAAGTATTGGTTAGGAAGCCAGGGATATTGCTCTTGCTATTCTTTTATATCCACCATCCAGGTAGATGGGACCTCGGTTTTATGCCTCATCCAAAGATGGCACTCCCACAGTACTGTACCAGAGTGCCAGCTTTGATTTTTTTGCTCAAGGTCTCTAGTGGGATTTAAACATGATTTGCATTGTATCCATGATACTCATAATTATCTCCTCCTGGGGCAGAACGGTGGCGCAGTGGGTTAGCACTGCGGCCTCACGGCACCAAGGTCCCAGGTTCGATCCCGGCTCTGGGTCACTGTCCGTGTGGAGTTTGCACATTCTCCCCGTGTTTGCGTGGGTTTCGCCCCCACAACCCCAAGATGTGCAGGGTAGGTGGATTGGCCACACTAAACTGCCCCTTAATTGGAAACAATGAATTGGGTACTCTAATTTATTTTTTAAAATTATCTACTAATACTGGGGATGAACTCCTTCATTATTTTCCATGCTTTAGATTTGCATATACAACACAGAATCTTTTTAGTCAATAAACTCTAGCTTCCACCATTGAAATGCTGCTTTCTTTATGTTCATTTTCTCCTTTTGAACATTTCCACAATCCACTTCCAGCTATATTCATTTGCATATGTGAAAATGAGGACCTGTTGTGTCCGGCATATCCTTCGAAAGGATTCTAGTACATTGGGTTAGATCATAGATCATAGAATTTACAGTGTAGAAGGAGGCCATTCTGCCCATTGAGTCTTCACCGGCCCTTGGAAAGAGCACCCCACTTAAGCCCACACTATCACCCTATCTCCGTAACCCAGTAACCCCACCTAACCTGTTGGACACTAAGGGACAATTTGGAGGAAACCTATGCAGACACGGGGAGAAAGTGCAAACTTCACACAGTCACCCAAGGCCGGAATTGAAACCAGGACACTGGAGCTGTGAGCAGCGGTGTTAACCACTGTGCAACCGTGCTGCCCCTAACCCCACCTTACCTTTTTGGACACTAAGGGACCATTTAGCATAGCCAGTCCACCTACTCTGCACATCTTTGAATTGTGGCAGGAAACGAGAGCACCCGGAGGAAACCCACGCAGGCACCGGGAGAAAGTGCAAACTCCACACAGACAGTTAGAAGGTGCAGCAGTGTAAAAAGTGTCTATGTTCAGTAACTACTATCATGATTGAAGTGTTGGCTAGTGTAGACTTGAGAGATGAACAGACACTTCCAATACTGATGAAGGTTCAACTCAATTTTATTAACTACTTCTAACTAACCAATACACGATGACTGTGGGTCTAAATGATGCTAACTTAAACTAGAGACCTAAGCCTTGTCCGAACCAGTTGATTCAGTACGTGGTATGAGTCTGTGCTGGGCTGGATGAGTTCTTGTTACACTGTGAGGCAGCACCCAGAATGAGCTGGAACCATGGTGCCCTTTGCCTTTATGGTGTGTGTATTCTAACTGGTGATTGGCTGCGGTGTTTGTACATGTTGATTGGTCCCTGTGTGTGTCCATCAGTGTGTGTCTGCACAATGATATACTGGTGTATATTATGACATCCCCCTTTTATAAAAAATGTTGATATCGGCATGTGATAATAAATAGTGTGGGTGTGTGGAGAATGTACCTAGTTATGTGTGAGGTGCGAAGACATATGTACAAAGCTATTTACAGAGGAAGGTGCCTGGTGCAGATTACTACCATGAACTGGAACAACCAAGAAATCTATTTACAAATCACTGGAGAACGAATGCAACAATGGAGGATATAGGAAAAAAAAACTTTTCAGAAAGTCCACATGTGTACAGAGTTCATAAGTTCAGTCTCTGAGGTGGGCGACGAACTCTGTTTGACCGGCTCAAGGGTGGGGCAATGGCTGGCGCCTCAGGAGCTGGGAGGGCTGCAGCACTGTCAGGGGCAGGCAGAGTGACCAGAAGCGCCACACAGTCCACGGCGGGATCAGTAGAAGAGCTGGTCGGAGGATCCCGTGATGACCCTGGAACCAGGCGAAGAGCACGCCTGTTGAGGCGCCAAATGGATCCATCCGGTAAGCGGACCAGGAAGGAGCGGGGGGCCACCTGCCTTAGAACGACAGCAGACACAGACCAGCCACCATCCAGGAGGTGGATGCGAACCTTGTCGTGTGGATGGATGTCGGGAAGGTCAGCAGCCCATGAGTCGTAGGAAGATTTCTGCTGCAGTTGAGACATGTGCATGCGGTGGAGCACGGGGACATGGTCGAGGTTGGGAGTGAGAATCGATGGCACCGTCATTCTGAGGGTGCGGTTCATTAGTAGCTGAGCAGGCGACAGGCTGGTGGAGACCGGAGCGGAGCAAGATGGAAATCTGAGCCAGCGTCGGCGGCCTTGCTGAGGAGCCGCTTAACGATGGGGACCCCCTTTTCCGCCTTCCCATTGGATTGGGGGTATAGGGGACTGGACGTGACGTGCTTGAAGTTGTAGTGTCGGGCGAAGCCGGCCCATTCCTGGCTCACGAAACAGGGGCCATTGTCTGACATGACCGTCAGCGGAATGCCATGTCGGGCAAATGTTTCCTTACACGCCCTGATCACAGCCGAGGATGTGAGATCGTGCAGCCTGATGACCTCCGGGTAACTGGAGAAGTAGTCGATGATGATGACGTAGTCCCTGCCCAATGCATGGAACAAGTCGATGCCCACTTTGGTCCAAGGCGATGTGACGAGCTCATGGGGCATCAGGGTCTCCCGTGGTTGGGCGGGCTGAAAACGTTGGCAGATAGAGCAGTTGAGCACCACATTGGCGATGTCATCATTGATGCCCGGCCAGTAGACAGCTTCTCTGGCCTTGCGGCGGCACTTCTCGATTCCTAAATGGCCTTCATGGAGTTGCTCCAACACTAGCTGACGCATGCTTTGTGGAATGATGATGCGATCCAATTTCAGGAGCACCACGTCGACAACCCCCAGGTCATTGCGGACGTTGTAAAATTGCGGGCATTGGCCCTTGAGCCACCTGTCTGACATTAGACGCATCACCCGCTGCAGAAGTGGATCAGCCGCAGTCTCACGGCGTATTTGCATCAGTCGTGCATCCGAAGCTGGCAAATGGGAGGCTGCAAGCTGAATTTGAGCATCTAGTTGGCAAATGAAGCCGCCATGATCACACGGAGTTGTGATCGACCTTGAGAGGGCATCGGCAATGGTAAGGTCCTTGCCAGGGGTATAGGTCAGTTGAAAGTCATACCTGCGCAGCTTGAGTAGGATACACTGGAGGTGAGGCGTCATGTTATTCAAGTCCTTTTTGATAATATTTACAAGCGGGCGGTGGTCGGTTTCAACCGTGAACTGCGGCAGTCCATAGACGTAGTCGTGGAACTTCACGACTCCAGTGAGAAGGCCGAGACACTCTTTCTCAATTTGTGCATAGCGCTGCTCTGTGGGGGTCATCGCCCGCGACGCATACGCAACGGGGGCCCATGACGAGGCCTCGTCTCGTTGCAGGAGCACGGCACCAATCCCCGACTGACTGGCATCGGTAGAGATTTTAGTCTCTTTGGTCGGGTTGAAAAAGGCCAACATCGGGCCATGGAAAGCTTGGCCTTCAGCTCTTGCCATTCACGCTCGTGAGCCGGGAGCCATTGGAAATCTGTGGTTTTGCGGATCAGGTCTCTGAGGGCCATGGTGTGTGAGGTGAGATTCGGGATGAACTTCCTGAGGAAATTCACCATACCGAGGAACCAGAGGACCGCTTTCTTGTCCTCGGGTGTCTTCATGGGCGTGATTGCTGCAATCTTGTCCTCGTCCGGACGCACCCCCTCGTAGGAGATGTGATCCCCCAGAAACTTGATACTCGACTGGCCAAAGGAGCATTTGGCCTTATTGAGGCGGAGGCCGTGTTCGTGGATGCGCCTGTAAACACGCTTAAGGCGGGCAATATGTTCCTGCGGGGTGGTGCAATTAATACTGCCGTTGATATACACCACTAATCTCATAATGAGCACTCAGTTTGGATTTCACCAGAATCAGACAGCCCCCGAACTCATTGCAGTCTTGATCCAAACATTGATGCAGGAGGTGGCTGCTAGAGGAAAAAAAGGCATAGTTATCCTCAACATCAAGATAATATTTGAATAAGGCTGGGATTTTCCTGTCCAATGTGAACCACTGCGGGTAGGACTGGTAAATCTGGAGAGCACCTAAAGGGCGTTGACTTTGGGTAGAAATCTCCAGCGGGACTGAAAAATTCCACTCTAAGTATACCCCAAAACAATCCTAGCAAAACTGAAGCTATTTGGTGCCCAAGAGGCATTGATGCCATATCTTCTGCAAAAGAAGATGGTTGTAGTTGTCAGAGACCAGTCAGCATAGTTCCTGATCATGTTCACAGGAGTTCCTCAGGGAAACAACCTTGGTCTACTCACCTCCGGCTGACTCATCTATTATCATTCTGCTGTCATATGGTCAAGACTAGGGCCGGGATTCTCCCCTATCCGGCGGGGCGGGGGGTCCCGGTGTGTTGGAATGGCGTGAACCACTCCGGCGTCGGGCCGCCCCAAAAGTGCGGATGTCTCCGCACCTTTAGGATCCAAGCTCTCACATTGAGGGGCTAGGCCCGCGCCGGAGTGGTTCCTGCTCCGCTGGCTGGCGTGAACGGCCTTTGGCGCCATGCCAGCCGGGGCCGAAAGAACTTCGCTGGCCGGCGTAAGTCCGTGCATGCGCCGGAGCATCAGCGACTGCTGACGTCATCCTGGTGCATGCGCAGGGGAGGGGGTCTCTTCTGCCTCCCCCATGGTGAAGACCATGGCGAAGGCGGAAGAAAAAGAGTGCCCCCACAGCACAGGCCCGCCCGCCGATCGGTGGGCCCCGATCGCGGGCCAGGCCACCGTGCGGGCACCCCCCGGGGTCAGATCACCCCGCGCCAGCCCCCAGGACCCCGGCGCCCGCCTGCGCCGCCAATCCCGCCGGTAAGGTAGGTGGTTTAATCCACGCCGGCAGGAGAGGCTTGTCAGCAGCGGGACTTCGGGCCATTGTGGGCCGTAGAATCACCGCGGGGGATCCGCCGACCAGCGCGGCGCAATTCCCTCCCCTGCCGAATCTCGGGTGCCGGAGAATTCGGGACACGGCGTGGGCGGGATTGGCGCCGGCTCCGGGCGATTCTCCGACCCGGTGGGGGGTTGGAGGATCCCGCCCTGGGGCTGTTTCCCGATGATTAAAATGGGCACGATTAAGTGGCCTTGTCACGCCCAACCTGGTGTCATGACGAGGCCATTGAATCTCATGAGATGCCTTGCGTGAGATTTGTAATGCTAGAGAAATCTCATGAGATTCAACCGAAACTTGGAAGGTGTCACAATCTGGACCAAAATACATGCACCAAATTCTCTGGGCTCCTGGGAACTAACGACCTCTCCAGCGATGCCCCATCTGGGCGGCGTTTAGTACTGGTCCATATAGACATGGGGCAGGTGTAACGGCACCTGGGGGGTTTCCCAGACCATTGCACAGGGACAGGGCAGGGTGGTACCCTGACTCTTCCTCCAGGCACCTTAGAACTGCCAACCTGGCACTTCCGAGATGCCTTTGTTGCACTGCCAGAGGCAGTGCCAGAGGCAGTGCCAGGGTGGCAGTGCCAGGTTTCCCAGTTGTCAGGTTGGCACTGCCACACGTCGGAGTCTGAGGGGGATGGAGGATTCTGAAGTTTGGGGGGAGGGTAAAGGGGGTGCGTCCTGAAAGGGCGGTCCCAAAATGGGGGGTATGGAGGTCTGAAAATGGGAGGACCGAGACATCTGTGGTGCAGCAACCAAAGAGGAAAGAGTCGAATTGGATCCCTCGGAAGGCCACTGCCCTACACTCGATATGTACGCTCAAGCCGTCTGGAGTCGTGTCAATGTCAGATTCATCAGTCGCACTCACAACACAACACCGAACGTCACCCAAGCACAACGCAACGCCATCCGCGCTCTCAGGACCAACCTTAACATCGTCATCAAAACAGCAGACAAAGGAGGGGCCACCATCATACTGAACAGAACGGACCTCTCTGGCTACAGCGAGGGCACCTTGAAACCCATCGTACAAGGAACGCCCAGCTTCTGTCGCAATACGACGGACTTCTTACAGAAACTCAGCACCCATGGACCAGTTGAACCAGGAACATTCCTCGTCACAATTGAAGTCTTGGCACTCTCCACCAGCATCCCCCATGACGACGACATTGCTGCAACAGCCTCAGTACTCAACACCGACAACTGCCAATCTCCAGAAGCAATTCTACAACACATCTGCTTCATTCTGGATCACAACGTCTTCACCTTCGACCACAAGTTCTTCAACCAGACACACGGTACAGCTATGGGGACCAGATTCGCACCTCAATATGCCGACATCTTCATGCACAAGTTTGAACAAGACCTCATCACCGCACAGGACCTTCAACCGATGTTATACACCAGATACACAATGACATCAATAAGTTTCATCCCACCATCAGACTCACCATGGACTACTCTCTAGAATCAGTTGCATTCTTGGACACACTCATCTCCATCAAGGACGGTCACCTCAGCACTTTGCTTTACCACAAGCCCACAGATAACCTCACGGTGCTCCATTTCTCCAGCTTCCACCCGAAACACATTAAAGAAGCCATCCCCTATGGACAAACCCTTTGTATGCATGGATCTGCTCAGATGAGGAGGTACGTGACAGAAATCTGCAGACGCTGAAAGACGCCCTTGTAAGAACGGGATATGCGCTCGACTCATCGATTGACAGTTCCAATGCGCCACAGCAAAAAACCCCACCAACCTCCTCAGAAGGCAAACACGGGACAGAACTGACGGAGTACCCTTCGTCGTCCAGTACTTCCCCGGAGCGGAGAAATTATGACATCATCTCCACAGCCTTCAACACACCATTGATGAAGATAAACATTTTGCCAAGGCCATCCCCACACCTCCATTACTTGAATTCAAACAACCTCAAACCTCAAACAGACCATTGTTTGCAGCAAACTACCCAGTCTTCAACATGTGTACCACCATTACAAGTGAGAACACCACCCACCAGGTACGCGGTACATACTCGTGCGATTTGGCCAACGTTGTCTACCTCATACGCTGGAGGAAAGGATGTCCCAAGGTGTGGTACATTGGTGAGACCATGCAGATGCTGCGACAACGAATGAACATCGCGTGACAATCGCGAGGCAGGAATGTTCCCTTCCAGTCGGGGAACACTTCAGCATTCAAGGGCATTCAGCCTCTGATCTTTGGGTAAGCGTTCTCCAAGGCGGCCTTCAGGGCGCACGACAGAGCAGAATCACGGAGCAGAAACTTATAGCCATGTTCCGCATGCATGAGTACGGCCTCAACCGGGACCTTGGATTTATGTCTCACTACATTCACCCCCCACCACCTGGCCTGGACTTGCAAAACCCTATCAACTGTCCTGGTTTGAGACAATTCACACCTCTTTAACATGAGATTATCCTTCTCTCCAGACGCACCGTCTGGACCTGTAAAGACTGAATTACTTGCAAAGACTCACATTCAAAGTATCATCTTGCATCATTGAATTTGTCTATATATGTGTGTATGGAACCCAGCTCTTCATTCACTTGATGAAGGAGTTGCTTACTGAAAGCTAGTGATTCGAAACAAACCTGTTGTATGACTTTTTACTGTGCCCACCCCAGTCCAACACCGGCATCTCCACATCATGTATCATATGCAGCTGCGAGTTGACAAATGATTAGCAACATTTATGCCACAGAACTATCAGGTAATGACTATGTCCAACAAAAGGAAGGTTAGTCACTTTCCTTTGACCATTAACAACTATCAACACCTTGACCAGAAGATAGGCTGGATAAAGCACATCAACATCATGGCTACAAGAAGTAGACAGCGGCTGGATACTCTTTGCTGAGTAGATTACTGACTGACCCCTCAAAACCTAACCACCATCCACAAGGTTTGAACCAGGAGTCTGAACCTATGTGTTTTCCACACCCTGCTATAGGCTGCCGTGCGATGCTTCATTATCAGAGGATTGGTGATTAGAATGGAACTAATATTTATTAATTAATTCACCTGTAAAGAAACTCCCAGTCATTTATTTATTTGATAGGAACCAAGCAAAAACAGTTTGTAGTCCATGGGAAATATTGTACAAACCAAATTATTTTGTTAGACATTTCCATTGTCCACCTTCTAGATCCCTCAATCTCCCCCTTGTAACAGCTGTATTCTGAGCAACGTCACAGGAGAGTAATAGTGTGACAAATTAATTCACAGATAAATATAAATAAAAGTTTTTTTAATTCAGCATTTATATATTTTATCCTAATTTACATTTGTATTATTTTCAAGCTTCATTAAACCTGTACTGCATGGAAATATTGTTAACAAAGTACTTTTGGCTCAGAGATCTCATTTTACCCATGACAGTGATCACTGTGTCTGAGAAACTAATTGAACGCTGTTGTATCTTTGAATGATCCAACAATAACTTTGGGCGTCATGTCATCATCACTTGCAGATACGTGAAATTTCTGCTGTTGAGTATTTTTTTGTTTAAAATTACAATAATTTTTTTATGTCACATTACATTTCTGCTACTAGTTCCTGAAGGATTTTAAACAACAGTTCCTTGCAATAAATCCAATGGCTTTGTTGTAGAATCCCAATATTACAATTGAGATATTTATATTATTTACATAAATAATCACCTGTATCACTAAACCTCAACCTATGTATAAGTAGGCAATACAACAGAAACATAGATTATAACTATGGAATAGATCCATAATAACAGTTTTGAGTACATCTATGATTTAATTGTTTATAATTACTTTTGCAACTATTCAACTGTACAGATATTTTTGACATGAAGTTGTAACACTTAAAAAAGTTGAGGTAACATCATAATGAAGACCAAATAACACTGCTTAAATAATAGCAAAGTATTAAGCTCCGTGCAAATGTCTCTCTCAGGAACAGAAATAAGGTAGGACAAATATTTCCTTAAGTAACTAGCAGATCGACTTATAAATATGTTATATATCATAATTTATTGAATTTATGACATAATTACAGTTCATCTGTACATTCAATACATTTCTCAACAAAGACATGTCATTTTATTACTTTGGGAATGTGTGTTGTGCGTTCTCAGCTTCAGACATTGTATATGATACATGGCTTCATTCTGAATCCATTATGATTTGATAAGTCAATCTGCCTTCCTTCATTTTAAGCCACTGATGCAATCTTTATCTTTGATTGCTTCAAACAATATTTAATAAAAAATTGTAACAAATTATTAAATAATAGTGCTCAGATTAAAATTAGGGTAAATTTTGACTGTGTGATTGTGTAACATGGGTGGTGTTGATTCCTTCGCCTTTTTACATCTCTTATCAGCTTCATTTCCATTGACTTCAAAGAAAATGAAAATCAAGACAGTCGCATATGACGATGGAATCGACATCATCATGTTACACAATCACCAAAAGTCATTATAAACCCCCAACTAAGTTCTATCAAAATAGAATACGTCTCCATGCAAGTCTGTGTACAGCACACATCCCAGCACCTAAAACTGTACTGTATTCCAACAAAGCTTTTTTGAAAAGTTTAATTAAACTTATACAAGCAAATCCAGTTACAGAATGCTGTCAACGATTTAAACATTAGCAATTGAATAAATAAAATTATTTTTGCAGATTGAGATATAATTTACAGCAAATCTATTTATTATATTACCCAGGTCATAATGATGTTGAGTGCACAAAGTATGTAACAGTTGGGTATATTTTGTACATATTTGGTTGTTAAGCATATTGCCAACTTCAACATGTATGATTGAACTTAATCATACAGTCTTTAGCAGTCTTGAAATTTAGCAAAATATCTAACAATATTTGTACTCTAAATTTCATCTGAAAAATCTCACACCGCTCTCTGAGCCTAAGTCAACTTCATGTAACACGCAAAAAGTCAAGCCTGTTAACACCCGGTTAGGTTGCAGTACAAGTTTCATGAATCTACTTTGTAAAGAAATCAAGAATTACATTTTGTCTATTCAGCGACGTGGAAATTAGTAATTTTCAACTGCATTATTAAAGGAAATATTTAATGTAGTTTAATGGATCACACATCCAATGCCTTCCTAAACTGCAGTGAAAAACTCACAATTGTGTGGTGTCGATGCTAATTTATTAATTATGTTTCTGTAAAGATTGCAATTCAACAAAATAGCATGTGAAATAATTTAAGCCAATTCATGATTTTTCATTAATGGCCTGTTCTTGCTGATGCGTTAGAACTGATTGGTTTTGTGAAATACACGACAAAACAATACAATTCCAGAGTATAAAGTCAATCCGATTGTCACAGACAACAATGACTATCGTATATAATAGTCCACATCCTGCTTATGTGCAACACATGACATAAGAGTGAAGGTAACTTGAATGTATCGGTATTAATTTTTCTAAGTTTATCCATAATTTTATAAATTACCATTATGTCAGAGTAAATTAGAAATATATTGACCTTGAAACATGTATTTTCCACCTTGCCATGTGTGGAACTCATTTCAAATATTCCAGTACTGATTTTAATAATGTGATGAATGCTGGTTAATCCTACAAATTGGAATTGACAATATATTTCCACAGCTCTTGCTCCATATTTTAAATCCACTTCTATTTGCAAATTACCGCAAACTTGATTTTCCTCACATTTCTGTTTCATTTTTCTCACCATTTCTCTTTTTAAGAGTCAAAAAGGCACAAGGCAGTAAAGACAAGGAAATGTTACTGCAGTGTATTATAATGTCAATAATCTGGATACTTTGAAAAGATTACAGAAACAAAATGATTAGAAATTATGATTAAATCTGATTATATATGATTATCTAATTTATATAATACAGTTTTCTTATGTTTTACACTAGGATGAACACTTCCGTACCTCAAATATGAAGCACTTTTCAATGTTTATCAAGAATTAAAATGAGTTCCCATTACAACTGAAGCTAATGTTATTTTATTAACAATAAATGTTAATAATTTTTAGCTGTGAAATATAATCATTTAAGTGAACAATTTTAATAGTATAGTTAAATAACAGAGAACATTGATTGCATCCTCAAACATTAATGTAAAGTTTGTACAATAAACATAATAAAATATATACTATAAAATTTATGCATAATCGGAATACTTAAGTTAATGGAACCAAAAATAAGTTAACATCCATTTAAAGTAAATTGCCATCTTTAATATTTTCTTATTGTTATGGAACTTGAATCAATCAATGAATAATTTTAGATTATTTAACTAAGTATGTAATCGGAAGATAATGATTCAAATTAGCAAATGTTGAATGATGATATGTGTGTTTAAATCAGACCTTTGCGTTCTTACAATACCTATGTATTTGTTATTTATTTAAGTCTGTACTTCTTGAGAATGCACCTTTCTTCTTATAAACATATCAATATGATGTTAGAGATGTTAAAACATTTCCTTCTTTGTTTTTATTGTTGTTCAAGAAGAATAAAAACATTCTCTGCCATTTGAAGTTTAGATACAAAATGAGTTCTGCATCTTTATCACAGGAAAAATTGGAAACTACCTCAGTGTAACGTATTTTGGACCAAGAGAAGTACTAAGGAACTATAAACAAACAAATAATATTAACAAAGCTAGAATTTTAACTTTACTCTTCTATCTACTGTTGGCAAGAAAAACTCAGTAAAGCAAGAAGGCTCTCAAATACTCATCAAATGTATAACTATTGTATGCCATTGATATATACAGTTAAAATGAAAGACAATGACAAAGTAAAAACAAGATTTTCCGCTCCTAAGAATGCTGGATTTACAATGGAATTGTCAGTACTTCCAATTTTTTTTGTGTGCCCTGTTCAGTTTGTAATTTTCTGATTAAGTTTCAGAGTTATTATTTTTAAGTTTCCATTAAGGATTATGAATTTTGATGGGATTTTATATCATTATGTTCCCCAGTACTGTATACTATGAATGGCATATCTATTTCTTCAAAAGAATATATAGTATAACTTAAATACTAATGTAAATGTGCTAATGTCATTATGTTCCGATACAAACATGACAAGGTACACCCATTTCTCCTTTCTTTCCTGTGCATACATATGCACAACTCCATGGAAGAAGAGGAAAGCGTCCCTTGTAATACAATAGGAATTTGAAGAAACAATGCATTCTTGAAGTGATCCGGGAGATTGTAATTAAAACTTAATGGCAGCAGAAAATTTTAAACAGATTTTGACTTTGTTGCAGAAAGGTTGAGGTGTTTTCACATTGAACGTTTAACATTAACAATAAAAAAAACCCTTAAAAATGTAATGAAGTGTTTAGTGGTATTTTCACCTTTAATTCAATGCAAGAAAAATAAGCTGATTGGTATAATTGGAATGTTATGCTATAAACTATCAGAATAAATCCACAAAATATTTGTTCAAATTTTCTTATTAGGGATTTGCTTCAAGGTCAGTCATGTTGTAGACTAAAATGTTCATTGTCCTGTTCCGTTTATGCAAATATTTTAAATATTGAGTATTAAGAAATATTCTGTCAATCCTATTGCAACAGCTGACCCATCAGTGAAGAACACTGACCAAAACTGGCTAATATGGATTACAAAAACAATTGCTTTACCGTATTCTTTCCATGCATTCGCCAGTGCCCTTGATTTTCACTCTAAATTGGTCCGCACAGTGACTTATATTCTTTGTGTTATTTTACTACAATGCGCACACATTAAATGAATTATAAATATCAGTTCTATCATTCTAATTATTTTGATTAATCTTGATAAAGTTTGAATTAACTTACCTTTCATCCCGGAAAATCAGGCATGATCGTTTTTTCTTTCTCCTCACATTGTCATCCAATCAGGATTATTCTGGACATGCAGCACACTGACACATGGGAAAATATTGTCCTATTGTCTCATGCAGTTTCCTGTAAATTACAACTAATCATCACAATACACTACTACAGGAATAAAGTATCAGGAACAGGAAGTGTACTTTGAATTATCTCCTTGCTGTTGCCCTCCAACAATGAACAGAAGTTGGTTGAAAGGGCCTAATTTAATGTTACCATTTCATGTGAATAAAATTGCACTCTGTCATCAAGTTCAAAAGGTATTTCCAAATTGCTGAAATTAATAAATTACTAGATATTTGAAGAGGATGTAACCATCATGCCTTTTCATTATGTATAATCACCATCATCTTCATTACCATAAACTGTAGGTGAATGGCTTACAAACTCCTAGCAAGATTATTTAAATGATAGTCTTGATACTGAAAACCCATTCTGCTGTAAAGCACCTTAGTTCATTAGTATGGTCTTTTTGAGATCAGGAAAAATATAAGAAAATGCTGCCATAAGTAATTATCAATGGCCAAGCTGTCAGTTAGTCACATCAACTAAAAGACCAATTATTCTGATGATATACAGGTTGTAAAGCTGGTTAGAGTAGATTTCTGTACTGACATTAACTCTGTCCAATGACTGGAATTTCTACAGTATCGCAGAGCCAATTAGTATAATAAAGACCTTTTTACATTTTTCATGCATATGGGTACACATGTTCATTTGCCCTTACCTGTTCTGCCTGACCTAATCCATGTTAAAAAAAAATTTTTTGTGCAAATGAGAGTCTAACAGGCAAACAATGTGAAGGTGGATTTGTCTTCAGAATTTTGAAATAAAAATGGTTGGTTCAAGGCAATCAGAAAATTAGAAAATCAAAATCATTGTTGGACTAATCTCAAAAAAGTTGTTTACTCTATTAAAGGTGCAATATCAAGACTTTCTCTGAGTTAATTTAAATAATGTTAATAATAAAAAGCCAGACTTAATAGCTACAAAAATCATAATGTATAAAAGTCTTCATTCTTAATGCTCATTACTCATCAGACATAAATATATTTTTTAATATAGCAGCAGAACAATGAAAAAATAAGACAGAAAGTGCTGGAAATACTCAACAGTTCCTGCAGCATTTGCAGGAAGAGAAATGGAGTTAACGTTTTGAGTTGAATGTGGCTCTCCTTCAGAACACCCTCCATAGTTGCTGTTAAACCTACTGAATGCTTCCAGATGTTTCTAATCTTATGTCAGATTTCCAGCTTCCTCAGTATTTTGCTTTTGCTTTAGAATTGGAAATAATAGCTGTTTTTATTTTCACTTATCCGTAAGAACTGTTGAGCAATATTCAGACAGAATATTTACTGACCTGTGGTACATCCCATTCCTATCAGTCTAGAGTCAACCACAGAATCATAAAAACATTTCAGCGCAGAAGGAGTCCAGATGGTCTATCATGTCATCACTGACTCTTTGAATAAGCAACTCACCTAGTGCCATTCCCCTGACTTCTCCCCATAGCTCTGCACACTTTTCCTTTCAGGTAACAGTCCAGTTAGTTCCCTTTTGAATGCTTTGATTGAACTTGCCTCCACCACACTCTCAGGCAGTGCTTTCCAAACCCTAACCACTCGCTGTGCTAAAGGTTTCCCTCATATTATTTTTACTTATTTTGACAATTACTTTAAATCTGTGCCCTCTCATTCTCGATCCTTTCATGTGAGGGAAGAGTTTGTGTCTTTTTGCTTTGTCCAGGCTTCTCATGATTTCGAATACCTTTATCAAATCTCCTCTTAACCTTCATTCCTCTAAGGAAAACAGTCCTAACATCTCCAATCTATCTTCATGACTGAAGTAAACTGATGGAGACTTCCAGTGGCGGCCATGGCAGGGTAGGTCACACATTTGATAGCTCCCGCCTGTAACGGACTTTTGGACCTTTTTAGTCCCTTTTTTGTCAGATTTTATGGGACAAAGCAGTGAAGAGTGAGACAGTGAGGAGAAATTGCTCTCCGGTGTATGGAGGATTGGACCAGAAGTGGCCATGTGAGACGACAAAGTCCTATAAGGGAGACGCAAGCAGAGCAGATAACACGGGACAGCATGGCGGAGGGCAAGGGCTGCGGGGAGACGGCACAGTGGTCGCTGGAGCAGCTGGTGAAGTTTTTCGAGGTTGGTTCGGCAAGCTGAAGAAGGACACGCTGGATCCGATTAAGGCTTTGATTGATCAAGTGGTTCAGAATCAGGAAACTCACGGGAGAGCGATCCAGGAGATCAAACAGAAGTTGTTCGAGCACGAGGAGTATATAACCGTGCTGGAAAGCAAGGTGGGGATGATGAACGACCACCAGAAAAGAATGCAGGAGAAGCTGGAGGACCTGGAGAATAGGTCCAGGAGGCAGAATCTCAGAACTGTTGGCCTCCCTGAAGGCAGTGAGGGATCGGATGCAAGGGCCTTTGTGACGGACATGTTGGAAAAGTTGATGGGGGCTGGGGCGTTCCCTCAGCCCCTGGAATTGGACAGAGCGCACAGAGTCCTCGTGAGGAAGCCCAGAGCAAACGAGCCGCCGAGGGCCATGGTAGTACGTTTTCACGTTTCACGGACAAGGAACACGTTTTGCGGTGGGCCAAGAAAGAACGGAGCAGCAAGTGGGAGAACTGTGAGTTGCGCATTTATCAGGACCTGGGAGCGGATTCGGCCAAGAGGCGAGCTGGGTTCAATCAGGCAAAAACGACCCTCTTTAAGAAGGGCGTGAAGTTCAGGATGCTGTACCCAGCCCGTGTGTGGGTCACACATGAGGAAAGGGACTTCTACTTTGAAACGCCAGACAAAGTATGGACCTTTATTAAAGAAATGAAGCTGGAGGCGAATTAAAGGACACTTAAGCCTTGGAGAAGTACTGTGGCAGCGATTTGTGGTGCTGGATTGTAAAACCTTAAGTAGCTCTATGTGAAATAATGGGCTGCATGGATGGTTAAAGGTTGATCTGTTTTGCAGGGACCTTGTTCGAGAGGGGGATGGGCTTTGAATTTGGTTCTGCTTTTTGGGTGGCTATTTTTCTAAAGTGATTGTTTCTTCACTGTTTGTTTTTCTGTTGTTTGTTTACTGGGGAATGTAATGCTTTTAAAATGTTTATTCATGTGGGGGGGGGGGAGAGGAGAGTACAATAGGGAGACAGACTGCTTTGTGCCAGGGGCGAGAGCTATCGAGTCAGCATGGGTCAGCTGACTCTTGGAAGTGCAGTGGGGGGTGGACAGGTGTTAAGCTGGAGCTTGATTTGGGGGATTGGGTTTTTAGTGTTGTTGCTAGGGGAGGACAGGATGGGAACGGGGTGGGAGCTTTGCTGACAGGGGAGGAACTGTTACTAGGGGACAAATGGGAGGTTGGGAACGCCGACAGACCGAGTGGGGGCTCGAGCTCGAGGCTGGTCAAAAAAGGTTGATGGTTAATCGGCAGCGGAGGGGCGGGGTTGTCCAGGTTGATCACATAGAACGTGAGAGGACTAAATGGGCCGGTCAAGAGGGCTCGCGTGTTCGCGCATTTGAGGGAACTGAAGGGCGGACGTGGCAATGCTACAAGAGACACACCTAAAGCACTCAAGACCAGACGCGATTGAGGATGGGGTGGGTTAGCCAAGTGTTCCACTCAGGACTGGACTCAAAGACCAGGGTGGTAGCGATCTTGATCAGCAAATGAGTGGAATCGGAGGTAGGGAGAATCGTGTCAGACAAGGGGGTAGGTACATAATGATGTGTGGGAAGCTGGAGGGGGTGCGAGTGGTACTTGTGAACATATATGCTCCGAATTGGGACGATGTGGAATTTATGAGGCGGGTGTTAGGTAAGATCCCAGACTTAGAGTCACATAACCTGATCATGGGAGGAGATTTAACACAGTCATTGATCCGGAATTGGACCGGTCAAAATCAAGGACAGGGAGGAGGCCGGCTGCGGCAAAGGGATTGAAGGGGTTTATGGAACAGATGGGGGGAGTAGATCCATGGAGGTTTGCATGGCCGAGGACGAAGAAGTTTTCCTTTTTTTCACATGTCCACAAGGTATACTCTCGCATCGACTTTTTTGTTCTGAGCAGGGAACTAATACCGATGATGGTGGATACTGAGTACTCAGCAATCGCAGTGTTGGATCATGCCCCACATTGGGTGGATCAACGGGTTAGTGTGGAGAGAGGGCAACACCCGCTGTGGAGACTGGATGTGGGGCTGCTAGCGGTCGAAGCGATCTGTGGGCGGGTTAACAAGTCCATCCAGAACTACCTGGAAACAAATTATATGGGGGAGGTCTCTGCAGCGATGGCCTGGGAAGCTTTGAAGGCAGTAGTCAGAGGGGAATTAATCTTGATACGGGCCCACAGAGAAAAGGTGGAATGCGCTGAGAAGGATAGATTAGTGGAGGAGATACTCCAGTTGGACAGGAGATACTCGGAGGCCCCGGACGCGGGGTTATGGAGGGAGCGACGGAGGTTACAGGTGAAGTTTGTGTTGTTGACCACAGAGAAAGCAGTGGAACAGTTCAGGAAGGCAAGGGGGGTGATCTATGAGTACGGGGAAAAGGCAAGCAGAATGTTGGCGCACTAGCTTAGGAAAAGAGAGGCGGCCAGGGAGATAGGTATAGTAAAGAGTAGAGGCGGGAATACTGTCCTGGACCCAGCGGGGGTGAACGAGGTGTTTAAGGACTTTTACAATAAATTATATGAGTCGGAACCTCCGGCTGGGGTGGAGGGGATGAGGCAATTTCTGGATCAGTTGAGGTTCCCGAGGGTGGGGGAGGACCTGGTGGAGGGGCTGGGAGCCCCAATTGAGATTGAGGAAATAATCAAGGGGCTGGAGGGCATGCAGTCGGGCAAAGCTCCGGGGCCGGACGGTTATCCGGTGGAATTCTATAAGATGTTTTCAGAGATATTGAGCCCACTGCTGGTGAGGACATTTAACAAAGCAAGAGAGCAGGGAGTCCTCCCCCTAACAATGTCGCAGGCCTCGATTTCATTGATCCTGAAATGGGAGAAGGATCGGAGCAAAGCAGGTCATACAGGCCGATTTCTCCACTGAATGTGGATGCCAAACTGCTGGCTAAGATATTGGCCAAAAGGATAGAGGGCTGTGTCCTGGGGGTGATAGGGCAAGACCAGACGGGATTTGTTAAGGGCAGGCAACTCAAGGCCAATGTTCAAAGGCTTCTAAATGGTATCATGATGCCCTCAGAAGGAGAGGAGGCGGAGCTGGTGGTAGCGATGGATGCGGAGAAGCTTTTGATCGGGTGGAGTGGAATTACCTGTGGGAGGCACTGGGAAGGTTTGGGTTTGGTGAGGGCTTTATTGACTGGGTGCGGTTGCTCTGTCAAGCACCAGTAGCGAGTGTGCGTATGAACTGGTTGAGGTCGGGGTATTTTGAACTACACCGAGGGATGAGGCAAGGATGCCCTCTCCCCCCGTTACTGTTTGCTCTGGGCATAGAGCCATTGGCCATGGCATTATGAGCCTCTAGGAACTGGAAAGGGCTGGTTCGAGGTGGGGTGGGGTGGGGTGGAGCACCGGGTCTCGCTCTACGCAGATGACCTGCTCTTGTACATTTTGGACCCGTTGGAGGGGATGAGGGAAGTAATGCGAATCTTGGGGGAATTTGGCAATTTTTCAGGATATAAATTGAACATGGGGAAAAGCGAGATGTTTGCGATCCAGGCAAGAGGGCAGGAGAAGCGACTGGGAGAGCTACCGCTTAGAATGATAGGGAAGAGCTTTTGATATCTGGGAATCCAGGTGGCCCGGAAATGGGAGGTACTACACAAGTTAAACCTATCCTGGTTGGTAGAACAAATGGAAGGGGACTTTAAGAGATGGGACATGCTCCCGCTATCACTGGTGGGGAGGGTACAGACCGTGAAAATGATGGTCCTCCCCAGATTTCTGTTTGTCTTTCAGTGTCTCCCCACCTTCATCCCTAAGGCCTTTTTTAAGCGGGTGAATAAGATCATTTTGGGCTTTGTGTGGCCGTGTAAAGACCCGCGAGTGAAGAAAGTGTTGATGGAGCGTAGTCAGGGGGGGGGAGGGTGGGTTGGCGCTGCCGAACTTCTGCAATTACTACTAGGCGGCTAATATAGCCATGATCAGGAAGTGGGTAGTGGGGGAGGGGGCGGTATGGGATCGGATGGAGGCGGCGTCATGTAAAGACACCAGTCTGGGAGCATTGGTAACGGCACCTCTGCTGTTCTCGCCGGCCCGATACTCCACAAACCCGGTGGTGGTGGCGGCCCTGAGGATCTGGGGGCAGTGGAGGAGATATCAGAGAGTGGAGAGAGCACCGATTTGGACCCCGATTTATAATAACCACAGGTTTGTACCAGGTAGGCTGGATGGTTGGTTCCAGAGTTGGCAGAGGGCAGGAATTAGAAGGATGGGGGATCTATTTATAGACGGGAGCTTTCCCAGCTTGAAAGCTTTGGAGGATAAATTTAAATTGCCAGCAGGGAATGGTTTTAGGTATTTGCAGGTGCGAGACTTCCTGAGAAAACAGGTGTCGGCCTTTCCGCTGCTGCCGCCATGGGGGATACAGGATAGAGTAGTTTCCAGTACCTGGGTGGGAGATGGGAAGGTATTGGATATTTACCAGGAGCTTTCAGAGGCAGAGGAAACTCCGGTGGCTGAGCTTAAGGGCAAGTGGGAGGACGAGCTAGGATGAGAGATAGAGGTGGGTCTATGGACGGATGCCCTAAGCAGGGTTAATACCTCCTCATCATTCGCCAGGCTTAGCCTGATACAATTTAAGGTAGTCCACCGGGCACACATGACAGCGGCTAGGATGAGTAAGTTATTTGGGGTTGAGGATAGGTGTGCGAGGTGCACGGGAAACCCAGCAAATCATGTCCACATGCTTTGGGCATACCCGAAGCTTAGAGGGTTTCAGCAGGGTTTTGCTACGGCAATGTCCATGGTGCTAAAAACACGGGTGGTGCCGAGTCCGCAGGTAGTGATCTTTGGAGTGTCGGAAGATCCGAGAGTTCAGGGGGCAAAAGAGGCTGACGTCTTGGCCTTTGCCTCCCTGGTAGCCCGGAGATGGATCTTATTAATGTGGAGGGACTCGAAGCCCCCGAGTGTAGAGACCTGGGTTAGTGACATGGCTGGGTTTCTCAGTCTCGAGAAAATGAAGTTTGCCTTAAGAGGGTCAATGTTAGGGTTCTCCTGGAGAACCTGTCCGTCGACTTTCTCGGGGAAAATTAAAAATGTCAGCAGATGCAGTATTCCAGGGAGGGGGTTGGGGGGAGGGGGGGGGGGGATTGTTGTTGTATGGTTGAGGTGTGGGAAGATTGGGCTGCGGGGGAAATGCTTATTTTACCATGTTGATTGATGTGTTATCTGTGTTGGTCTAACATTGACTGCAAGTGGATGCAGTAAACAAGAAACAGGCTTCCGACACAGGACATGGCCCAACACTGTTTTATTGAACCTATTGATTGCTGTACATAATCTGCTGTGGGTTGACACTCTATTAACCTAATTGATAATCTCCTACTGGCTTGATCAGGCTAGCTCTCTATCACATGGTGATGATGTTCATTGGCCTCTGCACTGCGACTATCTCCCTGGCCGTGTCCTGTGACAGAGAGAGAGCCTTAATGCCTTGTGGGCTTTATAGTGGTGGCGTCCTGTCTGGTGATTGGTTGTTCTGTGTTGTGTGTGTTCATTGGTTATCCTGTGTGTCAATCACTGCCTGTCTGCATCTCATGTTATACATGAGTGGATATTATGACATTGATGTCATTGTTTTTGTTACTGTTATAAAAATTTTCAAATACCTTAATAAAATATTATTTTTTTTAAAAATAACTGAAGTAAATTGGAATGCCACTTTAACAATTCCAGTCACGGAGTAATACAGTGCAGAAGAGGCCCTTTGGCCCAATGAGTGTGCACCGACACGTGAAAAATACCTGACCTGCCCATCTAATCCCATTTGCCAGCACTTGGCCCATATCCCTGAATGTTATGACATGACAAGTGCTCACTCAGGTACTTTTTAAAGGATGTGAGGCAACCCACCTCCACCACGGTACCAGGCAGTGCATTCCAGACCGTCACCACCCTCTGGGTAAAAAAGATTTTCTTCACATCTCTCCTAAACATCCTGCCCCTCACCTTGAACTTATGTCCCTCGTTAAAGACCCTTCAACTAAGGGGAACAGTTACACCTATCCACCATGTCCATGCCCATCATAATCTTGTACACCCTCGATTCGGTCACCCCTCAGTCTTCTCTGCTCCAACAAAAACAACCTAAGCCTATCCAATCTCTCTTCAAAACTCAAATGTTCTATCCAGGCAACATTCTAGTGAATCTTCTTTGCACTCCCTCCAATGTAATCACATCCTTCCTATGATGTGCCAACCAGAAAGGCACACAGTGCTCCAGCTGTGGCCTCACCAAATTTCTATACAACTCCAACATGACCTCCCTGCTTTTGTAATTTATGCCTCCATTGATAAAGGCAAATGTCCATATGCCTTTTTCACCACCCTTTTAACCTGCCCTTTTTGCTTTCAGAGATCTATGGACAAACACACCAAGGTCCCTTTGTTCCTCAGGACTTCCTTGTGTCATGCCGTCATTGAATACTTCCTTGTCAAATTACTCCTTCTGAAGTGTATCACCTCACACTTTTCAGGATTATATTCTGCCATTTATCTTCTCATTTGACCATCCTTTTTTTATCTTCCTGTAACCCAAGACAGACAACCTCACTGTTAACCACCTGGCCTATCTTTGTGTCATCCACAAACTTACTGATCCTACCCCCTACGTAGTCATCTATGTTGTTTATGTAAATAACAAATAATAGGGAGCCCAGCATAAATCTCTGTGGTACGCCACTGGACACTGGCTTTCAGTCCCTTAAGCAGTCGTCTGTAATCACTATCTGTCTCGTACCACTAAGCCAATTTTGAATCACCTTATCAAATCACCATGCACACCATGTGCATTTGCCTTCTTTATAAGTCTACCATGTGGGATCTTGTCAAAGGCTTTGCTGAAATCCATGTAAACTACATCAAGTGTGCACCCTCATCTACACACTTGGGCACCTCCTCAACAAATTCAATCAAATTTGTTGGGCATGACCTCCCTCTGACAAAGCCATGTTGACTATTCCTGGACAAACCTTGCCTCCAAGTGGAGATGGATTCTCTCCTTCACAATTTTCTCCAATAGTTTCCCTGCCACTGGCATGAGACTCACAGGTATGTAATACCCTGGCTTATCTCTACAACACATCTTAAATAGTGCGACCATAATAGCTGTTCTCCTCTGGCACCTATCCTGTGGCCAGAGAGGAATTAAAAATTTGGGTCAGAGCTGCTGCAATCTCTTCTCTCACTTCCCACAGCAGCCTGGGACACAATTCATCGAGACCTGGAGATTTTTCCACTTTTAAGCCCGCCAACACCTCCAATACGTTATCATTCCCGACGTCAATTTGCTCAAGAACCTCGCAATGTCTATCTCTGAGTTCCATACCTACATCCACATTCTCTGTGGTGAAGACATAGAACATTGAACATACAGTGCAGAAGGGGGCCATTCTGCCCTTCGAGTCTGCACCGACCCACTTAAGCCCTCACTTCCACCCTACCCCATAACCCAATAACTCCTCCTAACCTTTGTTGGTCACTAAGGGCAATTTATCATGGCAAATGCACCCAACCTGCATGTCTTTGGACTGTGGGAGGAAACCAGAGCACCCGGAGGAAACCCACGTAGACATGAAGAGAACGTGCAGACACTGCACAAACAGTGACCCAGTGGGGAATCGAACTTGGGACTCTGGTGCTGTGAAACCACAGTGCTATCAACTTGTGCTACCGTGCTGCCACGACGAATGTAAAGTATTCATTCAGCACCTACCAATGTCCTCTGGCTCCACCCTGATTGCCCCCTTGGTCCTTAATGGGCCCTACTGTTTCCCTGGTCTGCCTCTTCCCATTGATATACTTAAAGAATATCTTGGTAATTTCCCTACTTTTACCAGCCAGAGATTTCGCATATCGTGTTGATTCGTGTTGATTATTGGATAGAAACACCAATATTTTATTTTAATTTTGTAAGACTATGAGGAAAGGATACTTCACTGCAGGAGAGATTCCACACACAAGTAGGATATTCTATATTAAAACAAACCTTATTACTAGCACAGGATGAAAATATCTTTTTTTTAAAAACAAATTTAGAGTACCTAATTCATTTTTTCAAATTAAGGGGCAATTTAGCGTGGCCAATCCACCTACCCTTCACATCTTTGGGTTGTGGGGGTGAAACTCACGCAAACATGGGAGAATGTGAAAAATCCACACAGACAGTGATCCGAAGCTGGGATTGAACCTGGGACCCCGCCGCCGTGAAGTTGCAGTGCTAACCACTGCACCACCGTGCTGCCCTAGATTAAAATATCTTTAACGTCACATAAGAAAATAGCTTACCATTACCCATTAGGCAATGCTTAACAATGACAATGAAACAATGACAATAATTCCGAACTGCTATCTTCTATCTCTACTCAAGCAAACCCATCTCAGGTCACAATCCACTTTTAGCAAAGTCAGGAATACTTGCTGTAAAGAGATGTCTTGGGGTAACCACTTTGAAAACGAGACCCTCCAGGAAAATAGATTCATAGAATTTACAGAGCAGAAGGAGGCCATTCGGCCACTAATTCTGCACCGGCACATGGAGAGGGCACCCCACTTAAGTCCACACTCATAACCCAATAACCCCATCAAACCTTCCTGGGGCAATTTACCATGGCAAATCCACCTAACCTACACAGCTTTGGATTGAGGGAGGAAACCGGAGCACCCGGAGGAAACCCATGCAGACACGGGAGAACGAGCAGACTCCGCACAGGCAGTGACCCAAGCCAGGGATCGAACCTGGGACCCTGGAGCTGTGAAGCAACTGTGCTAACCACTGGGCTATCATGCTGCCCCAAATAGCTGGCAAACTCTTGCCTATTTAGAAACACCTGTTCTGTTCACAGGCAAAATTATTTTTTCACTAAACAGGTAGTGTGTTCATGCACAGATCAAAAACAGAACTGAAACTCCAGAAACTGGAGTCCCTGGATCATCCCATTAACTATATCATATTACTAAGCTAACACATGTCTCTAATTACCTACTCCCCAGGGAACATTCTTAACGTAAGCTAAAGTCCATTAGCTCAAACTTTTACGAAGCTTAAATTGCAGATCTGCCTCCAAAAAGCCCAGCTGTCTTTCAAACCAGGATTTTTAAAAACAGCAGTCACATCCCAGGCTTTTACCCCTCACTGCAACAAATACATATAATACAATGGGAGCGATTTCATTAAAAAAATATCAGGGTCCATTTTGGGTGGGAGTAGCGGGCTGGCTCCCAGTGCTGTAAGCACTGGGAACAACCCGAGTATCTAACCGCACTTTGTTGCTATTTCAGTCCCCAGTGGGGATGCCCCCACCCCAGGCTGCACGAGCGGAGCTCCTCAGGGCAGGAAGAGATTTGGGTGTCACTTTTAAATAGCGATCTCGTGACACCCAGAAGTGACCCCCGGAGCTTCCCCAATGCCCACCTCACCTATAAGGGGGTCCTCTGGCCCCCCTGTACCCACTTCACACAGACAGGGATCCCTGGACCTGATCCTCAGGTGTGGGCAAAATGCCAGCTTGACACCTTTGCACTGCCAGCCTGGCTCTGCCACATGGGCACCCTAGAAGTGCCAGGTTGGTACCAACATGTCAGTGAAAGAGTGGCACTTCCAGGGTGCTAGGATGGCAGTTGCAAGGTGCCCAGTTGGCAACAGCAGTGCCAGCCTGGCCAGAGGCCGACCAACCGGGGGGCTCAGATCACCTGGAAGATCTCCCAAGTGCTGTTCTGCCTGGTCCCAGATTGCTCCTGCTGATGCTGAACTATGTGATCAACTAATTTAAATAAATATTCCCAGTTGAGTTTGGAAATCAGTAATGTTTGCTTTTAAAACAAAAAATCCAAAATCAAATGCTGGAAGACTGCTTCTGCTGAATGAGAGAGCATTAGGTGAACAGGAAAATGCTTTGCACAATGAATGTTAGTCAGCTGGCTGGAACAGATCACTCCTGTGCGAATAAAACCAAAATACTGAAGATGCTGAGTATATGAAACAAAAACAGTAGGAAGTCTTACAACACTAGGTTAAAGTCCAACAGGTTTGTTTCGAATCACTAGCTTTCAGAGCGCAGTTCCTTCACCTGATAAAAGCTCCGAACTTATTGGACTTTAACCTGGTGTTGTAAGACTTCTTATTGTACCCACCCCAGTCCAACACCGGCATCAACACATCATGAAATAAAAACAAGAAGTGCTGGTAAAATTCAGTCTGGCTGCATCTGTGGAGAGAGAAAACTTGGGATTGGTGGTGGGGGACAAAATCCCGCAGGAGTCCCAAAATGCTTGTCCCTGCCCCCCACCAAAGATATAATGAGTATCCCTATTTGAATATATTTAAATATAATTATCAAGCCTTTAAACCAAATAGTCTCCCCTGATAAATTGTCCATTCACATCCGCCACAGCAATAAATATCACGACAAATGCTCCATGACATGCACCTGACGAACAGAGCCCACCATGAATGCACACGTGGGTATGTACCTGAGGGGGGAGTCCGTCATACCCAGGCAATACTCTGGCTCTATCCCCTGGCACTCCCCATGCACTGCCATTACATTGCTCCATGGAACTACCCCCCTGGCACTGCTCAAGCAGCGCCAATGTCAGTGCCAGGGACTGTGTCAGGGAGCAGTGTCGGGGGGGTGGGTGTTCCATGGTTGGGGGGGGGCACCGTAGGGCGAAGCAGTTCTGTGTCTTGCATGGGTTGATGCGCCATGGAAGGGATTATGTGGTGGGGGTTTCCATGGAGGGAGGCACTGTAGTGGGGAGCAGTTCCGTGTCTGTGCAGGGGACACCATGATGGGTGATGGCACATGTGGGGGGTGGGGGGAGTGCTCCATGAGGGGGGATTGCCATGTTTTTTAAATAAGGGAGCCCTTTACAAAGGGAGCACCGTTCTTGTAAAAATCTAAGTTGCCAGCATGATGTCGTGGGGACACACCTTTAAATTGTTTTGATTAAGAGCCGAAAAATACAGTCCTCAAGACCAACCTTCCCACCCTGTGCTTCACGCCTACTGTGCCACTCGGCAAAAAAAAAATCAGAAACTTACACCCATAGTTTCCACAGATGGTGCCAGACCTGCTGAGTTTTTACTGACTTTTATGTGGGGTGCAAATCTCCGGTCTTGAGACTGAGTGCTGCAGCCAGCAGGAATACCGGAGTGGTTCCCGTTGGCGTTAGGAGCGTTGCCGAGTTGGAATTCCCTCATCTTTAGCATGCTAAAATATTCATAGTGGCTAGCATGCCAGCCAGCCAGCACTTAACGATCTCGGGGCAGTATTTTTAATGAGGGTTTTGGTCCCAGCATCCAATGACAAGCCCCTCTCTTCCTGGCAATGGAAATGGTGACCCTCCCACTGACAGGGGGAAACACCCCAACCCCTCAGCAAAGAGAGGCATCGTCACCACGGAAATAGCCCCTCCCCACACCACGCACGCATGATGGTGACCCAACACCCCTCAATCACTCCTTCTCAGCCCTGCCTCAGCCAACCGTCCCCTCAGCATCCCCCTCTACCAACACCCCCACTCATTCACCCCTCTTCAGTCCTCACTTCAGGCCCTGCTCCTTGGCATTGCCAATGGTGCAATGCCCCCCGCACTCTGGCACAGACACCCCGGCAGTGACAGCATAGACTGGCGTATTGGAGCGGGTGTCAAGTAGGTAAGTCAATTGCCCATGTTCCCCTCTGCCAATGGCACGCTGGAGAGGGAGGGTTCCCTCAAGGGTCCTGGGTGTCAAGGGAATTCACACTGGTGGTAAGTGGTTGAGCTCGGGACTCTCCCCCGGATGGGGGTCCCATGTCTGAACTGCCCCTTCGAGCCCTGGGCAACCTGAAGATCCACTTGACATTCTGTTCAAAATCATCATTCCTCTCTGTGAAGTGTGAAAACCTTGAAAAAGCCTTCGCACTTTGAGCTGCTCTGCCTGACAACTGATGAGAAAATCAGACAGTTCATTGAAGATACAAGCCAGGAAGCCTCAAGTACTTTCCCTTTCTTCATATCTGCTCACTCAGCCCCATGTCTTTAACACTTCAGTTTTTGAAGTCCTTGAGCTTTCTTAGAATGCTCATAACTTGAAAATATTTGAACTTAACAGACAAAGCCTGTGTGGAATATAAGGAAAGTAGGAAGTAACTTAAGCAAGGAGTCAGGAGGGATAAAAGAGGTCATGAAAAGTCATCGGCAAATAGGGTTAAGGAAAATCCCAAGGCTTTTTACACGTACATAAAAAGAAAGAGGGTATCCAGGGAAAGGGTTGGCCCACTGAAGGACAGGGGAGGGAATCTATGTGTGGAGCCAGAGGAAATGGGCGAGGTACTAAATGAATACTTTGCATCAGTTTTCACCAAAGAGAAGGAATTAGTGGATGTTGAGTCTGGAGAACAGTGTGTAGATAGCTTGGGTCACATTGAGATCCAAAAAGACGAGGTGTTGGGCGTCTTGAAAAATATTAAGGTGGATAAGTCCCCCTGGCCTGATGGGATCTACCCCAGAATACTGAAGGAGGCTAGAGAGAAAATTGCTAAGGCATTGACAGAAATCTTTGGACCTTCACTGTCTTCAGGTGATGTCCCGGAGGACTGGAGAATAGCTAATGTTGTTCCTTTGTTTAAGAAGGATAGCAAGGATAATGCAGGAGACTACAGGCTGGTGAGCCTTACGTCAGTGGTAGGGAAATTACTGGAGAGAATTCTTCGAGACAGGATCTACTCCCATTAGGAAGCAAATTGACATATTAGCGAGAGGCAGCATGGTTTAGTGAAGGGGAGGTCGTGTCTCACTAACTTGATAGAGTTTTTTGAGGAGGTCATAAAGATGATTGATGCAGGTAGGGCAGTGAATGTTGTCTATATGGACTTCAGTAAGGCCTTTGACAAGGTCCCTCATGGCAGACTGGTAGAAAAGGTGAAGTCACATGGGATCAGAGGTGAGCTGGCAAGATGGGTACAGAACTGGCTAGGCCATAGAAGGCAGAGAGCAATGGAAGGGTGCTTTTCTAATTGGAGGGCTGTGACTAGTGGCGTTCCGCAGGGATCAGTGCTGGGACCTTTGTTGTTCGTAGTATATATAAATGATTTGGAGGAAAATTTAACTGGTCTGATTAGTAAGTTTGCAGACAACACAAAGGTTGGTGTAATTGCGGATAACGATGAGGATTGTCAGAGGATACAGCAGGATTTAGATCGTTTGGAGACTTGGGTGGAGAGATGGCAGATGGAGTTTAATCCGGACAAATGTGAGGTAATGCATTTTGGAATGTCTAATGCAGGTAGGGAATATACAGTGAATGGTGGAACACTCAAGAATATTGACAGTCAGAGAGATCTAGGTGTGCAGGTCCACAGGTCACTGAAAGGGGCAACACAGGTGGAGAAGGTAGTCAAGAAGGCATACGGCATGTTTTCCTTCATTGGCCGGGGCACTGAGTGTAAGAATTGGCAGATCATGTTGCAGCTGTATAGAACCTTAGTTAGGCCACACTTGGGGTATAGTGTTCAATTCTGGTCGCCACACTACCAGAAGGATGTGGAGGCTTTAAAGAGGATGCAGAAGAGATTTACAAGGATGTTGCCTGGTATTGAGTGCATTAGCTATGAGGAGCAGTTGAATAAACTCATTTTTATCTCACTGCAACGATGGAGGTTGAGGGGCGACCTGATAGAGGTCTACAAAATGATGAGGGGCATAGACAGGGTGGATAGTCTGAGACTTTTTCCCAGGGCAGAGGGGTCAATTACTAGGGGGGGGGCATAGGTTTAAGGTGTGAGAGGCAAGGTTTAAAGATGTACAAGGCAAGTTTTTTACACAGAGGGTAGTGGGTGCCTGGAACGCGCTGCCGGAGGAGGTGGTGGAAGCAGGGACGATCGTGATATTTAAAGGGCATCTTGACAAATACATGAATCGGATGGGAATAGATTTTAGTTTAGACGGCTGCATGGTCGGCACAGGCTTGGGGGGCCGAAGGGCCTGTTCCTGTGCTGTACTTTTCTTTGTTCTTTGTACTTTGTTCCCTGAGGTGTTTTGAAATTCTTCATATACATTCAATTTCACAGTACCGTAAACTAGCCTTCGATTGACAACTTAACGGTTTAGACACAGCAGGCAGAAGGTTTGTTTCTTATTCTATCCCTTCATGCTTGAATGCATCTGAAGTATTCCCATTGTTCCTTTCTGCAATGATTATACACATCTTTATTCTGATTAATAGATGCTGGCCACTTGAAAAAGGTTAAGTGCTTTCCCTTTTCTTTCCAACCATAGAAAACACTTAGCATTGTAGAAGTGGCAAAACAAAAGCCACCTCAGCTGGGTTTAAACGCCTTCAGATCTTTGATCTGCAAGGCTTTAACTTACATCAATGGAAATTTGTTTTACTAGGCTGTGATTGACAGCCTACATACAGCCACCTGTCTTGAATTTTGAATTTCACTTCCCTTCACATTTGAATGGATATCCAGTTGTGAAACTAACCACAATGTTTACAAACATCAAGCTATGATTGAAAAATCTTGGACCAAATATAAGGCAGTTAAGTGCTCTCACTTCCTCTTTTTCTCTGCAGAAAGCATTAAACTGCACTCTCCCACTCTCTGGTGGGAGTTTCTGTAACTGTGGGGTTTCTGGAGGGGGTTTCTTTGTTGAGAGGGTCTCTGGTGGGGGTCTCCCTTAATGACGGGTTTCTGGTGGGGGGGTCTTCTGGTTGGGGGTCTCGCTTATTGGGGTCATTGATGGGGGTCTCTCTGATGGGGGTTCTCTGTTAGGAGCCTCTCTTATGGGTCTCTTTGATGAGGGGAGGGTCTGCTAGGGGGATCTGGTTGGGGTGGGGTGTCAGGATTTGCATTGTGGTGGAGAGGGTGACCCTCCGATGGACTTTGGGGGAAACTCCCTCATTGAATTAGCCCCTTGGCCAACAGTAAGGTCAACTGGGCCAAGACCTTTCTGGGAAATACCTGCACCAATTCTTGCCCATGTAAATCCAGGCCGAAGAATCACACGGGCTTGGAGTATCCAGTGACCAGCCTGTTAATTGGATACAAATGGGTCAATTTGACTTATTTGCATTTCGTGCTGGCTTAGTGTTCGAACCTCGATGCCGCCACCAGAAGGGGACCAGAGCATCAAAATGGGATTGGCACCCAGTGCCGATCAGATTTTCTGGACAATACTGGATTCTCCGCCGCATTGGGAACTCTGTTACCGGCGGTGGAAAATCCAGCCCACAATGTCCTTTCAATCCCAAACTAGTATTCTGAGCTGCACAGCTATTTAAAGTGGCTGTCACTGGTAGGTAGCTTTCTGTTCCAAGTACCTACCTGAGACTGAATGAAGAAAATAAAAAGGCATCGATGCAGAATTAAGAGCACTTAAAATTCTGAACCACACATCAGGAGGAGAGGTTAAACAGCTGAGGTCATCTCGCGAAGTCCCTTTAATTGTCTCTTTCTAGCTGGTAATCTAAAGGCTTTTCTAATATTCCCTCAAAGCTCATTCTCTATACACTTGGCTATTTTTAAGCACGTCTTTATATGAACCCCAGTCAGTCTATCACCTTTGTCCTTCTCCATTCTATCTTACAATACCTCTAATTCTGGATGCGGCTAAGGAAATTGCTGGAGTGAGAGACAAGAGTGGGAATGTGGTGCGGAAGGGGGTAGAGGTGAATGAGGTCTTCAAGGACTTTTATGGGGAACTGTACCGGTCGGAGCCAACGGTGGAGAGGAGGGGAATGGAGAGGTTCCTCGACGGGCTTTCTTTCCCGAAGGTGCAGGAGGAGCAGGTGGAGGGGTTGGGGGCGCCGATTGAGCTGGAGGAGCTAGTTAAGGGGATCGGGCAGATGCAGTCAGGGAAGGCGCCGGGGCCGGATGGGTTCCCGGTGGAATTTTATAAGAAGTTTGTGGACCTACTGGGCCCCTTGCTGGTGCGGACACTTAATGAGGCGTGGGAAGGGGGGACTTTGCCCCCGACGATGTCGCGGGCTCTGATTTCGTTAATCTTAAAGAGGGACAAGGACCCCCAGCAGTGTGGTTCATACAGGCCCATATCTCTCCTCATTGTGGATGCCAAGGTGCTAGCAAAAATCCTGGCCACCAGGATAGAGGACTGTGTGCCAGGGGTTGCACACGAGGACCAGACAGGGTTTGTGAAGGGAAGGCAGCTGAACACGAATGTGCGGAGATTGTTGAATGTCATCATGATGCCGGCGATTGAGGGGGAGGCTGAGATAGTGGTGGCGCTGGATGCAGAGAAGGCCTTCGATAGAGTGGAGTGGGGGTGCTTATGGGAGGTGTTGGGGAGGTTTGGATTTGGTGAAGGGTATATTAGATGGGTGAGGCTGCTATATGAGGCCCCGATGGCGTGTGTGGCCACGAATGGGAGGAGGTCGGAGTACTTCCGGCTTTACCGAGGGAACAGGCAGGATTGCCCCCTGTCCCCCTTGTTGTTTGCATTGGCAATCGAGCCGCTGGCGATGGCGTTGAGGGCTTCAGGGAGGTGGAGAGGATTGGTGCGAGGTGGGGAGGATCATAGGGTGTCGTTGTATGCCGATGACCTGTTACTGTATGTGGCGGATCCGGTGGGAGGGATGCCAGGGGTGATGGAGCTGCTAGCTGAGTTTGGGATCTTTTCAGGCTATAAACTAAATTTGGGCAAGAGTGAGGTGTTTGTGGTGCACCCTGGAGACCAGGAGGAAGGAATTGGTAGGCTCCCGCTTAGGAGGGCAGGGGAGAGTTTTAGGTACCTGGGGGTGCAGGTGGCCAGGGACTGGGGGACTCATCACAAGCATAATTTCACCAGGCTTGTGGATCAGATGGAGGAGGAGTTCAAGAGGTGGGACATGCTGCCATTGTCATTGGCGGGGAGGGTGCAGTCCGTCAAAATGACGGTGCTTCCGAGGTTCTTGTTCCTCTTTCAGTGCCTGCCTATCTTCATCCCCAGGGCCTTTTTTAGGAGAGTGACTAGCAGTATTTTGAGCTTTGTGTGGGCACATGGGACTCCGAGAGTGAAGAGGGTTTTCCTGGAGCGAGGGAGGGATAGAGGCGGGCTGGCGCTGCCCAACCTTTTGGGGTACTATTGGGCGGCCAATGTGTCAATGGTGCGTAAATGGGTGATGGAGGGGGGGTGGGGGGGGGGCAGCGTGGAAAAGAATGGAGATGGCGTCATGTAGAGGTACGAGACTGGGTGCCTTGGCAACGGCGCCGTTGCCACTCTCTCCTAAGAGGTATACCACGAGCCCGGTGGTGGCGGCGACCCTAAGAATCTGGGGACAGTGGAGACGGCATAGGGGGGAACAGGGGGCTCGATGGAGGCTCCATTGGGTGGAAATCATCGGTTCATCCCGGGGAACAATGATGGGGGATTTAGGGGGTGGCAAAGGGTTGGCATCAGCAAATTGAGGGACCTGTTTATTGGCGGGAGGTTTGCGGGCCTGGAGGACCCGGAAGATAAATTTGGGCTCCCCCAAGGGAACATGTTCAGATACTTGCAGGTAAAGGCGTTTGCTAGGCGACAGGTAGAGGGATTCCCTCTGCTGCCGTCGCGGGGGACGATGGACAGAGTGCTTTCGGGGGTGTGGGTCGGAGAGGGGAAGGTGTCTGACATTTATAAGGTAATGCAGGAGGTGGAGGAGTTGTCAGTGGAGGAGCTGAAGGCTAAATGGGAGGGGTAACTTGGGGAGCAGATAGAGGACGGGACTTGGGCGGATGCCTTGGAGAGAGTCAACTCTTCCTCTTCATGTGCGAGGCTTAGTCTCATCCAATTTAAGGTGCTGCACCGGGCCCACATGTCCGGGACTAGGATGAGTAGGTTCTTTGGGGATGAGGACAGGTGCACCAGATGTTCAGGGAGTCCAGCGAATCATGCCCATATGCTCTGGGCATGCCCGGCACTGGAAGAATTCTGGAACGGGGTGGCGGGGAAGGTGTCGAGGGTGGTTGGATCCAGGGTCAAACCAGGGTGGGGACTCGCGATCTTTGGAGTTGCGGTGGAGCCGGGAGTGCAGGAGGCGAAAGAGGCCGGTGTTCTGGCCTTTGCATCCCTAGTAGCCCGGCGGAGGATCTTGCTGCAGTGGAAGGATGCGAGGCCCCCAAGTGTGGAGACCTGGACCAGTGACATGGCGGGATTCATAAAACTGGGAGAGGGTCAAATTTTCCCTTATAGGGTCAATACAAGGGTTCTATAAACGGTAGCAGCCTTTTCTGGACTTCCTGGCTCAAAGATAGGTATCTTGCTCAATAGCAGCAGCAACCCAGGGGGAGGGGGGGGTGGAGGGGGGGGGGGGGGGGTAAGGGGGGGTGTTCCTTATTATAGTTGCTATTTTTTTTCTACGGTTATGTAACTTAACATTGTGTTAATTTAAGTTGTTAATATGTTGTGTTGTTCATTGAGGAGGGGGCGAATGTTTATGATTGCTATCATTAATGTTATTGTTGGTATTTTATTATGGTTCGATGTTGTTGTACAAATTCAAAATTTTTCAATAAAAAATTTTTTTTTTTTAAATAAAAAATTCTGGCTCCTTTAAACTCTGTAGCTGATTGATTTCCTTCTCCTTTGCCAATTGTCTGCTGCCTTCTTCCCATAATCCCTGATCTTCATGCTAATCAAAAAAATCCCCTTATTAATCAAGACCAGCAGATTTGTCCTTGAGGTGCTGTTAGCTACAGGGCCAAGAGCTGGAAGGTGGCATTAGACAGAATAGTTCTTAGAACATAAGTACTAGGAGCAGGAGTAGGCAATTTGCCTCTCGAGACTGCTCCACCGTTCAATACGATCATGGCTGATCTCATCATGGCCTCATCCTCCTCCAGCGTCCTGCCAGTTCTCTGCAACCCTTCAACCAATTACTAAATAAAAAATCGGTCTAACCCCTCCTTCAATTTTCTCACTGTCCCAGCATCCACCACACCCTGGGGAGCGAATTCCACAGATTCACGACCCTTGGAGAGAAGTAGTTTCTCTTCATCTCTGTTTTAAATTTGCTATTTCTTATCATGAGACTATGACCTCTCGTTCTAGAATGCCCCACAAGAGGAACCATCCTCTCCACATCTACTTTACGGTACCTTTTATTGTATTTGAGTCATTGGTCCTCCAATGCGCTGATGTGTAACATATGCCACAGAAGACTGCATCTCTACAGAGAGACAGTGTGGCACCTGTGCCACGTCCTCGTGGACAAGACACCCCGATTATGAGGCGGACGCCCATTCCAAGTGGCTGCGATGGATGCTCTGTATGCTCTGGCATCAGTCTTTATCACCTTCGGCCTAGCCAGGCCCACCAAGATGCCCGGGTTGCAGGATTCATCATGGTCGCCGGGATGCCGCACGTCCAGGAGGCCATTGATGGCATGCATGTTGCCCTGCGAGCACTGGGGCATTACGGAGTGCCCTATATCAACAGGAAGAGGTTCCACTCCCTGAATGTTGAGATCGTGTGCAACCATCACCTGAGGACCATGCACATGTATGCCCGCCACCCTGGGAGTGTGGATGACAGCTACACCCTGAGGAACGTGGAGATCCCTGGTGTCTTCTAGGACCAGCCCAGGATGATAGTTGGCTCGTGGGGTCAAAAGATATCTGCTGAGGCCATGGCTGATGCCGCCAGTGTGGAGGCCTGAGGCCGAGGCAGAGACCCATTACAATGAGGCCCACGCTGCCACCCGCGGTGTAATTGAACGGTACATCGGGCTGCTGAAAATGTGATTCTGTTGCCTAGACCACTCCGGCGGGGCTCTACAGTACACCCCTTAGAGGTCTCCCACTTTGTGGGGGTCTGATATGCCATCCACAATCTGACACAGAAGCAGGGCGACGTGCTGGAAGAGGAAGAGAAAGAACATACAGCCTTGTCTGAGGAGGAGGAGGACCAGGAGGGGCTGGAGGACCAGCCGAGGAGGAGCCGGAGGATGGAGGACAGGTGGTAGAAAGGGTCTGACATGCAAAGAGGACCATGGAGGCCTTTACGTCTCCAGATTATCATGAGACGAGGCTGTGTCCATCAGCTCAATAGCCCCTCCTTCCCCCGTCATCCGATCACATTGCCCCTTCCTTGGCCACCCTGTTCCTCCCACCAAGGGTCTGTGTAACATCACTCCAGGGTGATGGGCCTGTGTTGGCACTATCAGTGGGTCACCATCCAAGGCAGGAAAGTGATGACCACTTGCTGTGAGGAAAGCCCTGGTGCTCCTCATATTCTGATTAAGTCTGACGGCTGTATTTCTGCTGACAGCGCGTACACACCCATCTTCATGATGGAATCTGCATCAGGAACTTTTGATCTTGGACCACTGTGCTGAGGGGGTGGTTGAGAGGGAGTGTGAGGAACAGAGAGCGGGGGTGCCTGCTGTGAAGACTGAAGTGACAGAGGCGTCACATGCATCAGGTGTACATGTTTTAATAATGAACATTTTAATCTGACAGATTTCTATTCCCTTCATCTACGAATACTGACCTCACCTGTGCCCACTAAGTGCTTCTCACTCTTCTTGATTCTCTGTGGTCTACTGTTACATCGAGGCGTATCTCCAGGATGCACATCAGAGGTGGAGGCAGACTGCTGCTTTTCGCGTCCTGTATCCTTTGATACCCTCGACGGAAGACTTCTAGAGGGCTTGGAGCCAGAACGCCTCGGACAATGTATCGGAGTCGCAGGTGTTGCCGTGCCATCATGTTCTGCACGCTGCCATTGAGATGCACCGGTGTCAGGAGAAGGGGATTCAGAAGAACTGGAGATTGCTTTAATCTCATTGGTGGAAGGTCCCTGGTTGGGCTCCAGTGCTTCCTTCTCCATTTGGGTGTCTGTCGGGCCATGGGGTCTCCATGGGATCAAGGGGCAGCTGGAGTAAGCTCCAGAAGCCTCTGAGTCATCTGGCACTTTCAATCCTGGAGCCTCCCCATTGTCTTCTCCGTGGTGATGACGCCCTCAGTAATGGCCCTCAGTGACTGGGACCTGCTCTGGAGTGTCTTGGTAATGCCCACCTGCGTCTGGGACATGTCCCTCAGCGACTGGGACTTGATGTTAAGGCCCTCAGCCATGATCGTCATAGACTGAGCAACGCTTTGGACACCACCACTCAAGGCGTGAACATTGTGTTCCAGGTTTTCCACTGTGGTCTCCACCCTTGCAGTGTTGGCCTGGCTGCCACGCATTGCCGGCACCATCCCCTGCACCTGAAGGATTTGGGACTCTTCCTATCGGCCTTGCAGTCACTGGCAGCCCCTCCTGAATGTCATGGCTCTGCCCTATCATCTGCATCAGCTCTGGGAGAACCTTGTCCAGAGGCTCGACATCTGGATGGGACGCAGATGAGTCCTGGAATGCAGCAGACCACCGACTGCTGTTTCCACTGAATGTTCCTGCCCCAACCTGATGTACACCAGTAGATGTGTGGTGATCACCAGATAGTGCCCCAGAAGCCTGTCCACTAATGTCACTGAGGTGTGTCTCTGCACTGGTCGAAGATGCGTGATACCTGCAACGCATTGTTGGTATCCTCCTCGAATCCCTCCTCCGAATTGATCTTTTGGGATCGCTCCAGGTGGCTCGGCCTCATCAAGCGGTCCTGCAAGACGGTGGACTTGTGATCAGTGAGAGGGAAGGATCATTTTGTCTGAACCCACTGGAGTCATCTGTGTGAAGGGGCAGTGAATCCTCACCTCTCTGGCACAGGACAACATCACTGTTGGTGACCGCTCCTTCCTCAGTCAATGCCACAATCTCCAGGGTATGTTCCTCAAGGGGGGTAAGGACTCAGTTCTCTGGGGTTATCTTCTCCCACGTGGACAAAAAGAGGACATTGTGAGCTGCACCCTGGATGAGTCAGGGGGGGTCTAAAACAGGTGGCATGTGTGGGCAATGCACCTGGGCATTAAGGGGTTGTGATGGCGAGTGGCAGGGGGTTGTGAGGAATAAGATTGAAAATTGGATGTTGGGAAGGTGCGAGGTGTCAGTCAGTGGATTGGGCAGGAGGGTTTGGGAATTTGAAGGGTGGCAGGCGTGACTGATGCCAGGAGAGGGATGTCAAATTACCCTTGGATCTCTTGGGAGGTTGTTCATCTTCTTCCTACATCGGACAGCGGTCTACCTGGCCATGCTCCTGCACGGACTGCAGCTGCCACTGCATCCCAGGCGGCACTGCTATCCCCTATACTGGCCCCTTGGGACATTAGGGTGCCCACCATTCCTCCACTACGCTGAGAGGCCTGGCCAAGTCGCCATCGCCAAAGCACGCAGCAAGTTTCTGTGCTGCTATCCTCATGCCTTGACCGAGAGTAGGTGGTGGGGGAGTACTTAAAACCAGATCCCCCTTCTTAGGAGCGAGCAGCTTAGGTGTGAGTCGGGTGAATCAGACGGCGAGAGTGTTAGGCATGGCGAGATTCACGTGATGACTCAATGTTTTGCACTCAGTGAGGGTGAATACAGGTCGCGATCTCGTCATTAGAGCTGACGTGAAACACCCCGCTAAACCTGCCCAAATTACACTTAGTCATTTCTCAGGTGATTCGCGCCCTGAACTGAACAGCATGCGATTTGCGCTTCCATTGCGGGCTCTATTCGTTTAGCGATTCAGGGCTTGTAAATTGGCCAGTACTCTGCCCACATGAATTGAGAGCAATTCCCATTCCCGCTGGAGTCTGATCCGTTGGGGCCAGAATTAGCGCTGAAGAGCCTTACTCTGAGATATGCTTATAATCCCCACTCCACTCCCCACGCACTCTCATTCCAGCCACAAAGATGGCACAAAGGAGAACTGCGCCCCGCAAACCGCCCCTCCCCAGCAGGCCACCCTCTACCCCAGGGTGAGCAGAAGACTGAAGCCAGCCATTGTCAACAGTGCTTGGGAGGAGGTGGCAGAGGCAGTCAGTGCTGCCAACATCACGAGAAGGGGTAATCCTGTGCCGCACAAATATGAATGACTGCCTTAGGGCAGCTCAGCTGAGCCACCATCTCTGTTCCCTGGCATTACTCCCGTCCCTCTTCCACGCATCACCCCAATTTTTTTTGAGACGCCAACAACACCCTACCTGCCTGCATCTCCCTTACATCCAACTCTCCACCAAATCCCAACAAATGTATTGTCCTCCTTGGCCAGGAGCCTTGCACACACATTCTGCCAGCTACAGACCCCCCCGTAGAACCCGCCACCCAGTGCCTTACTATGTGCTTTCTGTGTTCCCTAGGATATGGTGGCCCAAACGACTGTAGTGGGAGCATTCCTGAACTGCGCGTCCACACCATAGTCGAGGAGACAGCAGTACAGCTACAAGGTGAGGCCAAGGAAAGGGCAATAGCTGACCCGGAGATCGGCACGTGGCAAACAAGTGAGAGCCAAATGCAACACTGATGTCTCTACAGCAATGAGTCACTCCTCTGTCACAGACCGCTCCTTCCCAAGATCTCACCATGTCTTTAGTCTTTTGTCTTGCAGAATCAGCATCAGACGAGGCCGGGGGGGGAGGGGCAGAATCGCGGGGGGTGCCAGGGCGGCGTGTCGTGATTCGCCCGGCCCTCCTACGATTCTCCCACCCGGCGTGGGGAGCGGAGACTCGCGCCGCGCCACTCCATCTTGTTTTCCTCTCTGCCTGTCCCTCCTAAACGCTGAACATCCTTGGATACTCAGTTCCCAGTCTGAGTCACCTGTAAACATCCCTCCATGATGGCAATTATGCCATACTCATTTAACTCTGTTTGTGCCTTCAGACCATCTACCTTGTTATCCCCGAACAGGCGCCGGAGTGTGGCGACGAGGGGCTTTTCACAGTAACTTCATTGAAGCCTACTTGTGACAATAAGCGATTTTCATTTCATTGTTATGAATGCTGTATGCATTCCGAAACCTCCCGCGCGGCATCGGGAAGGCTGTCGTGAACTCAGCCGAGTTTCACGACAGCGTCGGAGGCCGCTCCTCGCACCATATTCACCTCCCCCCCCCCCCCCCAGGGGGCTAGGAGCGGCGTTGTGAGAAACTCGGCCGCTGGGCATTGATGCTTGCCTCAAAACAGCGCGCCGAGAATGACGCGACAGCGGCGCCTTAGTGACGTCAGCCGCGCATCCGCATGGTTGGCTGTCTCCAACCCGCGCATGCGCGGTTGCCGTCTTCTCCTCCGCTGCCCCACAAGACATGGCGGCTTGATCTTGCGGGACGGCGGAGGGTAAAGAGTGCGTCTCTTAGAGACGCCGGCCTGATGATCGGTGGGCACCGATCGCGGGCCAGTCCCCTCCCGAGCACGGCCGTGGTGCTCGATCCCCTCTCCACCCCCCACAGGCCCCAAACTTACCTTTTGCACTATGTTCACGCCGGTAGCGACCAGGTGTGGTTGCCGCCGGCGTGAACAGGTCGGGATCGTCAGGCCGCTCGGCCCATCTGGGCCGGAGAATTGCCAGTCGGCGTGAAAAGCGGCGAGCGGCGATTCTACGACATGCCATTTTGGGGGGTGGGAGAATCGCGGGGGGTGCCAGGGCGGCGTGTCATGATTCGCCCGGCCCTCCCGCGATTCTCCCACCCGGCTGGGGAGCGGAGAATCGCGCCCAATGCCTTTTTACCATTATTACACATTCTGCCCGGAGTTCTCCACTGCCATTTTCGGCAGGCAAGAAAGCCAGTGGGCAGAGAATCAAACCCAAGTCTCCAATTGGCTTTCCCGCTGGCGGGACTTCCTGTTCAGATTGCCCCTGCCCCATCCCGCCAATGACGTACTGAGATTCCCACTATAAAAGGTCGGGAATCTGATTACCATACATTCCCAGCCCCTGAGTGAGCTTCTCCACTGTACCATCCCCCACGGTAGGAAAGCCCGCCAATCTCTCAACAGCCCAGGTTGCGAGCGGGGTGGGCTCATACGGAACCCAACCTGTCAGCATGACGTCGTGGAACCTGCCTCTTAACTTTCTTTTTTCCCCGTGTTTGGAAATACAGCGGGAAATCCTGGAAAAGCAGCTCCACTTTTCCTGCCTGAGAGAACTCAGAAAAAAATGAGAAAGTTCTTCTGATTCTACTTGATGTTTGCCTTCATTTCGACTGCTTTCTAATTTTGCTAACTATTTCTCTAGTTCCTGTTAGCAGTTTTCCTTCTCTCCAATCTAATCTCCCTCTCAGGTTCCCATCCTGTTGACTATCTGATTTAAACCATCCCCAATAGGATGAGCAATTCTGCCTGCGAGGACATAAGTCTCAATCCTGCTTCCATGCAACCCATCCATCTTGTACTGATCCCACTTGCCCTCAAACTGGTCCCAATACTCAGAGATCTGTTGCCTCCCCTTTACGCCAATTCTCCAGCCAAGTTCACTCGCATGTTGGACTGGGAGAGACCCTGAGATTACTGCTTCTGAGATCCTGCTTTTTCATTTATTTCTTAACTCCCTAAAATTTGCTTTCAGGACCTCATCCCTCTTCCTACCTATATTATTCAGTGTGGACCACGATCTTTGGCTGTTCATCCCAGAAGAATATCCTGCAGCTGGTCTATAACATACACTGAACCAGGCATCAGCGAGGCAACACGCCATCCTGGAGCCTCATTTATGGCTGCAGGAATACCTGTGTATTCTCCTAGCTAACAAATCCATTATTATTACTGCTCTTCCACTCTTCCTTCTCCCCTCTGTACAGTTGAGCTACCCACGGACTAGGCTCTTCCCGCACACCTCTGATAAGCTGCTGCCTTTACCAAAATGGAAAACTGATGAGGGAGCAAGGTTGATTTGGGGATTCCTGCACTGCCTGTCTGGCTCTCTTCGACTTGAAGTTTCTTATTTTTGAAACATTAAAGGTCCTGAATGACCAACAACTTAATTAGCTTGTTTTCAGGACTTTCAAGACAAATATATGGATTATATATTCTTAAAGCTTTTTATTCACACATCCCATGATAAACAATGGTGTTCATCGGTTCTAGAAAGTGTACAGTGGGTTCGTGGGCATAGGGGGGTATGAGGAGCATGAGGGGCCTGAAGGTTTGGGTGGATGGGCAGAGCTTGGAAAAGGGGGCTTGAGGGGCTGGAGGAGTTGCGTAGTGATGATTAATTTGGCATGGGGAGAATGAGGGTATTTTTTGAACTTGCCTTTTGAAACGTCCCTTCATGAACATTGACGTTCACGACTTCTATAAGGAGCCATAAACCACAGCTCTTTAAAAACCTGCTCAATCTCCATGAAAATTGCAGAGAAGTAAGAGCATGCCCACCCCTGCAATGAAGCTGGCCAGGTTGGGAATGCTACATGCGAGCTTTTGACAGGAACAAGACCATACCCATTAAAGAAGTGTTTTTCAAACTTTTTTTCCCAGGACCCACTTTTACCAACCAGCCAACCTTCAGGACCCATGCCAGCTGACCTTCGGGACTCACCCCAATCAACCTTTGGGAACAATGTGCATATCAGGTGCAGAGTTCCTTTGTGCCGTCTTCATGTTTGTGTAGGTCGTTGTGAAGGGCAATGGCAAAAAAAAGGCTTGTTTTACTTAACACGAGATACTCCTCCGAGACGTTACTCCAGAATGGTGACAGCCTCATGGACTTGTGACGTGTTTTTAATGTGCTGGCACACATGAGGCGCAGGAGTTCAGTCTCTTCATTTGGAGTCAGCAGTGAGTTAATAATTGATTCTGGAGTCTCAAACTCAAAAGAATTTTTCACCCACCTCTTCTCTTTCAAAATCTGAAATTTCTCTGTAAAGTAACAACAAAAACTGTTGGTCAACACAGTCAGATGCGACTGAATAAGGCTTGCCAGTCTATTGACCGTTCACTTAAAAACACTGTTTCCTTCGATGTGTCGTAGCAGTGTAGGGAACATGTCAAAGTTTTGGCTTTGTACTCGCGTTTGCCAATCTTTCAATGACTTTTGGAAAGCATTTATTTCTTCACAGTGCCGAAAGCAATCATCATCCTTCCGTGCAATTCAAGGTTTAATTTAGAATTGAACGGATGCCTGCAAGGTAAGATATAGTCAGCATCCAACTCACATCTCCCAGTACTTCCCTGCATATAATAAACATGGACAATTAACAAAGCCATACCTCCAGAAATCATCTTTATACTGCTTTTTTCCTGATTTCAGTTTCCCCTTAATGGGAAGTTCACCACAGTACCTGGATCTCTGTCCCCAGCTCACATCAGCACTGTTTTGTCCTGCCAACTTTCCTGAGCAGATTCAGGTGAGATCCTGGCCTGTCTGTGTCTCTGGCCCTCCCTTATTTATTACAAAATGACCCATCTTCAGCTCTTCATAGTCCTGTAGCTTGCATTCTGGCAGCCACAAAATGGACGAATCCCTCAACCGTGATTTTATGACCAAAGCACAAACGTGCAGGGTGCATGATGTCAATGTATACGAAACTGCATAAGCAGCAAATAATAGACAAAGCTAAGCCATTTTACAACAAACACATCAGATTTAAGCTCGCAGTCCTGCTGCATCCTGTCGTGAATGGTGGTGAACAATTAAACAATTCACTGGAGGAGGAGGCACCACAGATATTCCCATCCTCAATGAAGCAGAATCCCAGCACATATGTGCAAAAGACAAGCTGAGGCATTCACAACAATCTTCAGCCAGAAGTGCTGAGAAGATGATCCATCTCGGTCTCCACCGAAGGTCACCCAGCATCAGAGTCGTCAGTCTTCAGCCAATACGATTCACTCCATGTGATATCAAGAAATGGCTGAAGACACTGGATACTGCAATGGTTATGGGCCCTGATAATATTCTGGCAATAGTACTGAAGACTTGCAATCCAGAACTTGCGGCACCCCTAACCAAGCTATTCCAGTACAGCTCCAACACTGGCATCTACCCGGCAATGTGGAACATTGCCCAGGTGTGTCCTGTATACAAGAAACAGGACAAATGCAACCCAGCCTTTTACTGCCCTATCAGTCTACTCTCCATCATCGGCAAAGAGGTGGAAGGAGTCATTTTCAATGCTATTAAGCAGCATTTACTCATCAATAACCTGCTCACGGACGCTCAGTTTGGGTTTCACCAGGATCACTTAACTCCTGACCTCATTACAGCCTTGGTTCAAACATGGACAAAAGAGCTGAATGCCAGTTGTGAGGAGCAAGTGTCTGCCCTTGGCAGCAAGGCAGCATTTGACCGGGTATGGTATCAAGGAGCTCCAACTAAACTTGAGTCAATGGGAATCGGGGGGAAAACTTTCTGCTGGTTGGAGTCATACCTGTCACAAAGTAAAATAGTTGTGGTGGTTGGAGATCAATCATCTCAGCTCCAGGACATCACTGCAGGAGTTTCTCAGGGTAGAGTTCTAAGCCCAACCATTTTCAGCTGCTTCAATGGCCTTCCTTCCATCATAAGGCCAGAAGTGGTGATGTTTGTGGATGACTGCAAAATGTTCAGCACCATTCGCGACTCCTCAGATAATGAAGCAGTGCATGCCCAAATACAGCAAGACCTGGACAATATCCAGGCTTGGGCTGACAATTGGCAAGTTACATTCGCACCACACAAGTGCCAGGCAATGAACATCTTCTACAAGAGAGGATCTAACCATTGCCCCTTCACATTCAATGGCATTACCATCGCTGAATCCCCCACAACTAACATCTTGGGAGTTACCATTGATCAGGAACTGAACTGGACTAGCCACATTAATACTATGGCTACCAGGACAAGTCAAAGGCTAGGTATCCTATGTAGAGTAACTCACTTCCTGGCCCCCTCAAAGCCTGTCTACAAGATACAAGTCAAGTGTGCAATGGAATACTATCCACTTGCCTGAATGAGCGCAGCTCCAACAACATACAACACGGCACCATCCAGGACAAAGCAGCCCGCTTGATTGCTCCCCCTTCCACAAACATTCAAACCCTCCATCCTGACAAACAGTGACTGCCGTGTGTAGCATATACAAGATGCACTGCAGGAACTCACCAAGGTTCCTTAGACAGTACCTTCCAAACCCACGACCACTACCACCTCGGACAAGAGCAGCAGATACCTGGGTGTCTCACCACCTGAGGTTCCCCTGCAAGTCACTCACCACCCTGACTTGGAAATGTATGGCCGCTCCTTCACTGTCGCTGGGGCAACATTCTGGAACTCCCTCCTTAACAGCACAGTGGGTGCACCTACAACTCAAGGACTGCAGTGGTTCAAGAAGGCATTTCGCCACAACCTTCTGATGGGCAACGAGGGATGGGCAATAAATGCTGGTCTAACCAGCGACGCCCACATCCCATAAATACATTTCTTTAAATGCCGAGTGACTGCTGTCGGCCGCCATTTAAAGGACATTTGGGTCGGCATTCGGCGGACGCGGCTGGCATTCTTAAAAGCCGGTTGCAGCCGGTGGGCACCTCAACCGTGATCAGGAATACCAATTGCTCCGCCGTCCTCCCAATACCCACCCGCAACCCTCCCGTGGTTCGGAAACCCCACCGGTTTCAAGAACCCTGCTTTAAAGGCATCCCCGAGAATTAGACAGTCTGGAAATGGGGTCAAAAATCCCAGCATTTTAAAGGGCTCCCTGGGTAACGTGACTCAGTGAAAATCCAGGTCTCAATGTCAGCATCAGAGGGCCAGTTGGCAGCATTAAAACAAACAAGTTGGCTTGACACAGAGCATAAATAAAGTTCAAGCTATCCATTTTTAGGCCTGTGCAGTCCTTCAACCAATGGCAAATTCTTGTATCTAGTCCACCTTTCGTTTAGCAACTGTAAAACATGCGTCTGACAATGAATAAATTGTGAAGGCATATATCAACGAGGACATTTCACAAAATTAGATTTTCACCTTCCAAGGTTGAGTATTAATCGTAGTATTCAGTTCAAGGGCATGTTTTTGGTAAAAATCAACAAAAAGATTATTTTGACTGAAACACTTCAGAAAAAAATCTATTCTCAATGTGGGACTTGAAACTATGACCCTGGGATTTAGCATCCCATTATGTTTCAATTGACCTCCCTAGGCTGCATAGAAGCTCACTGCACAAAGTCTTAACACACTGGTGGCTTTAACCTCCATTTTAATGCCTATCTAAGTCAATCACTGGGAACCATAGCAAAGATTTAAAGTCAGTGATGTGCAAACTCTGAATATTTTAAATAAGGTCCGAACTCCTTCTGCTCACCAGGAAGGTATCAGGAGCAGTTATGCATGCGCTGGTGGCCGCAGTGTGGGTCAAGTGCACATGTGCAACGTTTCCTGAAGCCTTTGTGATCGTGGCAGGAGTTGTGGTCAATTCAAATTTGCAAGAAACAGACTGAGTTAACGCAGTGAAATTCTTGAGAAAGTTCCCACTTTCAGGTTCTATCCCCTTATGTTGTGATATGCCTGTGCACAGTTCTGTATATAGTTAGCAATGCAACCTCCAACCAGCTGGTGGCGATAGAGATCTATCACACGACTCAAGACACCCGCCAGGTGGTAGTAAGTCATACAAGAAGATAGTCGCACTTAGAATAGCTCCAGGAGAATTCACTCAATTCATTCAGTAGCCATTGTCTGTGTTATAGATCATAGATCACTGGGGGGGGGGGTTAGAGTAGAGTAGAGTAGGAGGGATAAATTGGCGGGTAGTGCCGGTGGGAGAGGAGCAGGCTTGTGCAGTATGTTACGACTGAAGTATTGAATGTTCGCGGATGTTTTCACATTTTTGCCTTTTTTGCTTTCTTTCGGTTGATGTCTGTAACTGTTTACAATGCCAAAAAACTACCTCAATAAAATTGTTTGTTAAAAGAAAAATAGATCATAGATCATTGAATTTACAGTGCAGAAAGAGGCCATTTGGCCCATCTAGTCTGCACAAGCTCTTGGAAAGAGCACCCCACTTAAACCCACACCTCCACCCTATCCCCGTAACCCAGTAACCCCACCTAACCTAAGGGCAATTTAGCATGGCCAGTCCACCTAACCCTGCACATCTTTGGACTGTGGGAGGAAACCGGAGCATGCGGAGGAAACCCGCGCAGGCACGGGGAGAACGTGCCGACTCCGCACAGACAGTGACCCAAGCTGGGAATCGAACCTGGGACCCTGGAGCTGTGAAGTAACTGTGCTAACCACTAAGGTACCGTTCTGCCCAAATATAGTTTGTTAGTCATCTTTTCCACTTGCTTACTAATAAACCATCTTTATAGTTGATAACTATATGTTCTGTGCACATGACAGTGGTTATATCATAGAACACAACACCTTTTTCCTGCACTTCTTTTCTTTTTCATGTTTGCGTCCAATTCTCTTTTGAAGAAAGCTATTAAATCTGTTTCCACGAGCCAATCAAACAGTGCAATACAATTTCTAACTGCTTGTTACGTAAACAAGTGTGTCCTCTGTCATGCCTCTGGTTATTTTACCAATCACTTCAATCTGTGCTCTCTGGTTACCAACCTTCCAGCCAGCCATTGAAAACAATTCCTTACTCCTGAAGCTACCTAAACCCTTCATGACTTTGAACACCTATGCTTTTCTTAAATTAATTTTTACAGGTTTTGGGCTTCGTTGGCTCGGCCAGCATTTGTTGCCCATCCCTAATTTCCCTAGAGAAGGTGGTGGTGAGCTGCCTTCTTGAACCGCTGCAGTCTATGTGGTGTAGGTACAGCCACTGTGCTGTTAGAAAGGAGGGTTCCAGGATTTTGGCCCAGTGACAGCAAAGGAACAGCGATATATTTCCAAGTCAGGATGTTGATGTTAAATCTCCTCTTAACCGCCTCTGTTCTTAGATAATCTTCCACCACAGGGACTACACTAGCACAGAATCATAGAGAATCACAGCATTGTTATTGCGCAGAAGGAAGCCATTTGGCCCAATGTGTCTGCACTGATCTCTAAACGAGCATCATAACTTAGCGCCATTCCCTTAGCAATACCAATAACAGTCGAGGGGGGTGAATTTAATGCTCTCATAGAATCATAGATCATAGAATGTGAGGTCATTCATTTTGGTAGGAATGGACTATTATTTAAACGGTTAAAAATTCCAGCGTGCTGCTGTGGAGAGGGACATGGGTGTTCTTGTACATGAGTCGCAAAAGGTTAGTTTGCAGGTGTAGCAGGTAATTAAGAAGGCAAATGCAATTTTGTCCTTCACTGCTACAGGGATGGAGTTTAAAATCAAGGAGGTTATGTTGCAGCTGTACAGGGTGCTGGCGAGTCCACATCTGGAGTACTGTGTACAGTTTTGGTCTCCTTACTTGAGAAAGGATGTACTGGCACTGGAGGGGGTGCAGAGGATTGATTGATTGATATTTATTGTCACATATACCGAAGTACAGTGAAAAGTATTTTTCTGCGGCCAAGGGAACGTACACAGTACGCACATAAAAGACAAGAGACTAATCGACAGAGTACATTGACAAATGGTACATCAACAAATAGTGATTGGTTACAGTGCGGAACAAGAGCCAAACAAGAGCAGCATAGGGCGTCGTGAAGAGTGTTCTAACAGGGAACTGAACAGTCCACGGAAGAGTCATTGAGGAAATTCAGTAGGTTGATTCTAGAGTTGAGAGGATTGGCTTTTGAGAAGACACTGAGTAGACCAGGATTATATTCATTGGAATTTAGAAGAATGAGGGGGGAATCTTACAGAAACATATAAAATTGCGAAGTGTATAGATAAGGTAGGAGTTGGGAGGCTATTTTCACTGGCGGGTGAAACTAGAACTAGGGGGCATAGCCTCAAAATAAGGGGGCGCAGATTTAGGACTAAGTGGAGGAGGAACAGCTTCACCCAAAGGATTGTAAATCTGTGGAATTCCCTGCCCAGTGAAGCAGTTAAGACTACCTTGTTGAATGTTCTTAAGGCAAATATAGATAGATTTTTGAACAGTAAAGGAATTAAGAGTTATGGTGAGCGGATGGGTAAGTGGAGCTGGGTCCACAAAAAGATCAGCCATGATCTTATTGAATTGTGGAGCAGGCTTGAGGGGCCAGGGGCCTACTCCTGCTCAAAGTTCTTAGGTTCTTATGTTCTTAATTCCAACGATGCAGAAGGAGGCCATTCAGCCCATTGAGGCTGCACCTACCCTCTGAAGCAACAACCTATTTAGTCCCATTAACTCCCCCTACCCTTGTAACTCCACCTAGCCTACACCTCCTTCCTCTCACCCACACACTCTCATCTTTCTCTCTCATACACACACTCTCACCTCTCTCTCTCTCTCACACACACCTACCCCAATGTCATGTCTATTCATTCTGGTCCCTGTCAGTGGGCTCCAACTGTCCAGTTTACAAACCGGGGGCGGCATTCTCCCCTACCCGGCGTGACGGAGTAGGGGCATGGCGCCAACCACTCAGGGGTCGGGCCTCCCCAAAGGTGGGGAATTCTCCCCAGCTTTGGGGGCCAGCTCCGCGCCGGAGCGGTTGGCACCAGAAGACTGCCGCAAAAAACCGGCGCCCCCGGCAGCGGGGCTGGCCGAAAGGCTTTCGCCGGTCGGCGCATGCGCCGGCAGTGACGTCAGCGGCAGCCATGGCGGCCGCGGAAGGAGAAAGAGTGCCGCCAGGGCACTGGCCTGGAGTCTGAGCGGGGGGACTCGATCGCGGGCCAACCACCGTGGGGGCACCTCCCGGGGTTCGATCGCCCCCCCCCCCCAGGACCCTGGGGGCCCACTCGCCCCGCTGATCCCGCCATTACAGAGGTGGTTCAAACCTCGGCGGCGGGAGAGGCCTCCCAGCGGTGGGACTTCGGCCCATCAGGGCCTGAGAATCGCCGCAGAGGACTCTCCAATCGGAGTGGTGAGATTCCTGCCGCCGCCACTTCCCGGGTGGCGGAGAATCTTTGCCACGGCGGAGGCGGGATTTTAGGTGACCCCAGGCGATTCTCCGACCCTGCTGGAGGTCGGAGAATTTCGCCCCAGGTAACCACTTCCCACCAACTTCCAAGAGGCATAGGTTAGGAAATTGGCTAGCAATTCAGTAATGAGGTCGCTACATTTTTCAGGGTTTCCCCAGGTCTGATCCTGGACTCACCCTCTCGATCAGCATTTCCAAAACTGGCTTCCGCGGAACCCTGGGGTTCCTTGGGAGACATCCAGATGTTCCGCGGTAGGTCTGGCCATGGTAAATTTGAAAAAGGCTATTCTTCCAGCTCATCCAATTGGAGGTAGTTCTCACAATACTTTGGCTACTGCTAGTCTCACTCATTAGCCTATCAGCAGCCAATGCACTGATAAGCCGGCTTCTGATTGGACAAGCTGGAAATAGTGACAAAGTGAGTATTCAAAGTCCCAGGCAAGGGCAAGAGGAAGATTGAGTGGACCGAGCCAGGTAGGCAATGATTATGTAGTGGTAGAAAGATTATGCCAACAGGTTGGGAGGTCGGCAGCTGTCCCGGAGCAAGGGAGGGGAAGTGGCCATAGTGTAAGGGCAGAGAATTTAAAATCCACAATTCCCAACACTGCCTGCCCAAATTGGCATAAAGGAAGTTTAGTCCCCCAGCCTCGAGCTTTTAGGAGTCATATGATGAAGAAATGAGAGCATAATTGTCTCTAACTACCCTCGTTATTCCCAAAACAGGATAAGTACACTCACATCCCGGCCAACCTAAGTATAGGAAGTCTGGATAAATATGAGATGCTGCTTCTTGGAGGTTTGAGAAAATGTAAGAAAGTTTTCATCTGGAAGAGGACCCAAGGAAGGTGAATGGCCAAATATGCTTGAGAAAGATTTGGAAGGAACCCCTATGTTTGAAAGAATGGTTTCTGCAGTATAGGTGTTTTCGGGACTGTAAGGGTTAATGTGAAACTGGGAAACAACACCAACAACATTATGATGTAGGGAGTCACAAAGGAGCAATAGAGTGTAGTAGTGAATCTGGTAGAAGACGACATGAAGATCGCATCTAGTCAGATCTGCATTCTGTGTCTCTGCATTTAGTTATATGTCATTAATAAACAATTATTGTTCAACCATAGACCTCTTCAGGAGACACCATAAAGCTGTGCAACATGGCAGCAGCAGGTGAAGAACCCCAAAATCCCTAAGAATTAAGAAGTAAGAAAACAGCAGTCTGACCTGAGAGAAGCACGCCTAATTCCAAAACAAAAAGGCTGAAATAAACTTCAAATTCGGTGCAATAATCAGGCAGCACTGGAAAACTGATCATTTTACCAAGGGTACATTGATCACTACTGTAGCTTGGACCCAGAGTTGGCACCATGACACTCGGCAACTGCGTACGAATTTTAAAAACTTTCAACGAAATTCAGAACAAAAAAGAAATGATGGGCTTCAATTCCGTTCTCCAAACTTCAGAAAGTAACTAACTGATTAAAACAAAACTTCAAACGTTTTTCTGCAGAATGCGGAAGTTTAAAATAGTTTAGGGCGGGAGCCTGTAAATTCCGCTGAGTGTGGGAAGAGAAAAAAATGATCACTTAGTGCCGTTTAAAAAAATAATAATTTAAAGCTGTATTTCCCTGTACTGAAAACAGCCATAGATGGTAAATCAACACTGCCAGAACAATTAAGATTGATGAAAGGGCCAGTCCTAGTGCAAAATTGGGCATTATGGACAAGAAGCTTTTGAGGTATATATGGCAGCATCAGGCTTGAATAAGAAAACACAGGCTAAACAAATGGCACTATTGTATTCAGTAGGTCCAATAGCCAATGACATAAGTGCCAGACAAGGAATAAATATGTCTTCCGATAAATTTGAAGAGGCCATGAAGTCCTTTCACACCCACGTTAACCTCACAAGCATAAAATTCTGAAGTAAGCAAAATTTAACAAGTGAGTCTAAAAGCCTGGGGAACCCATAGCCTCTTTTACAAATGAGTTATAAAGGTCAGCTGGAAGTTGTGACTATGTCAGAACTCATAAGAAACCAAATAGGAGTGGGAATGGATGATGATATTCTTTTGCATGGACTACAATTTAAAGAAGATCTGACTTTGGAAAAATAAATGCCCAAATTGTCAGACAATCAGAAGACTTCCAACGAAACCAATCCATTTTGCATGGCCATGTTAAACTGTGGTTCGGAACAACCCCACAATCTAGCTCATAAAGCAACAAAGGGGCAAGGAGACTCCAGGGCAAGGTCAGAAATACCCAGGTGAAACACAAGTAGCAAACCCGATGGTGGGGAAAATGGCATAGAAGCAGATGATCACTCATGATCTGTATGAATGGAAGAGCAGACTTGAGGACTACTCCTACATCGATTTAATATACTCCTATGACCGTGTCAGTGCTGAGATTCCAAAGGACATCACGGGTATGACCAGTGTCTAGCAATCATTGTGCAGTGCAGTCACTGCAACCTCCTGGAGCACTTTTGGAAAGATAAGTCCAAAGCCTTTAGACATACAGAGGATCCCAAATGAGTCCATGAGATAGACAAGCTACACCAAGAAGTCCAACAATGCTTCTTGGGAGAAATTCAGGATCCCAGATTCACATTTTGAATTTTAAATCAGACATAGGTGCCAATATGACAGTTCTGTTGGATATAAGGACATTGGGCGGATTTCCCTCGCCGCTTGTTGAGTTGTGTGGGGTCAACACAGATGCGAATGGACCCATTTAGCTTTGGAATTGGGACCAGCCCAGAACACCATTCTGTTGAACGAATGACTAACACACCACCCACCCACCCATTCTTGGTCATCTCTTCAAGCTGCTGTTATACCTGCTTCATAAGCGTGTGTTGTACTTTCGCTTGAGTAAGCATGCACACAGGTTTGGAACCATTTTTCAGCATTATGCTGTCTGCAGTCTTCAGTCATCACAGCCCAGTGAAATCCTTTTTAAAATCAGAACCAGATCCAAGCCGGTTAACTTCATTAATCCTGGAAAAGATTGAGGTCAACACAGACTTTCCTGCTCAGTAGAGAAAATTCTTGGTTGTGAAGCTATATGATGATTTCTATATTTGTTTGGTTTTATATTGGAGCATTGCTTGCAATGTACCTTTGACCTGGAGCTTGATGCCTCCTGATCCATGTAACTGTCTTGTAGGTGGCTTCAGACATTGCTTCATTAGCCATGAACAACAGGTTGACCAAACTCTGCAAGAGCACAGTATTCTCAAAGCTTAAGGCCAACAGTGGCTTCCAGTAGGTTCTGTTAGATGAGGCATATAAATTTCTGGCAACTTGTATCATCCCATTTGGCAGGTTCTGCGTAAATCGTTTGCCCGTCTGCTCCGGGACTTTTCATGCATGGTGCTGACCATCTTACAAGGCCTGAAAGTAGTCAGCTAGCATAAGAATGCTGACCTTGTCCACTCTATTACTGTCAATGAACATGACAGTTGACTCACAGCTGTCTTGAAAAGCTTGTAGGAAGAAGGATTGTTGCTGAATGATAAGAGCGAGATCTCTAAGATCTCCATTTGGTTCTTCTGTCCTGGGAATCAAAGACATTGTAGTGAACGCACACAAAACAAAGGCATTGTGAGTTTTGAACTCGACCATTCATTCCATACATCCAAAGATTCCTGGGCATGGTGAACCTGTTGGCAAAGTTTCTGCCCAACCTAGCACACGTCACAGAGCTTCTCCAACCCCTTCTCAAAGAGGCTCAAATGTGCTTTTGGCATGCACATTAAGAACAAACATTCTGTCAGATCAAAGACATGGTGCTCTCACCAGATATCCTGGCTCACTACAACCCATCGCTGCCAACTACAATCGCAGCAGATGCCTCGTCATCAGGACTAGGGGCAGTTTTGTTCCATGAACAGCTGGATGGATGTCGCTGACCAGTGTATAAGGGGGCTGTCAGACAGAGATGTTATATGCAGTTTTTGAAAAAGGAGCCTTCACAGTAACGTGAATTTGTGAGAAGTTCTCTGACTATATTGTTGGACTGAAAGTGTTCATCGAGAGAAATCACAAACTATTGGTCTTACTTCTGGATGAGAAAGAACTCACCAGGATTTCCAACAGAGTTCAGAGATATCATTTGCACCTCATAAACTCTGCATGTGAAACATTGTATGATGTCCCGAGGAAGCATCATACCATCCAGGGCCACAGTCGAACATCCTGTGACACACACTGTCAATCTGGTCGACGAGCTTGAGTCATATTCCCAATTCCTGTCAACATAATGGTTGGAGACCTCCAAAAACCTTCAACAGATTTGCTAGGTGCAGATGTGAGGTGAAGAGTGTATCCATATTCATAAGTATTGCCTACAAGATGCAGTGCCCAGGTGGCAATGTTATGAAATTTTACTTTGACAGCAGAAACACTTCACTGTTCCTGATGATCTGCTGGTGTATGATGAGCGGTTGGTGATTCCCATCTCACTCTGGCTGGAGATTTTACAACAAATCGACCAAGGTCACTAGAGCATCACAAAGTGCAGAGCATGGGTCCGGTCTATAGTGTGGTGTCCGGGATATCAAGAGTATGTGAAGAGATGATTTTAAACTACCAGGTGTGCACACTGTATAGACTACTCCAGAGGGAGCCTCTTATTCCCACAGAGTTCTCTATCAGGCCATGGGATGATTTGGGAATGGATCAATTCATTTACATCGGCAAGTCCTTGTCATCATTGTTGATGATATATCTTAGTGGATCAATCCCATTGGATTGCATTTACACACAATGACAATTGGGTTATTAGGCAATTAGAAAATATCTTTGCGAATCATGGCATTTCAAACCAAGGGGCTATCCTACAATGGCTTGCAATTCAATGATGAATACTTCATTCATTTTGACAAGAATTATGGATTTCAACACCTCACCAGCTCTCCAAGGTACCCACAATCTAATGGTGAAGCAGAAAGGAATACATGCACTGTTAAAATCTTGAAGAAAAATTATGACTTTCCAACTATGTTTTTAACATATAGATCCACATTGGTACAATGTGGATTAGCCCCATCGAGATTGCTGCTGGGCAGCAAATGTCACGCTCAACTTCCCATGCAGCCAAATAAATTAATCCCAGGATTAGCAGTTAGGGATTATCAGAAGGTTCAGGACTGAGAACAGTCCTACAGACAGCGTCAAGATTCTACTTCCAATAGAAGGCATTGTACTAGAAACCTGCCCAGACTAAACAGGGGTAACAAGGTTTGGATCAGGAATCTTGACGGAGAAGGCATCATTGTCCTCAGGAATGAAGATCAAGGGTGGCCGTACTTGATACATACCCCAAAGAGCACAATCAGACATAATAGGAAGAAGTTTTACAACACCAGTTTAAAGTCCAACAGGTTTGTTTCAAACACTTGCTTTCGGAGCACTGCTCCTTCCTCAGGTGACCTGAGGAAGGAGCAGTGCTGCAAAAGCTAGAGTTTGAAACAAACCTGTTGGACTTTAACCTGGTGTTGTAAGACTTCTTACTGTGCTCACCCCAGTCCAACGCCGGCATCTCCACATCAAGACAAAACAGGAGCAGTGTTCTCCTCATTTCTTGTGGTGAACCTAGGTTAATGCATCTCCGCAAACCAGATGTAGAAACTCAAATAAATGAAACACCAGGTTCTGCAACTTTACCTCCAGACCAACAAAGTCAGTCCAAAACAGTGGAGACTACCACTCATCCAAGCTTGAAAAGAATGAGATCTGGAAGATTCGTAAAGTCTCTAGGTCACCTGAATCTTTAAAGTCAGAGACTTGGCAGGAAGAGAGAGTAGTATATAAATATTATTGCAGGTGCCTTTGGTTAGAGACTTGGGGGAGGTGTAGTATTAGGGTATTTGGGACTGTGAGGGTTAATGTGGGACTGTGAGGGTTAATGTGGGACTGGGGGAACAGTACCTCCCACATTATGATGTAGACAGTCACAAGGAAGCAGTCAAGTGAAGTAGTGAATCGGGTAGAAGTTGGCATGAAGATAGCACCTAGTCAGCACTTTATCTTGGATATATGTATATAGTTAAGCGCTTTGATAAACAGTTATTGTTCAACCATCCAACCTTCTCGGCATCTTCATGAGACAACATACAACCTTGCAACAGTTCATGTACAGTTGAAACTCTGGGCCTGGTCACGGCCCAGTGACTGCAGTGAGTTGGACTGAATCCTTCACAGCAGCAAACACATCTGACAGGCTTAGCTGTGAGGCAAATGTAAATAAGAATTAAACATGACTGAAACATGTGGTAAGATTTTCAGTCAGAAAGGTCATAATGTACTCTATGTAGATTTAATTTTTTTTACTGTTGCAGTGTTTCTGCTGAACTAATACAGTGACACATGAGCCCGAACGGCAGCCTGTCGTATCCAAGCAACACTTAAATATGGTCGGAACCAGTTCAGAAATAGTCTCCTATAGCCCTAGCAAACACGCAATACTGCTCAGTCCTTTCTTTAATAGAACAGAAAGGCCAGTCTGACCACATTACATGAAAAATTATAACTGTGCCAATATTATTCTTGTCACGTAGTTTGGTACATTTTATTTTTATCACTATATTGCCACCACACTGCTGTACCTACACCGTTTTGCAGCCAAAAACTAAAATGCAAAGCTGCGACTAAGTCGGATTGGACTGAAGTAATGTGACCGCAGCTATTTTTAAAATCATCAGAAGTCCATGACCCTATCACTATTAAGTGCCCCTTCTTGATGTAGTGTGCATCTCACATTTGAAAGCGTCAACAATTTCTGGCTGGCTGACTTGATATTGAGGCATGTTCTATTTTCTTTCCAAAAGGCCATGTCATTCTTATACAACTTAATCAGTGGCTACATACAGAAAAGCAAAAGAGAACACTGCAGCATTCCTGATCATTTTAATGAGGACCCCTGGCTATTCAGTCATTGAGGTATAATTGACTTGCTCTTCTCTTATTTTCATAATAGACACTCCAACCTAGACCACGATTATTTTGCTATAAGAAATGTCAAGAAAAATTTAGAGTTTTCTGAGTATTCCCATTAAAACTGAAAAGATGCCACCCTGTCTTTTTCATGAGCTGCATTCATTGGGTTTCTGGGACTCATTATGCAGATTGGAGATGCAAATAACAGCATACCTACCATGGTGCGTCCCCTCCTCCTATATGCATACCCCATTGGACAAAGAAAATTATGTCATTACTGAAAGGTTCTCAGACATACATAGGTGTTTTGCTGTGTTCAGCGGCGGTGAAAAGACGTTTTTTTGTATCTGGTGTCAAACTTTACAAGTCATAGAAAGGTTTGAAAAATTCACTCAAATTTAAACCTTTGCATCATTTTCGCACCAAAATGAAAAAAAATAAAATTTGTGCACAAGTAATTGATATTCAGTTAAGAAGGGTGGATTCAGGATTTAAAATAATTTGGCCCATGAAATGGTAGAAAATTGAAAGGTCTATACAATTGTGTAAGTAAGTGAAATGCACATTCAACCGTAATCAACTTTCAATCTATTTTATTTATTGCAAAATTGAAGATTTGAAACTGCTCAAGACACAAGAAAGATTCAGGATCTAGCCAGCTCAAGAATGTTTATTTTTCATGACTTCAGTCATGTGTATGTTGTTTTATGCTGCATTAAAATGCAGCAAGTTCCACGGCCCCACTAATGACATCATCATTTCACTGCATATTACAATAAATAAGAGGTGAGTTAATTTATTCCTTGGCTCCTAACGAGATTTTCAGCCTGTCTCCTATGTTTCTAACTTTTTTCCTCAGTCTTTGACTAATCGTGGCATGGATTTCCAATGTGAGACCATCATTAAAGTAATTACGACAAGCTCTAGTAGTTGCAGGCCAATTCCTGTGCAGGCAGATTGAATAAGATAATTTATTTTCAGTGTAGGATTGAAATTACTCTGTTACTAAATGTTATGTTCATGTTATGACAACGGTCAAAATCCATAACATAACTCTTTGGGAATATTCTTGGATTGCAATAACGGAATGCGAAAGAAGCGCAAATGTCAGCCTTCAACATCGACTGCACTTTCACCTTTTGCGATTGTTAATCATTAATCGTTAAAACAAAATTCAATATTTTTTACCGCAAAATCCAGTTTGAGAATGCCCCATCATCAGCTGCCACGATGTCATCTTTCACCACTAGGAAGCATTTAATTAAAACAAGAATATCTCTGCACCTCCAATACTTTGATTACAGGTCCTATCCACTCACTGAGACTTTGTAAAGTTGAATGAACAGATCAACACTGTATATCTTTCAAATTAGTGATATATTGTGAATTACATTAATTATCAAACTGTGGTTGGTTTTACCATTCCAGTGCTGGGTCAAACATTGAGGTCAAATGTTCATGCTTGGAAAAATCCAATTAGGCTACTGATGTAGTGCAATTTAAATTCATAACGCCCACCAATATTTCTGTTTGAAATGTATGTGCAGAAAATATTCCTGCTGTTCAACAATTAACTTTACTAATTAATGAAGGAAGAGTAATCTACATTTTTGAACTTTAAAGCAATTCATATGCTTTTTACTTACTTACTAAACCCTCAACAGCTTTCAAGGCATCAGTTGGCTAAACAATAGCTGAACAAACTTCTGTTGAGCACCTTTCATGGCCTCAGGCCAAAGTGTGTTGAAGTACTTTTAAAGAGTAGTCAGTACTGTAGTGTAAGGAATTCAGGGAATTTGAGCACAGCAAGCTCTGAAAAACAGCAGTGAAATAAATGACCAGATACGCTGCTTTTTGCTGTTGACTGAGGGATTTCTACAGGCATGGCACCAGAAGACTTCCACTGCTCTTCTTTGAATTGTGTCATGGCTGAAAGTCCTTGAAACCTGTACCTACAATTTTCGCCAGCCAGATGATCTCACTGCAGTAAATCACTATCCTGAGTAAATTTTGACATAACCTTTGCTTTAAATGAATAGTGGTCACTCGTTCAGTTAAAACGCAAAGATTTAGTCGATGTGGAATTTCCAGTTTCACACTGTAGTAAAGTAGAAGCAATTGAAACTGAATCTGCAGAGGTATTTATGATTGACTCAGTACTCATCTTAGAATGTCATTTTGGCTGAAAAGCTCATACTGTTGTTCAAACTGGGAACATACTTGATTATTTTATATTGGGTCATCGATTTTTTGAAAAAAAGCAATTTACATCAATAAAAAAATTCAGATTTTTATTCTATTTTGTCATATATCTTTGTGTCTTGTATTTTCTTGTATTGCAATGACTATTTTATTAACAATACGTAAGCATCTTAGTGCAGTATGCAGGAACAGAGCGACTTGGAGGTAATGTGCATAAATCATTGAAGACGACAGGAGACGTTGAGGAAGCGATTAAGGGCTGGATTCTCCTTTTGGGAGACGAAGACCCCACACCGGAGTGAAAATGGTGTTTTTTTACGCCAGGGAAATTGATGCAAAAACGGCCACCGATTCCGTGCTCCGGAGGGGTGGGGCGAGCTAGCAGCCGGGCAGCGTAGAGCTCCCAGCTCTAGCTGCCGATACGGTCTGGAGCATTGCCGGATCCATGGCCATGGATGCGCATGGCACCGGCCTGCAGCGGCCTCACCGTGCTTCATGGCGAATGCAGCCCGTGGACCCAGACCGCAAAAATAGTTCCCCCCCCCCCCACTTCGGTCAGCTCGCGCATCCTGGACCGCCCCCAAGTGTCCCCAACCCCAAACAGTGGCCCCTCTGTCCACCGATCGGCACTCCCCGACTATGGCGGCGCTAGACTGAGTCCGCAGCCGCCACATCGACTTCCCGACAGGTGAGACCACACGTATCCCACGCAATCGGGAACTCGGCCGGTCGGGGATGGAGTATCGCAGGGCGGGCCTCAGGTAATGAGGCCGTGGATAGGGTGTGTGGAATTCTCCTAGAGTACGTCGCTTTTCAAGGGGCAGAGCATCATGAAAGGGGCGCCGCCCCCGATTCTGTCATCATCAGTGATTCTCCGCACCGCCGCTGAACTCGATATTGCCGTTAGGAGAATCCAGCACAAGAGAGCATGTGGGATTCTCCGTTTCTGAGACTAAGGGCAGGATTCTCCGATTTTGAGGCTATGACCGGAGCATGTGTCTAGTCTAACAACCAAAATGCCAGCGCCGCCCCCACACAGATGCTCTGCCTGGTGGGGGGCTAGCAGCCGCCCCAAATAAAGCCTCCTGCTGCACCTGCAGATACAGACGGAGAATTGCCTGGTCCGTGGATGCGCATGTCACGGTGGCAGTCGCACCGTACAACATGGCGCCGGCCGCGTGTGGAGCTGGGCTGCAAGATAGTGCCCCCGCTTGCCACCCCTGGACCAACCCCCACCAGTCCTCCCCAGCCCCCGACAAAGTCCCCACGGCCAGCAGAACGCCCCCCGCCGACCGTGGCGCCACTGGATACAGTCGGCAGCCGCCACGCGAGGTTGACAATTCCTCAGACCATCGGGGGTGGAGCACGGGGTAGTGCCTTCAGGTGATGTCCTGCAGCCGTGCAAACGGCATGAGGCGTACTCAGCTAGGATGCCGTTTTGGCGGGAGCAAAGCATCTGAAAAACGACAGCACCTCGATTTCAGCATCAAAATACATTCTCCGGCCAATCGGTGAACGCGATTTCGCCGTCAGCAATCGGAGAATCCAGCCCTAAGTGTTGTCGCCAACGCACAATCCGTGGACTTTTATGACAGAAAAACCGGCGCTGCACCGGGACCGATTCCACAACTGTGAGGGGCTAGCACCGGGGCCTCCTGGAACACAATCCATTCCACTGAAAAATTGTGCAGGATTTGCCGGGTCCGTGATTGACAAGCTGCAGCCGCATAACCAAATTACACTCCCCGCACACACTCATCCCGGCCAACAAGATGGCACTATTTGCGCTGAAGCATGCCCATACAACTGATGGGTCAGCAGGGGCTGCCTTGGGTGGAACATCTATACCAGCCATGGCACTATGTTCAAAGTGGGCTTTTAGTGGTGTGTGCAGCTGCATGGCTGCCTTACCAGCTGCGGCAATGGTGTTCCATGCATGTCCACCCCGACCCCTCAGCCCACCTCCTGGCCACTCCCCAATACTCCCCCTGACCATGGCAGAAGCCTCCTGGCAAGAAGCACAAATGCCAGCAAACTATGGTGATGTTAGGCACCTTCTGTATCTCCTCTCTTTTCCTCAGCAGCCACCATGCCAGTTTCACAATTTTTAAAAGTACAAGTACAAGGTTCGGAGGGGTTATTGGGTTAAGGGGATAGGGTGGAAGTGAGGGCTTAAATGGGTCGGTGCAGTCTCGATGGACTGAATGGCCTCCTTCTGCACTGTATATTCTATGTCTATGTCTAAGTGAACCACGTCCTTGGGAACTCGGGCCATTGGAGGCGGAGAATTGTGGAGGCTCCGGAGAATACTGCATTGGGCCCACTGATAAAATGCAAACGGTGTCTACTGTACGTGCATTCCAGAACGCATTGATGCCACTGCCGAGGTGCTGGAGCATTGCATTTTGACGTAAAATCGGCACCTGCCGCGATTTTGCCATAGGTATCGATTTTCCGCCCAATCACATTTCGCGATTTTGGCATTGGCGAACGGAGAATCCCGCCCGTGAGTTTTATAAATAGAGACATAAGGTGGAATTTCGCAGCCTCTCCCCGCCTCAAGAATTTCTGGTCCCACCAAAATGAATTGACCTTTGAATGGCTCGCGACATTTTCCGGCCTCGTTCCAGCTGCAAAGTGGCCATAAAATTCCACCTGTAGAAGAAAAAAGCAAGGAAGTTATGATGCAGCTTTATAAAAGTCTGGTTTGGCCTCAGCTGGAGTATTGTGTCCAATTCTGTGCAGCGCATGTGATGGCATTGGAGAGGAAACAGAAAATATTTATGGGAATGGTTCCAGAGTTGAGCATCTTCAGTTATGTGGCTAGGTTGAATAAGCTTGGGGCTATTCTGTTAGTTTGTTCGCAAACCACTTGGTGAAGCACCACATTTCCATTTCACACCGCTGACAGGATGTTCCGTTACGCAGGCCAGTCAATGGGGTTTCCCATTGTCCCATTGGGGACGCCCCGTCCCCACTCCGTCAGGAAACCTCCAGGCTGCCGGCAAAACAGAGCTTCCCGCCGGCTGAGAATCCAGCCCAGGTTTATTCACAGAATGCAGCGTTACTTATGTCTACTTCCTAGCTACTAACCCAGTATCCCAGCAGTCTCTCTTTATTTTCTTTTGCCAGTCTCTTGTTATAGATGCTCTAAGTACTTAATTAAATAATGCACTTCACCTGTACACCATAACAATCCAATTAACACAGCATTAACAGTTCTCCTTAAAGAATGGAGGTCAAGAGGATTTTTGAAAGAAGTGTTCAAAATTATGGGGTGTCTGGATGGAGAGGATGGGGGAGAAACTATTTAATTGCCAAAAGAGTTGAGAATCATGTCAGAGAACATGATTTAAGGTGATTGATAAAAGAACCAGAGACAACATTAGGTAACATAGTTTACAGAATGAGTGGTTAGAATCTGGAATGCATTGCCTAAGAGTTTAGTGAAGGCAGATTCAATCACGGCTTTCAATGGGGAATTGGATAATTATCTTAAAAGAAAAGGAATTGCAAGGCTATTGGGAAAAAACAGAGGAGTGTGACTGACAGAGTTGCTCTCACAGAAAGCTGACATGGAAATAACAGGCTGAATGGCCTCATTCTATGCTGTAACCATTCTATGGTTTTATGAATCAAACATTTGCCTGTAATATAGCCTCTGTCAAACAAATAATTTGTTGACAAATCTATCGTTCTACTTGTCCTTTGCTGACATCATCTAATTTTAAGTAAAGTATTTTTATCATTCGGGAGTATTTGTTATTTTTTATTGAATCAAGGCTGGTAGGGTGGCGCAGTGGTTAGCATTGCTGACTCACGGCGCCGAGGTCCCAGGTTTGATCCCAGCCCCGGTCACTGTCCGTGGGGAGTTTGAACATTCTCCCCGTGTCTGCATGGATCTCACCCCTACAACCCAAATATGTGCAGGGTAGGTGGATTGGCCATGCTAAATTGCCTCTTAATTGGTAAAAAAAATAATTGGATACTCTAAATTTATTTTTTTTAAATGTTTTATTGAATTATGAAGCAAGTAACAATAGATGTTGACATTTAAATTGGTTCTACATGTACAAATGTTTATTATAAAGGGTTATCTTTCTGTAACTCTGCAACTCATTGCTGCAATGCTTTTTGTTATATAGTTCTATTGGGGTGCTTCAATAAAGTAAATCTTTTTTTAAAGAGCTAACACTGGCTGCATAAGTAATCACCTCAGGCTACTACAAAGCTGATATTCAATTATTTTTCAAATTTTCTTTGAAACTTATTTTATTTTCTATTGCTCTTATTCATCTATTTTTAATTTTACTGTCCCTTTCAATGTTTAAGTCTCCTTCGCTCCATTGTTTCATTTTGTTTTTGTCTTGTTTTTCCTTCCCTTTTTCTACAAATGTTGGTATCATTACTTTTCTTTCTTTTGTATTCTTTCCTGTCTATGCATCTTGTTTTAATAATATTTAATTGCTTCTTTCACATTTCCATAGAATCCCTACAGTGCAGAAGGAGGTCATTCAGCCAATGGGTCTGATGCTCCGAAAGAGCACCCTACCTTGGCCCACTTCCTGCCCTGTCCCCGTAACTCCAGTTAACCTGCACATCTTTGGACTCTAAGGGGCAATTTAGCATGGCAAATCCATCTATCCAGCACATCTTTGCACTGTGGGAAGAAACCCGGAGCACCCGAAGTAAACCCACGCAGACACGGGAAGAACATGCAAACTCCACACAGACAGATACCCAAGGTCAGAATTGAGCCCGGTCCCTGGTGCTTTGAGGGAGCAGTGCAAATCACTGTGCCACCGTGCCACCCCACATTTGCCAGTTCTTCTATTGTGCCTTTTTCAGTGTCAATTTTCAATTAGATTGACATTGACACACGCAGGCCGGAATTCTCCATTGTGAATCTGCTAGGCTACTGCTGCTAGCGAGGACGGAGAATTTTGCACTCAGCCAAATTTCCTATTCAGTGGGAATGGAGAATCCCTCAGTCATGAACGAACGGAAAGTTTCTTGGTTTAATGTCAAGTCTGTACGTTTCTTGGACATGCTAATGAAACCAAGATGAGTACATCACGCAAAAACTCAGGCAAAGGTATCAATACTCAGCATAGACATGCTCTGTACAATTTGGAGGTTACATTGTACACTTTGGAGGTTCGCTGTCCCGCAACAGGATGTGTGCAGTTAGATTGCCTTAGATTAGGCTTCATGTTGTTACCAGTTGATAACAGCTTCCCGCTGTTACCAGGCTCCTAAACGACCCTCATTAACACGACACCACTGTATGCTTCACCCGATGCCGGTGTTATGTAGTTACATTGTATACCATGTGTTGCCCTATTATGTATTTTCTTTTATTTCCTTTTCTTTTCATGCACTTAATAATCTGTTGAGCTGCTCGCAGAAAAATACTTTTCACTGTACCTTGGTACACGTGACAATAAAATCCAAATGTGAGGAACAAGAAGACTAGCAGTAGCACCTGCAGCAGCACCAGCTGTAACCCCCTGCTTCTGGACCTGTACAGCAGAGAGAGGAATGTCAGAGACAGATCTAGTAGAGGGATGCAGCTCCAAAGAGGCAGCACTCATGACACTGTGGTTATAGGCAGAGGATTAGATTCCTTGGCATGTCTATATAGTGTCTCAGGAGGCTTATGTTATCATTTCAAATTGAGGCAGTTATCTGCAGCCTCTTAGAAAACCTGTTGCTGTCTGCTGGATATTGTAGCCTCACGTTACTAGTGACCCTCAAAGTCACCACTCCTCGAAGATGATTGCCCGTAAATCCTTCCAGGTCTCTGCTTGAGACATATACAGGATATTCCAGTTGGCAACCCACAGATACATACAACAATGTTAATGATAGATAGAGATAGAGATAGAACAGTACAGCACAGAACAGGCCCTTCGGCCCTCGATGTTGTGCCGAGCAATGATCACCCTACTTAACCCCACGTAACCCGTATACCCGTAACCCAACAATCCCCCCATTAACCTTACACTACGGGCAATTTAGCATGGCCAATCCACCTAACCTGCACATCTTTGGACTGTGGGAGGAAACCGGAGCACCCGGAGGAAACCCACGCACACACAGGGAGGACGTGCAGACTTCACACAGACAGCGACCCAGCCGGGAATTGAACCTGGGACCCTGGAGCTGTGAAGCATTGATGCTAACCACCATGCTACCGTGAGGCCCATAAAGGTGACTTGTTTGGCAGACGAAGCAATTGTTTGAACTATACATATTCTGAGGCCAGTCAGAGTGAGCAAGTGCTAGACGTTGCGGCTCTAGCATTTCCCAAATGCACAGGGCATCAATCAGGATACCTCCCAGATTCAACCAGGAGTATCAAGTTGAAGGGCTTCTGTTCCATCAATTTGGAGTGGGGAAGAAGAATACATTTCTTTAAAGGTGCACAAGATTCCTGGACAGCCAAGAGGATAGTTTTGTCCTGCAGCAGTACAAACGGTGTGGTGAAGGTGCAGAGCCTTCTGCTGGACTCATCCAGCTGGATTTGCCAGAATCCATGTGACGCATCTAACTTTGTGAAAAACCGGGTGTCCTCATGTCTGAATTCCAGACATGGAGACCGAGGTGGCTGCTCGGTGTTAGGAAATAAATTCCATCAGTTTCATCAGAAATCCAACCAATGAAGCCGAACAAATCAATGCTCTATCCAGTTCAAGCTGGACACAGGTACTTCTGCCAATCTCATTTCACAGGCAGATTTCAACCACATCAAGAAGCCAACCAAGCTCCTTCCAGCAGCCTGCCAGCTCCTGGACTATACCGGCAATGCCATCACAGCACTGGGATCCTGCCATCTACTTGTCTCTAACAGGGGCATTGACGCAAGGCTAAGGTTAGAGATAGTCAGCCAGACAGGGCCTCCCTGCTCGGCGCACAGGCATGCAAGCAGCTAAACCTTGTGCAGCGGGTCTACACAATGACCTCCCCCAACGTGGATCTTCAAGCCTGCATTGATGACATCCTCGCTCAGTATCCAGATGTGTTTGACGGGATGGGAACTCTGCCATATCGGTACAATACAGTTCAAATACAACTTATAAATAAAGCTAACAAAACAGGTTTATTTGCTGCGGCCTGATACCACACCTGTGGTCCACGCACCATGCCGGGTCCCGGCTCCACTGAAGGAGCGCCTGAAGGCGCAGCTAAAGGATCTTCAGGACCAGGGCATCATCTCCAAAGTTACAGAACCGACGGACTGGGTCAGCTCGATGCTATGTGTAAAAAAGCTTTCGGGGGAGCTGCGCATCTGCATTGATCCCAAGGATCTCAACCAGAATATAATGCGAGAACACTACCCCATCCCGAAGCGGGAGGAACTAACAAGTGAGATGGCGCATGCCCGGTTTTTCACAAAGTCAGATGCATCACACAGGTTCTGGCAAATCCAGCTGGATGAGTCCAGCTGAAGGCTCTGCACCTTCAACACACCGTTTGGCAGGTACTGCTATAATCATATGCCGTTCGGCATTGTCTCGGCCTCAGAGATCTTCCATAGAATCATGGAGCAGATGATAGAGGTTATTGAAGGGGTTTGTGTGTTTGTGGATGAAGATATCATTTGGTCCACAAACCCCAAAGAGCACATCTCTCGTCTCCAGCGGGTATTCCGCCGTGTCCATGCCAATGGCCTCAAGCTGAACAGGGCCAAGTCTTGCTTTAGCATGTCGACACTGAAGTTCTTGGGTGACCAGATATGTCAGCAGGGTGTGCGCCTGGGCACAGACAAGGTCAAGGCCATCGAAGCCATGAAGACACCTGAAGACAAGAAGGCGGTGCTGTGCTTCTTAGGCATGGTAAACATTTTGGGCAAGTTTATTCCATACCTGGCCTCACACACCACAGCCCTCAGACACCTGGTGAAAAAGTCTACTGCCTTTGAGTGGCAGGCAGCTCATCAAGCAGAGTGGTTGGAGCTGAAAGCCAAGCTCACCACTGCACCTGTATTGGCATATTTTGACCCTGACGGGGAAACGAAAATCTCGACAGATGCGAGCCAGGACGGCATCGGCGTGGTGTTGCTCCAGCGCGATGACACCTCATCCTGGGCACCGGTTGGCTACGCATCACGGGCGATGACACCCACCGAGGAGCGGTACCCCCAAATTGAAAAGGAATGCCTGGGCCTTCTTACTGGAATTCTCAAATTCCACGATTATGTCTACGGCCTGCCGATGTTCACCGTCGAGACGGACCACAGGCCTCTGGTCCATATTATTCACAAGGACCTTAACGACATGACACCCCGGCTGCAGCGCATCCTCCTCAGGCTCAGACGGTATGAATTTGAACTCGTGTACACGCCTGGCAAGGAGCTCATTACTGCGGATGCCGCCGGCATTCGTCCAACAGATTGAATCACAGGTGCAGCTGTGGGGCCAGCAACCTCCCGGCGTCGGATAAAAAGGTGATCCACATTCCCGACAAGACAGCCAAAGACCCGCTTCAGCAGCGTGTCACGCGCCACCTCACCAACGGCTAGCAAAAAGGGCAGTGCCCTCAATTCTTCGATGTGAAGGATGACCTAATGGTGGTTGATGGTATCCTCCTCAAGCTGAATCACATTGTCATTCCACTCTGTCTCCAGAGGTTGGTGCTCCGGCAAACCCACAAGGGGCATCTGGGTGTCGAGAAGTGCAGACGCAGAGCCAGGCAGGCTGTCTACTGGCCTGGGATTAGTCAGGACATCTCAAATATGGTCCTGAACTGTCCGACCTGTCAACGCTTCCAGCCAGCACAGCGCAAGGAGACGCTTCAGCAGCACAAAACCGTGACCTCCGTGTGGTCCAAGGTGGGCATCGACCTCTTTCGTGATTATGTGTTAATCATTGATTATTTTTCCAACTACCCAGAAGTCATGAAGCTTTCGGACCTCACATCCAAGACCGTCATCAAGGCCTGTAAGGAGATGTTCTCCAAGCATGGTATTCCACTCACTGTCATGAGTGACAACGGTCCTTGCTTCAGCAGCCGAGAGTGGTCAAGGTTTGCCCAGCTATATCAGTTTCATCACGTCACTTCAAGCCCACATTACCCGCAGTCCAACGGGAGGGTTGAGAAAAGGGTGCACATTGTAAAGCAGCTCATCTGCAAGGCCACGGATTCTGTTTCAACCTTGCGCTGCTTGCGTACAGGGCAACCCCTCTGTCTACCGTCATGTCACCGGCTCAACTCCTGATGAACAGGGACCTGCGGACGACTCTTCCAGCCATACACTTGCCTGATCTGGATCACCTCCCGGTGCTGCAGAAGGTGCAGAAACTCAGGGACCGGCAAAAACAGGGCTATGATGCTCATGCCATCGATTTGCCTGTGCTTTCCCCGGCGGATACGGTCTAGATCCAGCTACCTGATGGAGGCTGGTCAGCTCCAGCTGTTGTTGTTCAACAGACTGCTCCTCGATCATATGTTGTGCGTATGGCTGATGGCTCTGTTGTGCGGCGAAACAGACAGCCCTGCGCACAGTTGCCCGCCCGCAACCACATTCTTCATTGTTTCCATCCGTTATTGTGCCACCTCCTGATACCTCGAACCACGAGGCTGCAATCCTGCCCATCAAGGCGCCGTCTCCACTACCACCTCTCCGGAGATCGACCAGGATCAGCAAGCCCAGAGACTGGACTTATGAACATTTGTTTTGTTTGCTATGTTCTGTTTTCGCACATTAGACACCTGTTTTTACATGTACATATGTTCCCATCTGCCATTGTATGTAAATAAGTTAGTTTTTTTGGCCTCCACATGTAAATACTTTCACATATGCTACAAAAAAACATTTCAAAAGGGGAGATGTCATGATGTGCAGACATGCACATAATGAGATACAGACAGGGAGCTAATGAACACAGAGAACAGGACATAACCAATCAGCAGGCAGAACACTTGGGGAAGGTTTCCCGCTATAAAAGGCTCAAGGCACTCACATTCTGCCTCTTTCCACTAGGGATATCTACAGAGTGAGTCCGATGTATATATCACGTGACGCATACAGCACATGGCTAAGAGCTAGTCTGGTTCAGTCAGACAGAGAGATCACGCTTAGGTTAGCAGAGAGTCAAACTCACAGAGAACTGTGCTAACTGTGTGCCAGGTTCAATAAATCAAATTGAACTAACTTCAAGGTCTGGAGTATCTTTCAGTTATAGCTGCATCCAGTTGCAGCCCGTGTTATCTCAGTGTGTTTAACATGACATGGCCCACATCCGGCGCTCCCCTGTAGGGGCTACTGTATGCGTTGCCCTTGGGTGGGCCGCGTGATGCCCTACTGGAGGGTGACTGTCCATTGGTATAGCTGAGGGTGGGGTGCAGGAATGACTGGGTTGGAGAGTGTGGGCTGAGATGGGGGTGTGGGAGCACCCATATGGCCGGTGTCACTCTGCAGAACCAGGGTCCAAGGTGGGTGGTCACTGGGTTGCACAGTAGGATGTCGGCCTTGCAAGCTGCGGCAATGGTGGTCCATGCCTGGACGTGGCCCGAGTCCCGTGGAGGGTCACCCTAACCCCGGTCAGTCCCGCTAATGATGCGTCAATGGAGTTTAATGTACGTGTGTAGTGGAACGCACTGACGACGCTGTTGAGGCACCGGACAATTGCGATTTGGCATGAACCTGCGCCCGTCATGATTTTGGCATTAGAACCAATTCTCATTCCAATCGTGTTTCCTGATTCCGGCATCAGCTGAGGGAGAATCCCGTCCAATGTTTTGTGTGCAAACATACAATAAAGTGATGAGATACCTCGTAAACATCTGGGCTGAATGAAGCCCAAAAACATGGGGCCAATAAATCATTGTCAGCTGTCCGTTACTAATCGGCACCAAAGCTTGACGCCTGCCAAGTAATCCATGCCTTTTGCATTTCACATTGTAGGTCTACAATGTTTCTAGAGTTCAGGGGCAGGAGCCAAAAGAAAGTACTTGTCATTCAAAGCTTTCTGTCTTACACTGGCTGCTGTTGCCGAACATCACGTGGCTTCCTTGTTCAGATTATCAGTTAAAACTGTAGTCCCAACCTGGTGAGATCACTGGTCCCAATTGTGGTGTTCTTTGTGTTGCTTATTTAGGATGGTTTGCGTAGTGCTCCTCAAAGACCACTGTATAGCTTTTACTCAAACAAAGTTATGATTTTATTTACACTACTAAATTGGGTTTCAATACTTACTCCTTTTAGTATAGAGAATTGATCAATAACATCTGACTACACTAACCTACTGCTAATCTCATTAACTGGTATAAATTGTATCCGAACCTTCTCACACTAACTGCTCTTATGACCTTCACTAGTTGTCTTCTGCATACACTCCTCCCCCTAAGGTCACTGCTTTATAGAGTAGTATCTGCAGCTCCCTCTAGTGGTCATTCATGGTAGTACATTAACCCTTGTAATGCTGATAGTTATGATAATACCGCACCAACATGTAAAGTCAATAGCATTGAGCGAATGTGTTTGCGACAGGCTAAAATTTGCAATGATGGGCTCCTGCTGCTAGAACTTAAACTGTGCACCATTTCCACACTCTCTTTTTGCTGCTTCCCACACAGTTACAATAAAATTCTAAGAGTCGATGGCGTGTCAGGGAACCTTGTGTGATTCAGGGCAAGAAGAAGCTATTAATTGGTGACTTCTGCTGCCAGCTGATAAGGCAGCTGGTACAGGAAGGTTATAAAGGACACACATGTGGGCAGTACTGACACTGCTATTTCGCTCCCTCATTCTCTTACTTGACTGACCATCTTCATCACCACTCGACCACACTCAGAGTGCCAGCTCCTTCTTTCTTCCACTCCTCCATGCCCCCCAAACCCACCCAAGGCTCTGCACATTGACCACAACTTTCTGCCCAACTACATTTCCATTAACATAACAACTGAGAACCTATAAAGTTGGCATGGGTGTTTTTCAGAATCAAATTTACTTGAAAATATTTCATGTTACACTGGTTTCACTTTGTTAATGTGTGCATCATTATTATTTGTGGAGCCAAGCTTAGTCAGAGAGCCAAATGCATTGGCACGCCTCATGGTTGGAACACAATGGGCGCGATTCTCCAGTCTGGTTGTGGTCTCGCGGGAGAGGTCAAAACAAGAACCGAGTCATGCACCAAACGCTTAGCGATGCAACCAGCCCGCTCCCCTAGGTGAAATTGGGGTCTCACCGTAGCATAGCGAGAAACCAATTATCACCACTTAAGCCCTATTTCCATACAATTGATGGGACCCACCCTATATCCAACGGCCTCCTGTCATTCATTGGCCTCCCAGCAAGTGGCCACACTGGCGCCGGTTAGTACTCCTTTTTAAAAATGTGAACCTGGTGGAAGGGCTTCTGTGGGGAGCCGAGGAGGTGAATAGCCATGTTTGCTCACAGGTAAAGACCCCAGGGGCGCTGGGCTTGCCACCGTAGTGCTCGATGGGGTGGGGGACCTCAGCTGGGGGTGGGGACCCTCCAGAGGAGTGGGCTACCATGGGACGGTGGGAGGAGGCACTGGGTGGGGGCAACCAGGGGCAATAGCGCATGGCACCACCTTGCCAACTCCTAGATCATGTGTATCCATTTCAGGGGCAACCCTGTCCCTGCCCGTCTGCTCCACCAACCGCCCATAATGCCCACAGAGTGCCGAGGCTTCTGGCTGTGTGGCTGACGGCTATTGCTAATGCGGAGTTGGCAATCGTGGTTGTGAGCACTTCACACAACCCAAGTGGATCACCGTGAGTGGGCATGCCATGTTGCATGTGGAAGTTGTTGCCTTGCATTGCAATCAAACCATGCTGCCTGAACACTGTGCCTGAACACTACAGAAGGCAACACCACACAGGCAGAAGCTAACACCCAAACACTCAGGGGATGGGACACAGCTCCAGGGAACTGTCCATGGCCGGAGGGTGGGTAAGTGCCACGGGGAGGGACCAACACCTGGACTAGTTGACGCTGTGAGCGGGAGTCTGGGATACAGGGTCTGGGGTCCGGTGAGGGGGGCCCACTGCGGCCGGGCGTGCGTGGGCAGGGCGTTCCGGCTGTGGGGAATGGAGGATCAATGAAGAAATGGACGGTTCTGGTGTGGCAGACACTGCTGTTTATCGGTCTAGACCCTCTCCCAATGCCTTACAGATATTGAAAGCTACGGCAGGGATTTAGGAACCAGATCTTGCTCTAGTGGTGCTGCTGCTGGGCTGGGTTGCCAGACGCCGGTGACGGCAACAGCAGCTTCTGAGATACTCCAGGAGGCGGACCATGTGCTAAACTCCGCCCCACACCCTGAGGATCTGGCCACCCATTAGGCAGCGGAGGAATCCAGAGGGGGAGTCTTGCGACGGCCAGGGTGTACAGGCATCACTGGTCGTTTGAACAGATGATGGACAGCACGTGTGCCACAAGAGATTCCGCCTCAACAAAGATACAGTGTGATGCACTATCAATTACGACGAGATGAGAGTAGAATGTAATCAAGGCTTTATTACACAGATGTGTGGCCTCCGACAGCAGCTGACGAAATGGCTGATGTACGGAGAGCACACACATTTATACTCCGCCTACTGGGCGGAGCCAGCAGGGAGGGATCTACCCCCGTACCTGTAGTACAGGCGCCTTACCGTAATACCCATATATGCAATATAATACAACAGTGGTGACTACCACATTCACCCCCTGTTAAAAATAAGTCCAGAGTGGGTGGTGGAAAACTATATACATACAGATTGCTTTTAAAAATTACAGAGGTTACAAATTTAGACGATCCGGCACCTTGATCTGCCGTTGAGAGCACCGCAGTGCTGGTGGTGACTCAGGCATCGGCTTGGTTTTCAGTGACTCCGGAAGCATGTCGAAATCCTCTTCATCCCCAAGGGGGAGCAAAGCGGGGACGGATTGTCCTGGAGCAAGGGCTGTGACGGGGTGCGCCAGGGGAAGAGAGAGAGGCACCGGGGCTGGGGGTCGGGGGGGGCGGGGGGTGTGGGGAACCAGCTGGTGTCAGGTCCCTGAGGGTGACTGTCTCTTGGCGGCCGTCAGGGTACGCTACGTAGGCGTACTGCGGGTTAGCGTGGAGTAGCTGTACCCTCTCAACCAACGGGTCCGCCTTGTGCAGTCGCACATGTTTATGGAGGAGAACGGGTGCTGGAGCTGCCAGCCATGTTGGGAGCGAAACCCCGGAGGTGGACTTCCTGGGGAAGGCAAAGAGACGTTCATGGGGGGTTTTATTAGTCGCGATGCACAAGAGTGACCGAATGGAGTGAAGTGCGTCGGGGAGGACCTCCTGCCAGCGGGAGGCCGGGAGGTTTCTGGACCATAGGGCCAGCTGGACGGCCTTCCAGAGCGTCCCATTCTCCCGCTCCACCAGCCCGTTTCCCCGGGGATTGTAGCTGGTCGTCCTGCTCGAGGCAATGCCCCTGTTGAGCAGGTACTGGCGTAGCTCATCGCTCATAACTGAGGATCCCCGGTCGCTGTGGACGTAGGCGGGGAAACCGAACAGAGCGAAGCTGGTGTTGAGGGCTTTGATGATGGTGACAGACGTCATATCAGGCCATGTGACGGCAAAGGGGAATCGGGAATATTCGTCGACCACACTGAGAAAGTACGTGTTTTGGTCGGTGGAGGGTAGGGGCCCTTTGAAATCCACGCTGAGGCGTTCAAAGGGGCGGGAGGTCTTCACCAGGCGCGCACGGTCTGGCCGGTAGAAGTGCGGTTTACACTCCGCGCAGACCTGGCAGTCTCTGGTGATTGCCCTGACTTCCTCGATGGAGTCGGGCAGATTGCGGCCCTTAATGAAGTGGTAAAAACGGGTGACTCCTGGATAACCGAGATTGTCGTGCAGGGTCCGGAGTCGGTCCACTTGTGCGCTGGCACATGGGCCTCGGGGCAGAGCACGCGGGGCTCGTTGAGCTTACCGGGGCGATACAAAATCTCGTAATTGTAGGTGGAGAGCTCGATCCTCCACCTCAAGATTTTATCATTTTTGTTCTTACCCCGCTGTGTGTTGTTAAGCATGAAGGCTACCGACCGTTGGTCAGTGAAGAGAGTGAATCTCCTGCCGGCCAGGTAATGCCTCTAATGTTGCACAGCTTCAAAAATTGCTTGGGCCTCATTTTCAACGGATGAGTGCCGAATTTCAGGGGCATGGAGGGTGCGGGAAAAGAATGCCATTGGGCCTGCCTGCCTGGTTGAGGGTGGCGGCCAGAGCGACGTCTGATGCGTCGCTCTCGACTTGGAAGGGGATCGTCTCATCGACCGCATGCATCGCAGCCTTGGCGATGTCGGCCATGATACGGTTGAAGGCCTGATGAGCCTCGGCCATCAGTGGGAAAGCGGTGGATTGAATGATTGGGCGGGCCTTGTACGCATAGTTTGGGACCCACTGGGCGTAATACAAAAAGAACCCCAGGCATAATTTGAGGGCCTTGGGGCAGTGGGGAGGGGGAGTTCCATGAGGAGGCGCAGGCGATCGGCATCGGGCCCTAGAACACCGTTCTGAACCACATAGCCGAGGATGGCTAATCGGTTCGTGCTGAACGCACACTTCTCCTTGTTGTAAGTTAGGTTGAGGAGTGTGGCGAGGCGGAGAAATTTGGAAAGGTTAGCGTCGTGGTCCTGCTGGTCATAGCCGCAGATGGTGACATTGTCCAGGTGCGGGAAAGTGGCCCGCAGTCCGTACCGGTCAACCATTCAGTCCATCTCCCGTTGGAAGACCGAGACCCCGTTGGTGACGCCGAAGGGAACCCTAAGGAAATGGTAAAGGCGGCCGTCTGCTTCAAATGCAGTGTATGGGCGGTCCGCCTTACGGATGGTGAGCTGGTGGTAGGCAGATTTCAGGTCCACTGTCGAGAAGACCCGGTACTGCACAATCCGATTGACCATATCAGATATGCGTGGGAGGGGGTACGCGTCGAGCTGCGTGTACCGATTGATGGTCTGACTGTAGTCAACGACCATCCTGTTTTTCTCCCCGGTTTTCACCACTACCACTTGTGCTCTCCAGGGACTGTTGCTGGCCTCGATGATACCTTCCCGCAGCAGCCGCTGGACCTCAGACCTGATGAAGATCCTGTCCTGGGCACTGTACCGTCTGCTCCTGGTGGCGACAGGTTTGCAATCTGGGGTTAGGTTTGCAAAAAGGGAAGGTGGGTCTACCTTAAGGGTCACGAGGCCGCAAACAGTAAGGGGTGGTAGGGGCCCGCCAAATTTCAGGGTTAGGCTCTGGAGGTTGCACTGGAAGTCCAGGCTGAGTAGCAAGGCAGCGCAGATGTTGGGGAGGACGTAGAGCCGGAAGCCGCAGAACTCGACACCCTGGACGGTGAGGGTGGTGATGCAGTACCCCCGGATCGCCATGGAGTGGGATTCGGAGGCCAGAGAGATTCTTTGGTTAGCGGGGTGTACCGCGAGGGAGCAGCGCCCACCGTATCAGGGTGGATGAAGCTCTTAGTGCTCCTGGAGTCCAGAAGGCAGGATATCTCGTGCCCATCGACCTTCACCATTGTCGAAGCGGTCGCGAGGTTGTGCAGTTGAGACTGGTTAATCGTGTCCGAGGTGAGACGCGGCTGGTCGTTAGCGGTTGCAAGCGATGAGCGGCCTGATGAGGTGTCCGACGGGCAGGGGTCCTGAGGCAGTTAAGATGGCGGCGCCCACGGGCCACACGTGTCCTGGGGCAGGCAAAATGGCGGCGTCCATTGGTTCTGAGGCAGGCAAGATGGGGGCACCCATGGGCCGCACGTATTGTGAGTAGAGCAAGATGGCGGTGCCCACGGGCCACACGTGGGGGGTGCCAGGACAATAGCGGCGATTGAGCGGGACTGGCACACTGCAGCAAAATGTACCTTTTTGCCACCTTTTCTCTCTGGCCAGCGCTGCCGGGGGTGTTTTGTCTGTCCGCAGAAGTAGCATTTGGGTCCCCCGGGGTTAGTTGGCTGCCACGCGGTGCAGGCGTGGGGTTGGCTGGGGGTGGTCGCTGATGGGGTCCATGATGGGGTGGCCGCCGGCGGGGTCCACGATGCGCAGGGGGGGGTGGTCCGTGTGGCCGGGGACTGTATGCTGCGTGAGGCGACCGTAAGCAAAAGCGCTAGTTTCTTGGTTGCTGCGAGGTCAAGCATGGCCCCTTCTCAGAGGCGCTGGCAGATGTAGTCAGACCCTATGCCCGTAACGAACACGTCTCTCATCAGTAGATTTGAATATTCAGTGGCCGAAACGGCCTGGCAATCACAGTCTCTCACCAGGGCGAGAAGGGTACACCAGAAATCTTCCACAGACTCATCGGGAAGTTGCAGCCACGTGGATAGGAGGTGCCTGGCGTAGATCTGGTTGGTCCGCTGAGCGTAATTCTGCTTCAGTAGCACCATGGCTTCTGCATAGGTCGGCGCACCCTGGACGAGGGGAAAACGTTGGAGCTCAGCTGCGTGTACAGAATCTGGAGCTTCTGTGCTTCTGGGATTGAGTCTGGCGCAGACCCGATGTAAGCTTCAAAGCAAGCTAGCCAATGTTCGAAGTCTTTTTTGATGTTGTCTGCTTGAGGATGCAGCTGCAGGCGATCAGGTTTGATGTGGAGGTCCATCTCTGAAAAATCTCTGTGTAATAAATTGATACACTATCAATTACGACGAGACGAGAGTAGAATGTAATCAAGTCTTTATTGCACTGAGATGTGTGGCCTCCTACAGCAGCTGACAAAATGGCTGCTGTATGGACACATATTTATACTCCGCCTACTGGGCAGAGCCAGCAGGCAGGGACTAACCCCGTACCTGTAGTACAGGGGCCTTACCGTAAAACCCACATATACAATATAATACAACAGTGGTGACTAGCACACAGTGCAGCACCTGTGCCTGTCCTCGCGGACATGGCACCACATGGAGGTGGAGGAGGACACCTGCTACCGCTGGCTGTCAATTCACTGCAGCCCTGAATCTTTATGCCTTGGGATCATTCCAGGGCTTCAGCGGGGACCTGTGTAGTATCTCACTGGCCACAGCCCACAGGAGCATCCAACAGGTCACAGATGCCCTGCATGCCTGGCAGAAAACTACATAATCTTTGCCATGGACAGGTACAGCACGGTGGCACAGTGGGTAGCACTGATGCCTCACGGCGCCGAGGTCCCAGGTTCGATCCCGGCTCTGGGTCACTGTCCGTGTGGAGTTTGCACATTCTCCCCATGTTTGTGTGGGTTTCGCCTCCACAGCCCATAGATGTGCAGGCTAGGTGGATTGGCCACGCTAAATTGCCCCTTAATTGGGAAAAATTAATTTGGTACTCTAAATTTTTTTTTTTAAATCTTTGACATGGACCAAGCCCAAAAGGATGCCCAGGCAGCAGGTTTCATCACCATCATTTGGATTCCTCAGGTCCAAGGGGTCATAGATGCCACACATATTGCCTTGCACTCACCAGGCCATCTGGGAGTGCCCTACATTAACAGGAAGCTGTTCCACATCCTTAACATCAAGCTCATGTGCGACCACCAGATGAAGATAATGCACGTGTGTGCCCGCTTCCCGGGGAGTGTGCATGACAGCTACATCCTGGGGCAGTCGGTCATCCCCGGCCACTTCGAGGACCACCCCAGGATGGGCAGCTGGCTCTTGGGGTATAAGGGGTACCCGCTGAGGACCTAGCTAATGACGCTAGTACGGAGGCCAGAGACCGAAGTGGAGACCCAGTACAATGAGGCCCATGTGGCCACTAAGGCTGTATTGAGCAGTGCATCAGACTGCTCAAAATGCAGTTCCGATGCCTCGACCACCCTAGTGGTGCCCCACAGTACACCGCATGAGGGCCACCCACTTTGTGGTGGTCTGCTGTGCCCTTCACAACCTCGCATAGCAGCGGGGCAATGAGATGGAGGTTGGTGATGAGGATAATGTATTTTAAATTTGTTCATGGGACGTGGGCATCACTAGCTGTGCCAGCACTTATTGCCCATCAGGGGGCATTTAAGATCAACCACTTTGCTGTGGGTCTGGTGTCTCATGTAGCCATCTCTGAGGAGGGCGAGGATGAAGAGGCACGTCGATCCAGCAGGAGCTGGAAGACGAGCCTAGGGAGGAACCGAAGGACCAGTCAGAGGCTGCAGGACAGGCCGCAGTGGCGAGGGCCCGGAAAGCCGGGAGAGGCCCTCATACTTGCCTGATTCCTTTAGGACGTGGCCTAGTCCGTCACCTCTCCCCCCCCAACCCATTTACCACACTCCCAGTGTATGATATCCGGCAGAGAGCTGAGCTCCAGTGCTCCTCAATCTATGTCATATCCTGACCCCTGTACATGTGAGGGTGACCTGACCCCCACCACCAACCCACCATTTTATCTCCTCACCATATCCTCCACCAGTGATCCCCACTAAAGTCCCCCTATACGAGAACCCCCCCATATCTGAGAACCCATATAACAGAGACCCCCATAACTATCTAAAATGCCTACTGTGAATCTTATTGCAATGTTTATAAACATCTAGCTAAGATTGACAAGTCCTGACCACGTCAAAAGCAGTTAAACACTTTCTGCTGAGATAAAGAGGAAGTGAAAGCACTTAACTCTTAAATGTTTCTAAACATTGTGGTTAGGAACAAAGCAGACTATTTGAGATGCATTCAAGCATGGAGGCAAATGAAAATAAACAATCCAGACATCTGGCTGTTTTGAAGCTGTAAGTTACAGTCTACTAAAAGTTATTTATCTTTGAAGTGAATAGGAGACTTACAGATAAAAGGATCTGAGGGGGTTTAAAGCCTTTTGATGAGTACTGGCTTTCTATGAAGTCACAGCTGCTGCTTTCTAGACATTTGCCTGAGGCAGCAGGTGTAAGGGACAGGTGAGTGAAAAAACAGTGATCCTCTCACTGGATCTGCCTGCACTACTCGCTAGCTTCCAGGTAGGGGTGACTGATGGGGATATTTCTGTTATGGATGTGGGTCTCCATTATGGGAGGGTCTCTGTTATGCGTGGTTCTCTGTTATGAGTATTCTCTGAAATAGGGGGAGTGCCTGTTATCAGAGGGTTCTCTAATATGGGGGTCTCTGTTATGGGGGTTTCTGGTATGGGCTGTTCTCTGTTATGTGATTCTCTGATATGGGGGTCTCTGATAAGGGGGGGTCATGTTATAGGGTCTCTGATATTGGGTGTCTGTTATAAGGAATCTCTGTTATGGGGGGTCTGTGATGGGAGGGTCTGATGGGGGTCTCTGATGGGGATCTCTGATGGGATGTCTGGTGAGGGTCTCTGGTGGAGTCTCTGATGGGGGTCTGTAGTTTTTCACAACCATTGCTTGATTTGCAGCAAGTATTTGGACCGCTTCATGAGGTTGGAGCTTCTCCTCTTTCCAGGTTTCTCTTCATTCCCTGTCATATTATCTGGCATTATTATTACATTAGCATTGGTATGTTTCAGCCATTAACCCTTTACATCTTTCCCCAATCATGTTTACATCCTCCCACGTCACTCCACAAAGCCTCAGACTTTACAGGGTTAGTGTCGGTGACGCCTCGACCAGTCTGCCTGATCTCATTATGATCTCCTTTTGAGGGTGAGGATATTCAGTATTCTCCCATCAGTCAGTGTGAGTGTTCTTCCCCTGGGTGGCTGCAGCATGTCTTTCTTCTTCTTCATCAGGATCTGAGAAGTTAGCCCAAGTTACTCCTGGTTTTCTCTGCTAGAATATTAAGATTTCTCCTTCTTTCAGATCTCTCCTACTTCTCTCTTGTGTGATTTGACAGCTTTATTACATCAGTATCGTTATCTCTTTACTCTACAGGTGTGACTTTACTGAACAGTGTTTTACGCTCATTCACATAATTGTATGTGATTGTACTGGAAGGGTGCAGAGGAGATTCACCAGGATGTCACCTGGGTTGCAGCATTTCAGCTGTGAAGAGAGACTGATTTCGTTGGTGTTGTTCCCCAACCCCAGGCTGAGGGGCACTTGTTTTTTTATTCATTCTTGGGATGTGGGCTGGGCCAGCATTTCTTGCCCATCCCAAGTTGCCCTCGATCTGAATGGCTCACTAGGCCATTTCAGTGGGGGAGGGTTAAGAGTCATCTGTGTCACTGTGTGGATCTGGGGTCACATGGAGACCTGACCAGATAAGGGTGGATGATTTCCTTCCCTGAAGGGCATGGTGTACCATGGTGGGGTTTGAACCTCAGAGCATTAGTCTGGGTCTCTGAATTACTGAATTACTAGTCCAGTGACAATGCCACTGCGCCACTGTCTCCCCTGATTGAGGTGGCCAGAATTGTCAAGGACATAGATAAAGTAGGGAGGAAGAAACGTTTCCACTTATTGGAGGAATCAATAACCAGGGGGCATAGATTTAAAGGTGGGGGGGATATGAGGAAAAACATTTTTACCCAGAGGGTGATGGGAATCTGTACCTCACGGCCTGAAAGGGTGGTCGAGGTGGGAACCCTCACAACATTTAACAAGCATTTAGAAGAGCACTTGAAACACGAGCATACAAGGCTACACGCTAAGTGCCGAAAAATAGGATTAGAATAGATGGGTTGTTGATGGCCAATACAGACGCAATGGGCTAAAGGGCCACTTTCTGTGCTGTAAATCTCTTGGGCTGGATTCTCCGCAGCCCACGCCCAAAATCACATTTGGAGCGGGGACGGAGAATCGACATTCCCGACCGGATCGCGACTGGCGCCACTCCGTCGATTCTCCAGGCTCCGGAGAACCATTCGTCCATCATTCACGCCGTGCGGCTGGGGGGATCATTGCCAGTGGCCCTCCCAGAGATACTCCGGTCCCGACCGGCTGATTTCCCGACAGCGTGGTTCTAACCACGTATGGCCAGTCGGGACTCTCGCGCGGTGGTAACGGACTCAGCCCGCGGCCGCCCTGGTGGGGAGTGGAGGATCCAGCACCGGGAGGGGGCCTTATGGGTGTCTTGGGCAGCAATCGGGCCGGTCTGCTGTAGGGGCTCGGGGCCGATCGGCGGGACCTTGTTTCTTGGTGATGGTCCACGGTGGAGGCTGTCGCCGTGCACATGCGCAGACTGGGAACCAGAAGTGCGGGGGTCCGTATCCGCAGCCAAAGCTGCGTGAATCTCCCCGGGTCCCTGCTAGCCCCATGCAGGTAAGTGATTAGCTCTTTTTTTTGCAGGAAACTGGGGAGTGAAATGCCAGCATTTTTACGCTTGCGTGCGGACATCGCCCCACTTTTGGAGAATCCAGCCCCTTGTCTCTATGGGCGCGATTCTCCGCACCCGCGGAAAATCGCGAAGTTGGCCGTGAAAACGGCCGAATTTTTCGACGGCCCGACACGGCCCATTTCCCGAGATATTTACGTCCGGGAAATGGGCTAGGAACGGGGCCGCGTTAATCACGTGCACGATGACGCCGGAACACGGCGACGCTACGAACACGCCCACGTGACGCCGCCCGACGCCGTAAAAAGGAGCGGGCGAGCACAGAAACTAGGCCAGGATGTCGGAGCTGAGGAGAGCAGCCCCGCGATTCGTTGAGGCTGATGTGGAGATGCTGCTCGAATCAATCGAGCAGAGGAGGGGCATCATCTGCCCGCGTAGAGGGCATCGCCACCCTGCCAGCGAGGTGCGCCAGGCCTGGCGTGAGGTGGCTGCTGCCGTCAGTGCTGTGGGGCAGACCCCTCGCTCTGCAGACCAATGTCGGAAGAAGATGCACGACCTCACCAGGGCTGCCAGGGTAAGTGCCAAGAGGGTGCCCCCGGGTCACAACCATCCCTCCCCCCCCCTTTACTTAATCACCCACCTCCCCCCCCTGGCATGTGGGGTGGAGGGGGATTGGGGCAGAGTGAGTTGAGGGTGGTTCACAAAGTTGTCATAGACCCAGCGCTCTGGCCCCCGTGGAGAGATGCAATGGTCTTATTACAACTTGACCCCCAAACTGTGCCAGTATCAGAATGGACTGCTGATACCTGCCGTATTGTGATGATCTACCTATGCCCCCTCCCCCAACAGGACAAGACCGCTCACAACACCCGTGAGCAGAACAAGACTGGAGGGGGTTCGCCCATCCTGCGGCCCCTCACCACGTTTGAGCAGAGGGCACTGGACCTTGTTGGGGGATCTGGCACCCGAGGGATCACGCAATGCGAGGTTGGCGGAGCTGCAACAAGTGAGACAACCCTGCATGACAAACACCCCCCCCCCTCCCCCATCCTCTGCCCCTTCCCACACCCTGCCCACTGGGACACCTCCCCCATCGTCTGTCCCTTCACACTCTGCTCACTGGGACACCTCCCCCATCCTCTGTCCCTTCACACTCTGCCCACTGGGATACCTCCCCCATCCTCTGTCCCTTCACACACCCTTCCCACTGGGACCGTCCAGCGGCCTGCCGAGCGAATCTAAATAACCCGTTTCATTCTCTTCCCGAGGACGTGATGCCGAACAACCAGGGCCGTCTGCCTCCAGGCGGACACAGGCATCTGCCCCCACCTCACCCGGGGCCGCACGACAGAGGGTGCCCGATCAGCGGGGAGTCCCATCCTCCCCAACCCAATCTGTGGAGCAGGACGCCCAGAGGGCGGCGACAGAGCAAGAGAGAGAAATGGCCCGCGAACGCCCTGCGGCCTCTCAGCGGGCCGATGACATAGAGGAGGCGTCAAACCAAGACGACCTCGAGCTTGCGGCACAGCTATCTCCCACACCATCCACCATCCCAGAGACACTCACCCCGGTTGGCCTATTTAGTGATGAGGCTCCTGGGTCACAGTCTGGTTCGCACATCACAGCTGAGCAGGTACAGCAGGTGGAGGTCGGAGCAGCCGAGGGCCCGGACTGGCGGAGGCCAGGCCAGACCCAGCATGCAGCTGGCTCCCAGACGTTTTCCGAGTTCCTGGAGTTACTCAACCCACCCGCACAGCCGATGCATCAAGAAACCCAGGGACACAATGACGGGATGAGGGCTGTCTTCCAGACTCTGCAGACGCTGTTAGAGGAGTCGAACCGCGTCCACGAGCAGGGAGTGGTGCCGCTCATGGCAGCAACCCAGGCCGACACCGCATGGGTGGCATCCGCGGTGGAGGCAATGGGTCAGGTTCTGCAAGGCGTTGGGCTTAATGTGCACGCGTCATCCTCGGCCCTGGACAGGGTTGCCCTCTCACAGGCAGCAATGCGCCAGAGCCAACACGACATTGCCGGCGCGCTGCGGGCTTTGGCCAAGTCTCAGCAGGTCATGGCCCAGTCGCAGCACGCCATGGCACAGTCACAGCAGTCAGTCGCGGAGAGCATCAAACCCTGACACATATGCTGGATGGTGTCGTGCACTCACAGGTTGAGATCGCACAGTCCCTGGCGGGAATGTCTAACTCCCTGGACTCCGTCTCTGCAAACCTTCGGATCCTGGTGGATACCGTTGCAGGCCTCCAGGACTGGCAGCGCCAGGTGTCGGTGGCGCGACGGGGCACCTCCCCACTCGCACCTCTGTCCCAAAGTGAGGCCCGGGGGCTATAGGGCTCCCCGAGGGAGGAGGAGGTTTCGGGGCCCGTCCCATTAATTCCATCACGGGACGTCCCGGAATTCTCGGCCTCCCCCCGTCCCATCCCTGGTGCATCGGGTGGGCAGCAGGCAGAGCAGGGTGGCACAACATCACCCGAGATGCCCGCAGAGCAGCCTGGCCCATCAAGGCCTGGTCTCCCCAGGAAACGCTTGCCGAAGGAGAAACTAGTCGAAAGGGGCGATTCGCAGCAGTCCTCCTCCACTCCTGCTGTATCATCTGGGGAATCACTTAGACGTAGTGGTAGGGACCGTAAGGCAACAAAGAGAGACACTGAGTAAGTTGGCACGGGTGAAGGGCACAGTTTAGTTGTAGGGGCTAGGGCACCTGTAAATGTTTGTTCACATTAAACGCACTGTTCCACCTTACTTGTAATACCGTGTGATTGTTCCATAGCCACAGGAATCGTGATGGTGACCGAGTGTCGCTGGGGTTGACAAGCGGTGAAACTTCGGTGCCGGGTGTGCAGTCCCTGCCCCTCCCCCCACCCCCTCCCACAGCTAGCCCACGCGGGCACGTGATGGAGTGTCAGTGACGAACTCAGCGGCCACCAAGGTAGATGGTTCAGCTATTGCCATGGGTCAGACTCTCTCTAACGATTCTGAGCTCACAGCTCTTCGCAGAGCGGGCTGTCATTATTCCACATGGCACTGATCACACCCACTGACACAGCCATCGATGTTGTACCATACCGTCTGGACCCAGTGGTAAGGGTGATGTCGAAGTGGAGCAGTGTACACTGAGAGGGGGTGGGGGGGGGGGGGGCTGTGGTGGTGGCAGTTGTGTGTTGACCCTCTGCACGACTAGCGATGCTGGTGGTGGTTTGGTGTTCAGCGGGGACGTCGCATGCGACGCGTGAGCCGTGCTGCCACCAAGGCGTCGCGTGCCCGCCGTCCTCGCCGGGTCCGTCGTGCCGCCTCCTGGACATCACCAGCACCTGGGTCGTGTCTGCGTGCTGCGCCCGCCACTCCGCCAGCCTCCTCCTCCTCCTCCTCCCTCTCCTCCTCCTCCTCCTCCTCTGTGCTGGCACCACTGGCTTCTCCCTCCGCCTCCTGCAGCAGGTCATCTCCCCTCTGCATCGCGATGTTGTGCAGTGCACAGCAGACCACAACAATGCGAGCGACCCTGTCGGCCTGGTACTGCAGGGCCCCTCCGGAGCGGTCCAGGCACCTGAATCTCATCTTCAGGCCAAGGCAGCGCTCCACCACACCCCTGGTTGCTGCATGGGCCTCATTGTATCGTGTTTCCGCATTGGTCTGAGGCCTCTGTATAGGCGTCATCAGCCAAGACCTCAGCGGATAACCCCTGTCGCCTAGCAACCAGCCCCTCAGCCGGGGGGGACGCCCCTCAAACATCGCAGGCATGTACGACTGCGCCAGTATGTAGGAGTCATGCACACTCCCTGGGAACCTTGCACAGACGTTCATGATCCTCATGTGGGGGTCGCATACCACCTGGATATTCATGGAGTATGTCCCCCTCCTCTTTGTGAACACGTCCCTGTCCCCTGCAGGTGGGCGCATGGGGACGTGAACACAATCGATTGCCAACTGCACCCTCGGTATCCCGGCCACTCTGGCATATCCACGAGCTCGTGAGTCTTGAGTTGCTCGGTCCTCGGGAAAGGTGATGTAGTGGTCCGCGATGGCATAGAGGGCATCGGTCACATCCCGGATACACCTGTGGACCGATGACTGGGAGATCCCGGAGACGTCCCCGCTCGGAGACTGGAAGGAGCCGGTCGCATATAAGTTAAGAGCGACCGTCACCTTGATGGCAACCGGGATCGCGTGTCCTCCCCCCGTTCCACGTGGGGCGAGGTGCGCCACGAGGTGACAGATATGTGTCACCGTCCCCCTACTCAGCCGGAGTCTCCTCCTGCAGGTGATGTCCGTCATTGTTAGGAAAGAGATCCGGACACGGTACACCCTCGGCTTTGGTCGTCGCCTCTGGCGCCGTGGCTGCACCCTCACTCTCTCCTCTTCCTCTTCCTCCTCCTCCTCCCCCCCATGCTGCTCGACGACTGGCAACTCCTCGGCCCTTCCCTCTGCTGCTGCAGCTGGCCCTGCATCCACTGCGGGTTGTGGCTGTGGATGCTGCTGCATCGCCAAATGCAGTGCAGCGGCCCCAACCACTGTGCAGAACATAGCCGTTCTGTTCCCATACATTGTGCTAACCTACAGAAGGGTGGTGGGGGGGGGCAGAGAAACGGGACATGTTAGACGGACATGTTAGACGGAGGTTAGTCGGCACCTCGGCAGCCGCCTGCCACGGGATACCTGTGTGTCCCGGTGGCCTGGCCGCGCTGCTGACACGCGGGCAGCCTAACCCCTGGTTACTTTCTGCATCCAACGGGCAGTTAACTACGTCCTCTTCACCGGTGCGTCAGTGGCCTGTGGCCGTAAGCCACAGGGCAACCAGCGGCCGTGTACTCGTGACCGGCACGCCGTGGCATGGTGGCAGACATTTTGTAACCGGGGTTGGACAGGTCACTCGCTCACTCTCTCCCTACCCCCCCACTCCCACTCCCCCCCTCCGTCTCCCCCACTCCCCCCTCCATCTCCCACACTCCCCCCTCCGTCTCACCCACTCCCCCCTCCGTCTCCCACACGCCCCCCTCCGTCTCCCACACTCCCCCACTCTCCCCTCCATCTCCCCCACTCCCCCCTCCATTTCCCCCACCCCCTCAGTCTCCCCCACTCCGTCTCCCCCACTCCCCCCTCAGTCTCCCCCACTCTCCCTCCATTTCTCCCACTCCCCCCCTCAGTCTCCCCCACTCCCCCTCCGTCTCCCCCACTCCCCCCTCAGTCTCCCCCACTCTCCCTCCATTTCTCCCACTCCCCCCCTCAGTCTCCCCCACTCCCCCTCCGTCTCCCCCACTCCACCCTCAGTCTCCCCCACTCCCCCCTCAGTCTCCCCCACTCCCCCCTCAGTCTCCCCCACTCCCCCCTCAGTCTTCCCCACTCCCCCCTCAGTCTTCCCCACTCCCCCCTCAGTCTCCCCCCTCAGTTTCCCCCACTCCCCCCTCAGTCTCCCCCACTCACCCCTCAGTCTCCCCCACTCCCTCCCTCAGTCTCCCCCACTCCACCCTCAGTCTCCCCCACTCCCCCTTCACTCCCCCTTCAGTCTCCCCCACTCCCCCCCTCAGTCTCCCCCACTCCCCCCTCCTATTCCCCCACTCCCCCCTCAGTCTCCCCCACTCCCCCCTCAGTCTCCCCCACTCCCCCCTCAGTCTCCCCCACTCCCCCCTCAGTCTCCCCCCACTCCCCCACTCCCCTGTCCATCTCCCCCACTCCGTCTCCCCCACTCCCCCCTCCGTCTGCCCCACTCCCCCCTCCGTCTCCCCCACTTCCCCCCCTCCGTCTCCCCCACTCCCCCCCTCCGTCTCCCCCACTCCCCCCCTCCGTCTCCCCCACTCCCCCCTCCGTCTCCCCACTCCCCCCCTCCGTCTCCCCCACTCCCCCCCTCCGTCTCCCCCACTCCCCCCCGTCTCCCCCACTCCCCCCTCCGTCTCCCCCACTACCCCCCTCCGTCTCCCCCACTCCCCCCCGTCTCCCCCACTCCCCCCCTCCGTCTCCCCCACTCCCCCCCCTCCGTCTCCCCCACTCCCCCCTCCATCTCCCCCACTCCCCCCTCTGTCTCCCCCACTCCCCCCTCTGTCTCCCCCACTCGTCCCCGCTCTGGACCCCCCTCCCGTTCTCGGGGATGCCTTCCCCGTTGTGGCCAGACTCCAGCAGTGCGCTGAGCGGTGCGCTCACCTAATCGAAGCTCTTGTCAGCCAGCACGACTGGTTGACGAACTTGAAAAGCAGGTGTGCTGCCCAGCATGAAAACAGTGCGTGATGACGCCGGGACTTCGGCCCATTCGGGCCGGAGAATAGCGGGGGGCCAATAAGTAGCGATTCTGGTCGTGTCGGGGGGGGCGTTCGAGGCCTTTGCCGGGAATCCCGACGTGTAGTTTGTGCGGGGTTCGGAGAATAGCGGGAGGGCGTTGGACCAGCTTCGCCGTGAAAATTTGTGCAGCCCGCTATTCTCCGAACCAGCCCTATGACTCTAATCAATATTTGTGGCATGTAAATATATCGCAAGGAGAATAGGTCGACATAATGCTCGACACGTCACAAACACACTGCTGACTTTATTTCTGCATCTTAGTCTACTGTCAGGAAATCAAAATTTTGTATCCCACCCCATTGCTGCATTGCCAATGTTGTGGACTCTGTCATCTCCTCTCCACACTCCTGGTGAGAGGTGTGATGCCCATCTATTCAGTTGTGAGCCAATTATGCAAAAGATGTTTTTTGTTTGTTCTGTCACAGGATGCGAGGGTTGCTGGCTAGGTCAACAATTGTTGCCCATCCGTAATTGCCTTTGAGAAGTTGGTGGTGGGCCGGCTTCTTGAACCGCTGCAATCAATGAGGGTGTTGGTACACCACAGTGCTGTTAAGGAAGGAGTGCCAGGATTTTGACTCGGCAGTGGTAATGGAAAGGCGATATATTTCCAAGTCAGGATGGTGAGTAATTGAAGGGGAGCTTGGAGGTGGTGGTGCTCCATGTGTCTGCTGCCTTTGTCTTTCCAGGTGACCGAGCTCGTGGATTTGAAATGTGCTAGTGAACAGAAAAGAAGTGTGATAGCAAGTGTACTACAAGAAGTGCAATGAAAGCTTTTGCTAATATGGTAATCCTGCAGGGGTGGATTTCACCCCAGAGTGGAATCTGGGAGGCAGCCTGGATCTGACATGAGGCCCGGCTGTGTTTGAAGATCATTTCTATGTGACAGGCAGGCTGCAGTCGGAAACCAAGGACCAAGAATCCCTGTGGCAGTCCATTTGCCTCAGACCACTGCATTCTTAATCAATACAGGAAAAACGCTCTATGATTTCCAATCTGCACTGCTAATACATTGATATGCACTTATTATATTTTATATGTAATGAAACCGGAGTATTTTCCAGAGTATGGTGACACCTTCAGGAAAGTCTCCTGTTAATTCAAAGTCCATTAATTAAATTTTGCCATTAATTCAAAATATTTCCAGCACAAAAAATGGTAAGTGCTCCTTGAATTAAGTGGCACCACTCAAATTACTGGATAGTTTGAAATTTTATTGTGCATAAATTAACCGAAGTAGACGATTGCAATCATGAGGCACTAACTATTCAGCTTCCATCACTCTTTTGTAGGACACTAAAATACCGAGGACTTCTGAAACCATATCATACCAAGGTGGTCAGATTTTGAAAGTCATGCACAGAATATGGTTTTCATTCAAATCTCTGATTAAAATTGGATGATTTTAATAATGTGTACATGCACTTGAAAATAAAGCAACAAAACTGGAAAGCTTGTGGCAGATTCAGTAACAATACAACATGACAGAATATTATTATAGCACCATACATATAATAATAGTGTACTCATAAATTGATCAACAAGGCTAATTTCAAAAAACTATACAAACAAGGTCACTGTTACAGGAGACACTGAATTTGATATTCCAGCCAAACATAGACTTTTGTCACTGGCCCATGTCTTCCTCTTTTATAATAACACTGTTTGTGATGCTTTTTGTGGAAACCTGTGCTGTGGAGGCACAACAGCAGCCTTTATGACTGTGCATCCCAATTAGGAAACAGGATCATGACACACAACCTCTCCAAGCAGGATTAGAGTGGTAGGTCAATGCAGTGGAGCAGAACAAGCTTTTGTAGCTGGTAATTTAACGAGCAGCAACAGGGTAATGTGTAGCCAAGGGAGGGTGCAGCATGTGGTGTGGTTCTCAGAAGAGCAGCAAGCCCATAATGAAACCTAGTAGTGGATAGCAGCTGGTAAACTCTGTACTGGAGAATAGGTGGGCTTAGGCAGCCTTTATCTCCGCACAAAAGCATGCAAATTGCTCTAAAAGACTAAGAGACTACTGAGAACATGCTCATATGGTGAACTATCTCTCTTTTAACCTACACATTCTCAAAATAAATTATAGCAAATAGTGAAATTTATAAAGAGACAAAGGACAAGAAAGGATATTGCCATCCTGCTGCAATGACTGAGACATTACAAGGGCCACTTTGCCTTTCTATTGCTGAGTGCAGCGTATAAACGGCCCTGGAAAATGTTGTTATGAATGGTCCGATTGCAATCTATATTAACAGTGCACCTTCCAACATGAGAATGTGTTTCTTTGCCTATAATATACTTATTTAATCATAAAAAATAGGATAGCTGCTATCAAAAAATACAAAAAGACAAATATTTCTATATTCATGCCCTAATTTCTACCTTTAACATTCCAGAAGAAGAGAAGATAGGATTCTAGACTGAAAGATGACCCTAAAAAGGTAGATGCAGTTTAATCCATTTATGTTACTATCAGACAAATGAATTTACCACAAAAGACATTTCTCTGCTTTTGACCATTTAAATAAATTTGGGTAAATTCATTGCATTAGAATATCACTAACCTCAGATGACACGGCACTTGCAGCTTGACCTTTGCCCCCAATACTTGTTTCTGCATCCGTGACTAGTTGGCACTTTTCATAAACAGATCAAATCCCCAATCAGCTGAAACGTATATCTTATTCACTGGTTAGAAAGGTGTGCCTAAAGTTAGCAATTAGCCTTGAACACAACGAGTGTTCTCTATCTGCCTACTGCCTTGGAAAATGGGGTCATAGACAGACAGAAACGTAACAATTAGATCAATCACTACCTGGCTGCAAAATTTCACATGATATGGGGAGGAATTTTACAGACCCCCCTTGCAGGGAGGAGCTGGTAGGCAGGGGAGGTCTACAATTTGGTGGCATAGTGGGGCACCGTGTCCATTGCCTATCCACTATTGCTCGAATTTTGGCCTCAAAATGGGTAGCCAATTAAAGTTAAGAAAATACATAAATCGGGTCCAAAGCCAGGTGCTGATATGCAGAGTAAAACAGTAGAGAAAGGATGTTGATTGCCCTGAATAGCATTTCTTAAATTATCCAATTAATGGCCACTTAAGGGCCTCCTCCCACTGCAATTTTGCCAATGACACCTTAGCTGGGAGTGGAGGTTGTAGAGCACCCAAAGAGTAATGTGCCCCACTTCCTTCCCACTTTTTCAGCAAAGTTTGTAAAAATGATCTTCCTGTTCTTGCCCGCCCACCATTGCGCAGCATATTATGGCAGTGGAGCTGGATTGAGGGCCTGAAGTGGGCAATAATTGGTCACTAAAGGCCCTGAATAGACCTAAGGATGCGTGGGACTGAGGACATGGACACTTCTGCCTGTCCTACTGAAAACTAACAGATTCCAATCATCAATTCCAGTGGGGCAATTTTCAACATATTCACATCAGGATATCTTAAGGTGCAAGTGGAATTTTTTACCAGGCAGTCTGAAAGTGAAACCTGTGTTTTAGGCCAGAGGTTCCCAACTGGTCTGCCATGAACACTCAACACGTGTGCTGCAAAGTAAGATTCAAAATCATTGAACATTAATGTAAATAAACAAAATGTCAGGCATGATCAAGCGGCCCCATTGTGCCCGACTCAGTGACGCGACAAGGCCGCTAAATCTCACGAGATTTGCAACACTCAGTGACCTGTGGACCTGTACACCAAGATCTCTGACTGTCAATACTCCTGAGGGTTCTACCATTCACTGTATATTCCCTACCTGTATTAGACCTTCCAAAATGCGTCACCTCACATTTGTCCGGATTAAACTCTATCTGCCATCACTCCGCCCAAGTCTCCGAACAATCTAAATCCTGCTGTATACTCTGACAGTCCTCATCGCTATCCGCATTTCCACCAAACCTTATGTCATCCGCAAACTTACTAATCAGACAAGGTACATTTTCCTTCAAATCATTTATATATACTACAAGCAGCAAATGTCCCAGCACTGATCCCTGCGGAACACCACTAGTCACAGCCCTCCAATCAGAAAAGCACGCTTCCATTGCTACTCTCTGCCTTCTATGACCTAGCCTGTTCTGTATCCACCTTGCCAGCTCACCTCTGATCCCATGTGACTTCACCTTTTGTACCAGTCTGCCATGAGGGACCTTGTCAAAGGCCTTACTGAAGACCATATCGACAGCATCCACTGCCCTACCTGCATCAATCATCTTTGTGACCTCCTCGAAAAATTCTATCAAGTTAATGAGACACGACCTCCCCTTCACAAAACCGTGCTGCCTCTCGCTAATACGACCCCTTGCTTCCAAATGGGAGTAGATCCTGTCTCGAAGAATTCTCTCCAGTAATTTCCCTACCACTGACGTAAGGCTCACTGGCCTGTAGTTCCCTGGATTATCCTTGCTGCCATTCTTAAACAAAGGAACAACATTGGCTATTCTCCAGTTCTCTGGGACATCAGCTGAAGACAGTGAGGAGCCAAAATTTCTGTCAAGGCCTCAGCAATTTCCTCTCTTGCCTCCTTCAGTATTCTGGGGTAGATCCCATCAGGCCCTGGGGACTTATCCACCTTAATATTTTTCAAGACACCCAACACCTCATCTTTTTGGATCTCAATGTGACCCAGGCTATCTAAACACCCTTCTCCAGACTCAACATCCACCAATTCCTTCTCTTTGGTGAATACTGATGCAAAGTATTCATTTAGTACTCCACCCATTTCCTTTGGCTCCACGCATAGATTCCCTCTCCTGTCCTTCAGTGGGCCAACCCTTTCCCTGGCTACCCTCTTTTGACAAGGCCGACAATATCCTTCGTTATCCAAGGATCGTGAAATTTGCCATATTTATAATTCTTCCTCACAGGAACATGCCGGTTCTGAATTCCTTTCAACTGACATTTGAAAGCCTCCCACGTGTCAGATGTTGATTTACCCTCAAACATCCGCTCCCAATCTATGTTCTTCAGTTCCCGCCTAATATTGTTATAATTAGCCTTCCCCCAATTTATCACATTCACCCTAGGACCACTCTTATCCTTGTCCACCAGCACTTTAAAACTTACTGAATTGTGGTCACTGTTCCCGAAATGCTCCCCTTCTGAAACTTCTACCACCTGGCTGGGCTCATTCTCCAATACCAGGTCCAGTACAGCCTCTTGCCTAGTTGGACTATCTACATATTGTTTTAAGAAGCCCTCCTGGATGCTCCTTTCAAACTTTGCCCCGTCCAAGCCCCTAGCACCAAATGAGTCCCAGTCAATATTGGGGAAGTTAAAGTCTCCCATCACAACAACCCTGTTGCTTTTACTCCTTTCCAAAATCTGTCCACCTATCTGCTCCTCTATCTCCCGTTGGCTGTTGGGAGGCCTGTAGTAAACCTCCAACATTGTGACTGCACCCTTCTTATCCCTGATCTCTACCCATATAGCCTCACTTCCCTCTGAGGTGTTCTCCCGCAGTACAGCTGTGATATTCTCTCTAACCAGTAGCACAACTCCTCCACCCCTTTTTCCTCCCCCTCTATCCCACCTGAAACACCTAAATCCTGGAAAGTTTAGCTGCCAATCCTGTCCTTCCCTCAACCAGGTCTCTGTAACGTCAACAATATCATAGTTCCAAGCTCTAAGAACATCTGCCGTACCTGTTATACTTCTTGCATTAAAACATATACATTTCAGGCCACCAGTCCCACTGTTTTCAGCAACATCTCCCTGTCTCCTCTTCCTCAGAGCCATAGTGGCCCTATTTCCTAGTTCTCCCTCAATTTTTTCACCTATTGCTCTGGTACCCACCCCCCTGCCATACTAGTTTAAACCCTCCCGTGTGACACTAGCAAACCTCGCGGCCAGGATATTTATGCCTCTCCAGTTTAGTTGCAACCTGTCCTTCTTATACAGGTCACATCTGCCCCGGAAGAGCTCCCAGTGGTCCAGATAACTGAAACCCTCCCTCCTACACCAGCTGTTTAGCCACGTGTTTAGCTGCTCTATCTTCCTATTTCTAGCCTCACTGGCACGTGGCACAGGGAGTAATTCCGAGATTACAATCCTTGAGGTCCTGTCTTTTAACTTTCTGCCTCGCTCCCTGAACCCCTGCTGCAGGACCTCATCCCCCTTCCTCCCTATGTTGTTAGTACCAATATGTACCACAACCTCTGCCTGTTTGCCCTTCCCCTTCAGGATGCCCGCTACCCGTTCTGAGACATCCTGGACCCTGGCACCAGGGAGGCAACATACCATCCTGGAGTCTCTTTCACGTGCACAGAAGTGCCTATCTGCCCCTGACTATAGAGTCCCCGATGACTATTGCTCTTCTGCGCTTTGACCCTCCCTGCTGAACATCAGAGCCAGCCGTGGTGCCACTGCTCTGGCTGCTGCTGTTTTCCCCTGATAGGCTATTCCCCCCGACAGTATCCAAAGGGGTATACCTGTTCGAGAGGGGGACAACCACAGGGGATTCCTGTACTGACTGCCTGCCCCTTCTGGTGGTCACCCATTTCTCTGCCTGCACCTTAGGTGTGACCACATTTATATAACTGCTATCTATGACGCTTTCTGCCACCTGCATGCTCCTAAGTGCATCCAACTGCTGCTCCAACTGAACCATGTGGTCTGTGAGGAGCCCCAGCTGGGTGCACTTTCTGCAGATGTAGCCATCCGGGATGCTGAAAGCCTCCCGGACCTGTCACATCTCACAGTCAGAGCACTGCACCCTTCTAATAGATATTGCATTAATTAATTAGTAAATTAAATTTTAAAATAATTTTTTTTAAAAGTTACTGTTAACTATGTTTCCTGGTACAAGTGGCAAATCTCATTAGTGCCATAGAAGTGCCAGGCAATGACCATCTGCAACAAGAGAGATTCTAACCATATCACCATAATGTTCTGTGCCATTACCATCACTGAATCCCAACCTATCAACTTCTTGAGGGGTTAGCATTAACCAGAAAATGAATTAGACTAGCCATTTGAATACTATGGTTTCAAGATCAGGTAAGAGGCTGGGTGAGTAACAGAACTCCTTACTCCTCAAGGCCTGACTACCATCTACATGGCAAAAGGCAACAGTGGGGTGGAATACTCACCACTTGCCTGGATGAGCGCACCTCCAACACATAAAAAGAAACACTTAAGATGTATTGCAACAACTGACCAAGGTTCCTTCAACAGGATCTTCTAAACCAGCCACCTCTACCACCTAGAAAAACAAAAGAAGCAGGCAAATGGAAACATCCATAGTTGCAAGTTCCCCTCCACCCTGACTTTGAACTATGTCACCATTCCTTCATGGGTGGCACTGGAAAGGCCGGCATTTAATCCCGTCCCTGATTACATCTGAGGAGGTGGAGTGAGCCACCTTCTTGAATAGCAGCAATCCGGTAACCAGTGGGAATTCCATTAAGTGACACTCAAGGGGACACTATGACTGGATCAAATTCCAGGAAATCCCTTCCTGAAAGCACTGTGGGTGTACCTATAGCCGCTCAAGGAGGCAGCTTACCATGATCGTCTCAAGAACAATTAGGGATGGGGAATACATTCTAGCCTAGCCATCCCCGTAACCCAGCAACCCCACCTAACCTAAGGGCAATTTATCATGGCGAATCCACCTAAACTGCATATCTTTGGACTGCGGGAGGAAACCGGACCACCCGGAGGAAACCCACGCAGACACGGGGAGAACGTGCAGACTCGGCCCAGACAGTGACCCAAGTCAGGAATTGAACCTGGGACCATGGAGCTGGAAAGCAACAGTGCTAACCACTGTGCTGCCGTGAAGTTGGTGACAGGTGTATTGATATATGAATGAATAAGCATTTTCTATAACTAGTTATGAAATATCCGGCTTGTATTAAATGTATTTAATCTTATTCATGGGATTTCGGTTAGAGAACATGTCCGATTTCAATTCTGCAGCCCACTGAGATGAAGGAGGGTCACTCACTAGCCTGGGTTGCCCATCACTGGTCTAGAGGCCTGTATGGTTGAAAAATAAATATTTATTAATAACACGTAACTATATACATATGCACAAGATACAGTCCTGACTAGGTGCTAACTTCATCCCACTTCTACGAGATTCACCACTATGCTCTGCTACTCCCATGTGACTCTCTACACCATAATGTGGGCAGTGTTTTCAAAAACATCCTCTGGGTGATTGCCATTAAGAGAAAAAAATGAGGAATGGCTTGTGCCCTGAGTACTAACAAAGCTGGGGTCGGTTTAGCTCACTTGGCCGGATAGCTGGTTCGTGATGCAGACGGAGGTCAACAGCACGGGTTCAATTCCTGTACCGACTGAGATTAGTAATGAAGGCCCTGCCTTCTCAACCTTACCCTTCACCTGAGGTGTGGTGGCCCTCAGGTTAAATTACTACCAATCAGCTCTCCCCCTCAAAGGGGAAAGGAGCCTATAATCATCTGGGACTATGGCAACTTTACTAACAAGGCTGGATGCAGCCTTATCCTATCTTGTCTTTTTTTAATTACTATGATTCTTCTATCAGTCCCCTGGAATGCAAGCAAAGGGAATTGAAACTCAGGCTTTCAACAGTCCATGTGACTTAGTCACTCATAGGAAAACTTGCTCTGCCTTTACACCTGGGGAAGAAAAGGAAAGAGAGATTAGAATGTGGTTGAATTCATGGTGGGAATTTTAAGGCTCAAGTGGGAAAGTGGCCAATTTAGTGGATATCCCATTAGGTAGCTAATATACTAGGTGTTATCTTCATGCCAGACTCACCAGTCAATGGCCCACTCGACAGTAATGCCTGGGCCTCGTTAACGGGATGTCAATGCAAAGTGGCAGAAAGGTGGGCAGCATGTAAACCACCCAACGGAGCACCCAGAGGAAACCCACACAGATATGAGGAGAGCGTGCAAATGCCACACACACTCAAGGCCAGAATTGAACCCAGGTCCCTGGCGCTGTGATGCAGCAATGCTAACAACTGTGTCACCATGCCACCCTCTTAACAAGTTGTCTACCCACCACGTGTGGGCAGGTAGCCCGACCAGCTCCTAAACTGTCCCAGGGCAGGTTGAAAGCTTGAAACCGTATTGGCCGGCAGGACCATTTTTAGCTCCCATCAGTCTCTGATTCCGGTTCCGGCAGGGTCTAAAGATTTAGCCCATGGATTGTTCCCTGGAACTACTTTGAATGGCAGAGAGAGAAAATCCAGAGAGAAAATCAGAAGCTGACTGATCCGATGTACCTTTTATTAATTTTTGTTTTCAGGCCAGATTTGCAACATTTTAAAAGTTTATTTTATTACTTTCAAAAGATGTATCCAGATGTATCCAGGATCCAACGTTCGTGGATGTATGGCATGAAAAATCTATTCATTACTCAGAGCACAGTTCTCCAGCAGAAGTGCCACATTCTCATAGTTGTGAAGACTGACAGATATCAGATCTGTTGCATTTACCTTTCTTTTTTATTATTTTTGCCTCTTTAGTTTGCAAACAGGCTCTACCATCTGACACTCTGAGTAGGCAATGACATCAAGGCATTGTTACTGGACATGGACAGAGGTTCTGCTAAGGGAATATGAACAGCTAGGAGCTGCATTAAAAAGCAGAACCAAAAAGGTAATAATCTCTGAGCCACAAGCTAATTGGCATAGGGTCAAGAAGATTAAGGAGGTAAATACTTGGCTCAAAGGTTGGTGTAAGAAAAATGGATTTGAATTCATAAACAGGCTAAGTACAGGGGAAGAGGGGACCTGTTCCGATGGGACGGTCTTCATCTGAATCATGCTTGGACCAGAGCTCTGGCGAATCGAATAACTAGGACTGGAGACAGGACTTTAAACTAAATAGTGGCGGGGAGGTTTCAGTTGGATGGAGAATCAGAAAATCCAAGTTGAAGGAGAAGGAAGAAATGCAGGTTGATGAGGAGGACTTTAAACTAGTTAAAGGGGCTAAGGGTTCAGGAGAGGTCAACAACATTTTCAGAACACATAATAGATCAGAGATTATAGAAGGTGGCAGGAATCTAACTTCAGCTGCAGCTAAAAGGGGGACAAATATGAGAAGGGGTGCCATCAATACAGGACTGAGGGTGGTGTACCTAAATGTGCACAGTATATGAAACAAGTTATATGTCCTTGTTTCACATATTGAAATTAGCCAGTGCGATGTTGTGGGCATCACAGAGACGTGGCTGCAAGGAGATCAGGGCTGGGATCTAAGTATCCAAGGATATGTGTCCTATTGAAAGGACAGGCAGATGGACAGAGGGGGCGGGATTGCATTGTTAGTAAGGAATTAAATTAAATCGATAGCAAGAAGTGATTTAGGATCAGAAGGCATAGAATCTCTGTGAGTAGAGTTGTGGAATCACGAAGAAATAAAGACCCTAGTGGGAGTTCTGTACAGCCCCCTTAGCAATAGTCAGGATGCCTGACTAAATCAGGAGATAGAAAAGGCTTATAAGAAAGGGAATATTACAATAATCATGGGGGACTTCAATAAGCAGGTGGACTGGGAAAATCAGGTTGGTAGCAGATCCCAAGAAAAGGAATTTGTGGAATGTCTGCGAGATGTTTTTTGGAGCTGCTTGTAGTAGAGCACACTAAGGAACAAGCAATTCTGGATTTGATGATGTGTAATGAGGCAGACCTCATTAGAGAACTTAAAGTGAAGGAATCCTTCGGGGGCAGTGATCACAATATGATAGAATTTACCCTGCAGTTTGAGAGGAAGAAGCTGCAATAAGATGTAATTGAATAAAGGTAACTACAAAGACATGAGGGAGGAGCTGGCCAGAGTTAATTCGAAGGGGAGCCGAGCAGGGAAGACAGTGGAACAACAATGGAAAGGATTTTGGGGGGTTATTCGGGAAGCACAACAGAAATTCATCCCAAGGAGGAGGAATCATGCTATGGGGAAGAGGAGGCATCCATGGCTGACGAGGGAAGTCAAGGACAACATAAAAGAAAAAGAAAAAGCATACAAAGTGGCGAGGATTATTGGGAAGAGAGTTGGGAAGCCTTTAAAAGCGAGCAGAGGACAACTAAAAAAAGCAATAGGGGGGGAGAAGATGGAATTTGAGTATATGCTAGCTAATAATATAAAAGAAGATAGCAAGAGTTTTTTCAATATATAAAAGGTAAGAGACAGGCAAGAATAGACATTGGACCACTGGTAAATGAGGCTGGAGAAGTAGTAATGGGAAACAAAGAAATGGCAGACGAACTGTATAGTTACTTTGCATCAGTCTTCATGATGGAAGACAACAGTGGGATACCAGAACTTCAGGTGAATCAGGGGGTAGAGGTCAGTGCAGTGACCACCACTAAGGAGAAAGTTCTGGACTGGATGGACTACACTCCAGGGTTTTAAAAGAGATAGCTGAGGAGATTGTGGAGGCATTGGTGGTGATCTTTCAAGAATCACTGGAGGCAGGAAGGGTCCCAGAGGACTGGAATACCACTGTTTAAGAAGAGCGGGAGGCACAAGACAGGGAATTATGGGCCGGTTAGCCTGACTTCGGTCATTGGTAAGATTTTAGAGTCCATTATTAAAGATGAGTTCGCAGAGTACTTGGAAGTGCATGATAAAATAGGGCTGAGTCAGCACGGCTTCGTCAAGGGGAGGTCATGTCTGCCAAATCTGTAAGAGTTCTTTGACGATGTAACAAAGAAGTTGGACAAAGGAGTGGATGTGATCTATTTAGATTTCTAGAAAGCATTTGACAAGGTGCCATATAGGAAGCTGCTAAATAAGTTAAGAGCCCATGGTATTAAGGGTAAGATCCTGCATGGATGGAGGATTGGCTGACTGGCAGAAGGCAGGGAGTGGGGGATAAAGGGGTCTTTTTCAGGATGGCAGCCTAGTGGTGTGCCTCAGGGGTCTGTGCTGGGACCACAACCTTTCACAATATACATTAATGATCTCGAAAAAGGAACTGAAGGCACTGTTGCCAAGTTTGCTTGCAGATGATACAAAGATACGCAGAGGGCATGTAGTATTGAGAAAGTTGGGGGGCTGCAGAAGGTCTTGGATAGGATAGGGGAGTGGGCAAAGTGGCAGATGGAATGCAATGTGGAAAAGTGTGAGGTTATGCACTTTGGTAGGAAGAATGGAGGCATAGACTATTTTCAAAAAGGTGAAGGTAATCAGAAGCACAAAGGGACTAAGGAGTCTTAGTTCAAGATTCACTTAAGGTTAATGTGCAGGTTTGGTCAGCAGTTAGGAAGGTAAATGTATTTACCGTCGAGAGGGCTAGAATACAAGACCAGGGATGTACTTCTCAGGCTGTATAACGCTCTGGTCAGTCCCCATTTGGAGTATTGTGAGATATTTTGGGCCCCGTATCTAAGAAAGGATCTGCTGGCTTTAGAAAGGGTCCACAGGAGGTTCAAAAGAATGATCCCTTTAATGAAGAGTTTGTCAAGTGAGGAACGGGTGAGGACTCTGGGTCTGTACTCGTTGGAGTTTAGAAGGATGGGGGGATCTTATTGAAACTTACAGGATACTGAGAAGCCTAGTTAGAGTGGACATGGAGAGGATATTTCTACGACTAGAACCCAAGGCAACACTTCAGACTGAAGTGATAATCCTTTAAAACTGAGATGAAGAAGAATCTCTTCAGCTTGAGACTGTGAATCTGTGAAAGTCTTTGCCGCAGAAGGCTGTGGTGGCCAAATCACTGAGTGTGTTTATGACAGAGATAGATAATGGGATCAGGGGTTGTGGGGAGAAGGCTGGCGAATGGGAATGAGAAACATACTAGTGGAAGGGACACAAGCTCAAGATAATGGGCAGAGGTTCAGGGGGATTTGAAGAAAAACGTTTCTACCCAGAGGGTGGTGACAGGGTGGTAGAGGCGGGTTGCCTCACATCCTTTAAAAAGCACTTGGATCAGCACTTGGCACATCTTAACATTCGAGGCTCTGGACCAAGTGCTGGCAAATGGGATTAGGATTGGCAGATCAGGGCCTTTTGTGTGGTGTTGCAGACCTGATGGGCCGAGCGGCCTTTTATGCACTGTATTTTTCTGTGATTCTGTGAATGACAGATCCTGTGAATGACTCGATGGGCCGAATGGCCTAATTCTGCTCCTATATCTTATGGTCTTATGGTCTTATGGTCTAAGTAATCCAGATGCCCAGCATAATGCTCTGGGAAATCCCCACAGCAGATGATGAAACCTTTTAAAAATAATTTGGAATTAAAAGCCTAATGATGACCATGAAATCATTGTCGATTGTCGTAAAAACCCATCCAGTTCACTCATGTCCTTTATGGAAGAAAATCCGTCATGCTTACCTGGTCTGGCCTACATGTGACTCCAGACCCACAGAAATGTGGTTGACTTTTAAATGCCCCCTCAAGGGCAATTAGGGTGGTCAATAAATGCTGGTCCACCCACATCTCACAAAAGAATAAAAAAACAAAATAGAATGACACCTGTAACTGAAAAATAGGGTCCAAGATCTCCCCGATATTGAATCTTGGCTTTGTTTAAATTAGACTGATGAGTTAAGCCAGTGTAGAGATAACATCATGTAAGTTCCTAGGGCTGATTGAATGGCCTCATCGCGCCCGACTCTGAACTCGATGAGGCTGTTAAATCTCACAAGAGTCCTCTTGCCAGACTTGCGATGCATGGGATCCCTCGCAAGATCTGACGAGATCTTACGATCTGGATTATGCATAATTATGTGAGCAGTTAGCCTCATTTAATATGTCTATGCCGGAGTCTCCGAAGGCCGGGATCAAACGCCCATGCCTGGGAGACTTTGTCATGGCAGCGTTTAGTGCTGGCCCACACAAATGTAGACCAGGCCTCACGGCACTGGGGAGGGGGGATCCCAGGCCTCCACAAAGTCGGGTTCTGGGCAGGGTGGTACACTGGCACTCCCGCTGGCACCCAGGTATCTGGGCACTGTCAGCCTGGTGCCTTGGCACTGCCAGGGTGTCCAGGTGGTGCTGGCAGGGACACTGCCAGGCTGGCAGTGCCAAAGTGTCAGGATGACATTGCCAGGGATCGGGCACGGGGGGTGCCCTACCCTTATGAGGTGGGGGGGGGGGGGGTGAAAGGGGGCTCAAGGACCCTGTAACGGGTTTACTGGTGTCGGGGTCCGGAGGCCACGGTGGGGGGCATCCACAGATCGGGGAGATCGGGACGGCATTTATAAATAGCACCCTGATCTCTTGCTGCACTGTTAGTGCAAGAAATTAAGATTAAGTTCGACCTTGGCCGGGCGTCCCTCGCCGAAGCCATTAAAAAAACGTCCCGATTGATCGTGGGATTAGCGCTGTGAAACACTCCGCTAAAGACGCTCAAAAGGGCCTCTCTTTCCCCGTTAAATTCCCCCTCTGTGTAAATAACATTTGTAAATAAGCCGTTATAATTCGTTTTACATATTGACTGGTGGTCACCAATCCTTTTACTGCACAGGTCATCTGAAATATTGGAATAAATATGTACAATAAACACTTTTTCTGTCACTACCTTGTAAAAAAAGTGTTGCATTTTATAAAAAAAAAAGCTGGCACCAAAAACACATTAAAAATAAGATCAAAAATTTGTGGGGTGGTCATGAAAGGTCTTATCGTTTTGCAGTTTTTCACTGTGCTGACTTTAAGTGCAACATATATTAATGTCAGACCTTGATGACTCATTGTGCTTGTACCACGAGTTAACCTTTGCCTGTGAATGGAGCTCTCGAAATGCAGTACCTGATTATTCACTGTCAGTTTGGAGACACACTGATTTCAGCCAGCGGCCAAACTGAAGGACCTGGCTGTGTGAGTGTATCTGACACTCTCAGAGAAGTGCTCAAGCCTAGCAGTGGCACCGACATCTGTTCTATGTGTGTGTGTGTGTGCAGACTGGCGTAAGTGAGTGTGGGAAAGCAGCAACTGCAGAGCAGGGCTGCCAGAAGGCACAAACCAGTGCTTGACTTTCTAGAGATTCACACATAGTACACAGATGGAAAGAAATAAAAGAGCCTTTGCAGGGATAGGGGGCCTCATTCATGCCAAATGGCACACAAACCATCATGTACCGTATTCCAAATATTTCCTTCCTTTCAAAAATTGTAAAGCAAAGTTTCAGCTGATCTTCAATCATTCTGCACAAAATTGAATTATCTGAACACAGCATTGAGAGACAATCGGGTCCCCCAACCTGCAAGACAGATCAGCCAGGCCTTTTCTTTTAACTTCACCCTTAATGAGAGTTTGCACACACCCACTGTTTACCTGGAATATCCTTGGCCTTGTTGCCAATTTAATGGAATACTATCCCACAAGCGTCTCCAATAATGTTGCTCTATAGAGTCGCCAATATGATACTGAGGCTCTTTTTATGATATGATGTTATGTACCAACAGTGTCGCCAATACTGTGGGTGTTTCTGTTTCTCTTACTGAACCACAAGGCTTTCCCGTATTCGGTCAAATGACCACACAACCAGTTAGTCAGTTCAAGTTCAAAGATAGTGGGCGCGATTCTCCCAAAACGGGAGAAATCGTAAAGCTGGCGTAAAACCCGGGCGGGTTTTACGGCAGCGCGCCCCTTCCCGACCGGGGACCGATTCTGGTCCCCGGTCGGGGCTAGCAGCCCGACGCCGTAGGCTCCGGCAAGACGGGCTTAACGAAAATCGTTAAGCCCGCTTGCCGGAGTTAGCGCCGGCTGACGCGTCATATGACGTCAGCCGCGCATGCGCAGTTTGGAAGACTCCAACCCGCGCATGCGCGGGTGACGTTCATCGCGTTTTTGCGCGAAACCCGCGCAATGCGCGGGCCGGGTTGCCCCTCAGCCGCCCCGCGAATGGATACTGCGGGGCGGCGGAAGGACAAGTAGTGCGCGGGCATCGGGCCCGCTGCCCGCGATCGGTGCCCACCGATCGCGGGCCCATGGCACCCTTGGCACGGCCGTGGTATGGCCGTGCCAATCGGTGCCATGGTTATTAATAGCGAGTTAGTCACGCCGTTTTTACGAATGGCAAGACCAGGTGTGTTTGCCGTTCATAAAAACGGCGTAAAGGGCTGGGACTTCGGCCCATCTAACAGCTGAGAATCGCTGCCGGCCGTAAAAAAACGGCGGGCAGCGATTCGGGTCGGGACTTCGGCGGGGGGGGGGGGGAGAATAGCGGGAGGGCGGCAAAAATGTCGGGAAGGCCCTCCCGCTATTCTCCCACCCGTCGTGGGGGGCGGAGAATTTCGCCCAGTTTATTTACACAAGGGTTACTTTGACATGTAAGCACAATATACTACAAGTTAAATTACATCTATCAACTACAATAACCTATAATTAACTTCAGGCGACCGGCACTGTGCAAATGGATAAGGCCTTTATCTTGATCACGTGGCTGGTTTAAAGAAGTGGCTCTGTCTCTGCTGGGCTCATCCGTCAGGTAGCAATCGTTGGTCTTGAACTTGGCTGGCTGGTCATTATGTTGCAGTTGGGCTGGCACAGGCCAGATCACAGAGACTGAACACATGGCTGTGTCCCTTTTTATCCCTCTGGGATTTCACGCTCTTTGGGGCGGTCCTTGATCTTGGACCCAATAGTGTGATAGGGCTTCGATCACTGCCTTCGATTTCGGCCAATAAAGGGGCAGATGCCTTGGTGGCTGGGCGGGTCCTTAGCGGTCATTGACCTTGGCGGTTGGGCTCTCTGAGTAAAGGGAGTGGCGCCGATCAGTCTGTGGCTGTATCGGTTTCTTGAGTGCCGTCCTATTGTTCTGGGGAAATGGGCCATTAGAATGCAAACGAGTGGGGTTTCGATCAGGTCTAGCTACCTGCGTTTCAAATACACAGAAGCTCTGTATCTGTCTAAGTCCTGGGTTGGCCATAATTCCCATGGTCCTTTGGGGTGGCCATCTCAGATGGCTACATCCCCATGGTTAAGCACTGTTTAAATTGATTCAGCCACATTCTTTCTCACACCATTTTCCCCACTCATCGAGATTTAACAATTGAGTGTTTTGTTTTCCTCTGCTTGTCATGTTGTAAAATGATCTTTAACATGTGATTGCTCAGAGAGGGCTCAGGAAAAATATTACTTAAAGTATTCAAGATCCTGAAAGGAACAAGTAAAATGAACCCCAATAATATGTTCAAAATCAACACTAACCCAGGAACTAGGGGACATGGATTCAAGCTTAGGCAAAGGAAAAACAAACAATTTATAGATGGAATTTTTACACCCATTCTCCAACCCACAACCCCAGGCAGGTTGATTGGCAGGGGTCATAACATTGGTTACCATAGCAGCGATGCCATGCCCATCACATACCAATCTCTGCTGGGATTTTACTTGCACAGTGGGGGAGATGCAGGGCTTTGATCACTGCCTTCCATTAGCTTACCCGCTATCGTGTCATTGAGCCAATTGAGGCATTTAATGGCCAATTATGAGCCTCGATCCTCCCTCCACTGTTTGCACTTTACCTGCGACATCAGATGCCAGGGCTAAGGTTCCAGCCCATCTTATACTGTCAGCCTTGTTGTTTGGCTGGGTAGGTGCCTCTTCTTTGGGCACCACGGTGACACCTTCAAGGTGGACCACCTTAGGATTCCCCCCTGTCCTGACAAACCTAGACCCCCCACCTCACTGGCTCACTGACACCTGCCAACCTAAACCCAAGTGAAACCTCAAATTTGTTTTTAAGTCTGGGTCCATAACGTCTCTTCTGGAATGCCTGCAGTTCCAGCAGGAGCCATGGCTCCCAATGGCGCTGCTGGGACTGGAGAGTTGCCAAACATTTGATTGGCTCGCAGTCTCGGCGGTAAGACTTCATGCTTGATTGGGGGGCGGAAAGTCTCATGTTGAGCCAGCTGATTGCTGTGGAACAATGTGGTCAAACAGAAGTGGGCTCCTTCCTAACTTTTCAGCTCGTGGTTGAGGCCATGCCTTTGTGTAAAATTCTGGCATAGGGATCATTAACTTATAAGAGAGTGGTGCATGTTTGGATTTGGCCACCCAGTGTATGCAAAATTGAGGACCTTGAATGTTTGGGACTGGCTGATGGACTTTTCCAGTGTTGCACTTACTATATTGGTATGGTCCCCTCACCTGCCTTTCCATGTCACTTATCTCCACAATGTTCTCATGCTATAAAGATCAATGGCTAAAGTCATATTTGCAACTGCCGCACAAACTTTTCAGTAAAATAATCTATAGTTGTTTGTGAATGATATGTATAATCTGAGAGGAAAAGGGTTAACAAGATGATGTTCATGTACATCAACCCGAGACGCCATCACTGAGTAGTCTTATAAAAGGCTGCGTCTCTAGGCATGCTTGAGAAGCTGTTGGAGAAGTCGGTGCAGAAGAATAGTATGAAGTTGATTTAGAGTGTAGTTATATATATTAGAGAGATTATTAATGACTGTATCACAGATTCAATACTATTATTTGTTAACTGTTACTCAGTACAGTGTGCGAACCAAATCAACTTGAGTAGTGTAAAATAAATTAGTTTTGATTTAAACATATAGCTTTATGTTCTTTGTCAACACTACATCTTTGGCTATTCCGGAGAACAAAACAAGGAACATGACAGTTTGCACTAAGTCAGTTGGTGTTATCAACAGTGTTGCTCCATGTCACAGCAGTGCAGAGGAATGTGTGTGAGCTATGGCTCAATGACAGCATTCTTGCATCTACATCAGAAGGTTGGACTTCATACCTCACAGCAGAGGCTTGAGCGTATAACCTAGGTTGGCACTTCAGTGCAGTGCTGAGTGAATGCTCCACTATCTTTCAGATGAAGGGTTAAACTGAGCCTCTATCCGCCCTTGTGGTAGACTCAAACAATTACATCGTACTATGTAAAGAAGAATATGGGAGTTCTCTCTGCTGGCCTGGTCAATATTTGTCCCTCAACCACATTTGCAAAAACATATTGACTGGCCGATATTTCATTGCTGTTCTTGGGCCTTGCTATGCTCAAAATGGCTGCTGTGTTTCCCAATTTTAACAGTTCTAAGCAGCTGCAATCCTTATAAAGTATTTCATTGGCTGAAAAACACTTTGGATTTTGTCTAAAAAGGTGCAATTTCAGATCCTTTTTTCTTGTTCTTCCTTGAAGGCGAAGAGCAGGAGTTGGCCATTCAGCCCATCAAGCCAATTCAGCCATTCAAAAGACCATAGCTGATCCTCCATCTCAAGATCGTACTCCAGCTCTCCTCATACTGCTTATCGCCTCCTGAGACATATTACCCAATATTTCAACAAATTGCAAATACAGTGATTTGATTTTTTTCATATCAATGTCAATGAATTCTTGCCTGTGTCTGCAACCAAACGTTTGAAGATTATCATTCTGTATTGTGTAAGTTAACACAGAACAATAGGAAAACAAATAATAACAATTGAAAAAAATGTAGTACTTACGGTAGTGCAGATTGAGTTCAATTCTCAGCATTTCATGTGTAAGCTAGGTTTCCCATGCCAACCATTCCCAGCTCTCTTCCATAAAATTGAGAAAACCTAAACATTTCTAAACTTGATCGGAATGATACTCCTTAAAGGTTCAATGCACATGACTTCATATATACAGGAATTATAACCCTATATATATAGGGTGCAATTTAATGGAAAATTTTCGAAGTGTGGTAGCAAGCGGGAACTGCCACGAGTTTCCTGATGTTTGACCCGGCAAGGTCGTCACCTTTATCAAATGTTCATTGGTCCACTTAACGAAATCCCACAGGCTTCATGCCACAAGGCGGAGCAGCACTTTAACTGATCCTGCAGAGCAAACCCCACATAGCTTGCAGCCATACCAGCGAGGAGACCAGCCCCACAATTTGGGGATGCCGACCTGCCCCCCCCCCCCCCCCCCCCCCCCGAAGTCCAAGCGCTTGGCACCACCCCCGTCAAGCACATACCATGCCCCGGCCCACCCATGTCCCAGCAGTGCCGCCTACACCGCTCCCCCTCCACCATTTCCCCCACTCCAACTCTATACTCCCCATCCGCCTTCAGCATCGACACCCCGCTCCCCCCCCACTCCGTCCCTCCGCGATAAATGAAGCATGCGGCTCACGATGCCCCCTCTGTGTCCCCGCAGGAGATGTTGGCTCACAGCAGAAACGAGAGAGCCCAGACGTGGGTGGCGTGGGGCCGGACAGGTGAGTCCTCATCCCCAGGAGGAACATACCCTGGAGGTCAATGGCTAGCTGAGGACAGCTCGGTCACCAATGCAGAGGTTGGCGTATGGCACAGAGGTGAGGATCCAGTGGTCGCAACCCAGGTGACCTGTCACACGTAAGATGTTAATACCATAGAGACTGGCCCATCCCTCCCACTGACCACATGTCCATTATCCTGCAGGATCTCCATCCAATGGTACCAGCCCATCCAGTGTGGTCCCCTCACCTGCCTCCTATTAGAACACCACGGAGGGGAGCTCAGAGGAGACCACCATATTCACGACACAGCTGTCATCCCCCCGCCCCTTCACCAGCCCAGAGACACACCTCTTGGTGGGTAATGTTAGTGGTCAGGCACATTCTGGTGAGCACTTCACAATTGCTAATGCACATGAGTTGGCGGCAGGAATGCCCAGTCGAGACAGCAGTCGGAGGTCTGCTGGATCCCAGGACCCAGCTGGGTCGTTGTTAGATGCTGAGCCTCTGGACCAGGTTTACCCGGAGCTGATGCAGTCGATAGGGTGCGACCATTCAGAGGGGAATGTCAGCGAAATTCCAGCAGGTCCTTAGCCGATTAGAGGAATACCAGACGCTACAGGCACAAGACAGAGCGCTGGTAATGCGTGCCACCAATGCTGGGATGGCGACCACAGTGGAGAACAGGTGCACAGGTTGTGGAGGGCACAGTGGGCCACCATGAAGTGGGCGACCCTCTGGGGGGTGTATGGCAGTGCACCACCACAGCATCGAGGCATCAGAACCGCATTTGGAGCAGTCCTATGCACCACTCAACAATTGCCCAAGTGACCACAAAGGGCCTCGTTGTGTCAGGTCTCCGCATCGGTGACCGGCTTCCTTACTGGCGTCATTAGCCAGGTCCTCTCCCAAGAGACAACCGGCCATCCTCCACTGGTCCTCGAAGAGACCGGGGATGTGCAACTGCCCCAGGATGTAGCTGTTGTAACATTCCCTGGGAAGCATGCACACAAGTGCATGATCTTCATGTGGTGGTCGCACACGACTTGGAGTTTCAGGGAGTGGAACCGTTTCCTGTTAATGTCAGGCACTCCCTGCATGAAAGGCGACATGCGTACCATCTATTACCCCCTGGATCTGGGGCATCTGCCTGGGTATCTTATTGGGCCTGGTCCATGTCAAATTTATATAGTTCGCTGTCAGGGCAAACAGGGCATCCATGGCCTCACAGATGCAGTTGTGTGCTGTAGCTGTGTAAATGCCACACAAGTCCCCACTTGAGCTCTGGAATAATGCTGAGGCAGAGATGTTGAGGGCTGTGGTGACCTTGACGGCCACCGGGGGGGTGGGTATCCTCGTCTTGCACGTGGTGCGAAGTCCATGAGAACATGGCACTGGTGCCGCACCGTCCCCTTGTTGAGCCGGACCGGCCTCCTGTGACACTTGCTGTCCGCCATCTGTTCGAAAGACCAACGACGCCTGTACACCTTGTGGCGTCAATGGCCTCCCTCCTCCCCCTCTGTGTCCCTCCCTGGCCTGATGGCCGGCCGGGTTCCCTGGATGTGGGGCGGGGTGCTGCACATGGGCTGCCCCCTTGAGTGTCTGTCGACGCTGCTGCTGCCGCCTCCTCCAGCGTATGTCCTCAGCACCACGCGGGCAGCCTTCACAGGGTCCAAGACCATCCATGTAATATCTGTAAGGAATTGGAGAGGGCGAGAGACTGACAATCAGTGGTGTCTTCCACCCCGGGACCCTCCATTCCCCCATTGTTCCCCCCCTACCCTTCCATATCCCCTGCCATTCAACAGGTCCTGCTCACCCCACCCCCCCGACCACATCGTCACAGACACTGTATCCCAGAAAGCTGCACCTAACGTTACCTGGACTGGCCGCTGGTCTCCTCCCCGGTGACACACACCCACCCTCTGGTCACGAAATATCCCGGTGCTGGGGCCCTTTGATGTTCGGATGTTGGCTGCTGCGTCCATGGTGTTGCTTCCTGCAGTGTATTTTCTTTAAAATTTAGAGTACCCACTTCATTTTTTTCCAATTAAGGGGCAATTAGCATGTTCAATCCACCCCAACTTGCACATCTTTGGGTTGTGGGGGCGAAACCCACGCAAACATGGGGAGAATGGTGCAAACTCCACACAGGACAGTGACCCAGAGCCGGGATCAAACCTGGGACCTCGGCGCCATGAGACTGCGTGCTAACGCACTGCGCCACCGAGCTGCCCTCCTGCAGTGTATTAATCAGCGCCTGCGTGACCACTTGCTGGGAGGGTGTTTCGACAACAAGCGGCCATTAATTGTACGGAGTTTGGCTTTAAGTGGTAATTCTTGGTTTCTCGCCACGCCATGGCGGAATCCTGATTCACCAACGGGAGCGGGCCAGTTAGATCGCAAACCGATCGCCGCCCTGCGCGGTTCCCAATTTTGGCATCTCCCGCAATCTAACGGAACACGTTGCACTCTCACTCAACGCAGTGTAAAATCACGGCCTTCCCCATGAAGAAGACTATTGAAGGCTACAGGTGTGGAGTGAATTTAACTCTTATCCCGAAGGAACCAACCATGCCGATATCACACACCTGGCGCTTCTGATAAGGACTTTGCCCCTCAAAGAAATTGAGACGTCAATAGAGCTGCACTAAAAAGACTGTAATTATACTCCATGACAATAATTGCAAAAAGAATTCAGCAGGACAGACTATTTTGAGAATCATTGTGGAGAAGTTCAAGCAGATCTTCAGAATGCTACAAGACAAAAAACTCATTACATGTAATTATTGCTTACTAGTACCGGAGCTTGATAGCAAGCCTTCTCTGCCAATCTGTGTCTGTTACTACAAGAAGAGGCAATTAGGTTAATTCTGCACCGCATGGAGCTTTTGACCGCAAGGTAACCAGCATCAGTTGATGTCTGTAAACCAGAGCTTAAAAGGAGTGAAATATACAAAAGCATTACGCACAATGCAGCTTGACCAGGAGAGATCAGGAGATTTCTAAAACACTGTGGAGCGATTCTCCGCCCCCCACGATCGGTGAGAATAGCGGGAGGGCCTCCTGACATTTTTCACGCCCTCCCGCTATTCTCCCCCCCCACGCCCGACCCACGCCACGAATCGCCGCTCGCCTTTTTTTTACAGCGAGTGCCGATTCTCGAGGCCGATGGGCGAGCGGCCGGGCCTTCGCGCCGTTTCAACACGGCAGCAAACACACCTGCTTGCTGCCATCATGAAAAGGGTGCAAGATGCCCATTTGGGGCATCTGGGGGCCCGATTGGCACGGCAGTACCGACGGTCGTGCCAAGGGGGGCATAGGCCCGCCGATCGGTGGGCACCGATCGTGGGCAGTGCGTCCGTAACGGACGCACTCTTTTCCCTCCGCCGCCCCGCAAGATCAAGCCGCCACGTCTTGCGGGGCGGCTGAGGGAAAAGACGCCAACTGCGCACGCGCGGGTTGGCGTTGTCCAACCTGCGCATGCGTGGATGATGTCACCGGGTGGCGTCAGCCGGCGTGACGCTTGGCGTGCGGCCTTTACGACCGTCGTAAAGCGACCGCTATGACGCATGGGGCCGCGCTCCTAGCCCCGCCCGGGGGGGGAGGATCGGCCCCGGAAGTGGGCGTGAAGGCTGTCGTGGGTCACGGCCTGTCCCAAGGCAGCCTTTATGATTCTCCGCATTTGCGGAGAATCTCGCCCTGTATTTCCCAAAAAAGCTCGGAGAATCGTGGAGGGCCTGGGGAATACCGGGTCGGACCCTGCTAATGATATGCAAACAGTGTCTACTGTACTGCAGAGCGAAATGCACTGACACCCTTTGTGAGGTGACGGAGAATCGTGATTTGACGTCAAATCGGCACCTGCCACGATTTTGCGTCGGAAGCTACTTTCTGCTCAATCGCATTTCCTGATTTTGGCCTCGGCTAACAGAGAATCCCGACCAAGATTTTCGCTCAAACTAATTCTCAAAATATTAGTACTCTTTCAGTGGAAACACATGGAAATTAGTCAAGAAAGGGTGGGGCGGGGGGGAGATGTGAGCGGCGGGAGGGAAGGGGGGCGATATATGCCCCAATAAGGGGCATGGGGTCAATTATGCAGTTATTCTACACCTGTTGTAATGAAGGCAGCATGCAATCATTTAAAAAAAAAAAAATTTTTTTTTAATTTAGATTACCCAATTATCTTTTCCAATTAAGGGGCAATTTAGCGTGGCCAATCCACCTACTCTGCACATTTTTGGGTTGTGGGTGCGAAACCCACGCCAGACACGTGGAGAATATGCAAACTCCACACGGACAGTGACCCAGAGCCAGGATCGAACTGGGACCTCAGCGGCCGTGAGGCGGCTGTGCTAACCACTAGGCCACCGTGCTGCCCTAGCATGCAATCATTAAGCTATCTGTTTATTATGTTATCTTCTGATCATTGACTATTCTATCGATCCAACATGCAGCTAGTGTTAAGTGTGCTGTTGAGTGACTGCGTATCTGAGTAGGGGGTGAAAAGACTGGAGAGGCTAGCACAAGTTCAAGCTAGTCTGCATAACTAAAAGCTAAAGTCTGCCCCTCTCAAAGGGGAGGTGCATTTTGGGAGAAGGAAGTGCTGGAAAATACACAGGAAATGCCACAACATAACAGAGGTCAACTGCAAAATTTTCCAGTGCAACACAGTAAGTCTCAGTGGCAGGAGATGAAATTAAGGGGAGACGTCCTCTGTACATAGGGGACATAGAATTCCGTTCAGACAAATTCTGAGAAGTTGATGGGAGCAGATAACCATATGAGTCAATACTAGGAGTGTAGCTGGAGGACCTAGGTACAGTGCCAAAAATAGTTCAGTGATCTCTCACGTCTGAAATGCCATAATCCATCAACTGTAACATGAGCCTCACACTACTGAATGCACCACAACTTCCATCACTCTCTGCCAACAACCGTCATCAGAAATGACTCAAACCTCACACTCATAGCTTTCATTTCACTCTCACACACTTGGCCCTTCAGCAAATCGCACACCCATACCCCACAGTTTACCCACACTGCCAGCTATTCGCCATGACAACTACGTCACCAACAAACATAACACCTCACTTACTGACACACTTCCTGTTCACTTGCAGGAAAAAAGTACATAATTACACCTAACAGGTGGGAAAAAAAGGCACAGCTAGATAACCTCAGCCCCATGGAGAGACCATGTTCACCATAAGGTTTGTTCTGACTGTATCCATGGCCAGCGATGGGCTGAAAAGGTTTGAAGATGATGGTGTGTTCAGACCTAATCCTCCCTCTGGATTTCTCTGTTCCAGAGGACCTGTGGAAACTGAATCAATGAGCATGTTCAAGACCACATCAATAGGTTTCAGCAGACTAATGACTCAAGGGATATTGAGATAGTGTGGGATAGTGACATGAGGTAGATGATTGGCCATGACCTAGCTGAATGGTGGAGCAAGCTCAATAGGTTTAGTCGCCTCCTCATGTTCCCATGTTCTCAATCTACTTCCCCATTTTCTTTCCTTCTGCCTTCCTCAGAACAACCTTATCCTTGTGTCTGTCTCTTTTCAGATATCCAACAACTGCCACTTGGTCAGCCAGTGGTACAGAAGTGAGAAGGACAAGCAGCAGAAAATACTGGGGTTGTGTGCAATGAGAAAGGATTAATTGGCAATCTAGTTGTGAGAGAACCCTTGGGATGAGTGACCATAATATGGTATAATTATTTATCAAGTTGGATATGTAAGGTAGTTGATTCTGAGACCAGGGTCCTGAGTCTCAATAAGGTAAATATGATGGTATGAGACATGAGCTGGCTATCATGGACTGAGAAACATTAGGAACATAGGAACATAAAAATTAGAAGCAGAAGGAGGCAATTCAGCTCCTCGAGCCTTCTCCGCCATTCAATCAGATCATAGCTGACCTCTTCCTGGTCTCAAATCCATCTCCTATCTGTTTCCCATATGCCTTTAACCTGTTTTTAATCAGAAATATATCTATCTTCTTCTTGAAACATTTAATGATTCAGATTCCACTGCAGCATGGGACAGCGAGTTGCATAGGTTCACCAAGCTCTCCGAGAAGTAGTGCCTCCTCATTTCACTTTTTAAATCTACTGCCTCTCAACCTATATCTGTCACCTCTCAATTTAGATTGCCCATCAGCAGGAAACATTTGATCTACTTTTACTTATCAGTCCCTTTTAGTATTTTATATACCTCAATCAGATCTCCACACTCATCCTTCTAATTCCAGCGGTATAAGCCCAAACTGTTTAATCCTCTCCTCATACGTCAATCCTTTTATCTCTGGAAATCAATCTGGTGAACTCCCTCTTAATTGCTTCCAATGTCATCACATCCTACCTCAAATAAGGAGACCAAAACTCGACACAATACTCCAGATGTTGACTTACCACACCCTATAGAATTGCAACAATACCTCTACGTTTACAGCCCTTTTGCTTTTTTATTGCATGTCTGTAACTGCATACCGACTTTCTATGATTCATGAACAAAGACACCCAGATCCATCTGCCCAGTCGCATTTTGAATCTATTTTCCATTTAGATAATAATTGGGACTTTCTATTTTTTCAGCCAAATGAAAAACCTCACACTTAACCACATTCATTTCATTATGGGCCAGGGTTTAGAGAACACCAAAGTATATCATGGAGTTCACCTGACCCACAACTTTTAATAGATTTTGGTTATGGGGAGCACAAGGGCCCAAATTTACACGTGTGATGCAACAGAGATCTGAAGTATGCTTTAAACAAAAACAATGGGCGGATTCTGCAAAAACTGACGGGGCGGGCAACTCCGGCGCCAAGGAATGGCGTGAACCACCCCAGCACCTTCAGGGGCTAGGCCGGCGCCGGGAGTGGTTTGCGCTGCGCCGGCCGGAATGGGAGGGCCTGGTGCCTTCTCTTCACGCCTGAATTCCCACCTACAGTAGTGTCATCCACAAATTTTGCCATGTTACCCTCTGTCCCTGCTTGCAGATCATTTACATCGATTGAAAACAGTTGACTGAAAGGAAGGACAGTGTACAGGCAATGGCAAACATTCAAGGGACGAATAGGTGAACTCCAAAGTTGTTTATTCCTATTTGCTGCAAGAGTGGAAAAGGGAACTGTGGCCAAACCATGGCTTACAAGGGAAAATTAGAGATAGTATTAGATTCAAAGAAGAGGCATACAAATTAGCAGAAAAAGAATTAGACTTGAGGATTGGGACACAGTTTAAAATTCAGCAAATGTAAACCAAGGGATTGATTAAGAAGGGGAAAATACAAAGCGAAAGGAAGTTTGTGGGGAACTAAAAAACTGACTGTAAAAGTTTCTATAGGTATGTAAAGAAAAAAGATTGATAAAACTAATGTAGGCCCCTTACAGTCAGAAATGGGGAAATACATAATGGGAACAAAGAAATAGCTGAGGACAAAATTCTTACTGTGCTTCTGTCTTCAGAAGGAAGACATGTATAATGTACTGCAAGTTCTGAGAACTAACGGTATGCCAGCGGAGCAGTTGGGCTAAATAAATTGCACACTCCTCCCATCCCAGTTGTGACATTGCATCGACCAAATCTCCAGCCCTTTCTATAACTAAATAGTCTACATCCTGCTATGGCCTTTCACAACCAGCACTCACCCACACCCGATACCTGGGAGGTTTGGAGATCAATATCACTAAGTTGGAATCCGGGGTGGTTGTGAAGGTGACTTCCGCTTCACCATGTCAAACAATCCTAACTGATGCCTTGCTGCTGCAGCTGCCACTTGACTCCTGTAGTACTTAAGTGGGCCAGCATCTGCTTAGGAGGGCAAGAATGTGACCAAGGGCAGACTTCGTCACCCAGAATTTTCCCTGGCTGTTAGAACAAGTGGCCGCATGGAATCATGCTGGACTGGGGGCTTTGCCTTTTTTGAGTTTGAGACAATCACAACAATCTTCAGTCAGAAGTGCCGAGTGGATGATCCATCTCGGTCTCCTCCAGAGGTCCCCAGCATCACAGATGTCCGTCTTCTGCCAATAAAGTTCACTCCACGTGATATCAAGAAACGGCTCAAGGCACTGGATACTGCAAATGCAATGGGCCCTAACAACATCCCAGCAACAATGCTGAAGGCTTGTGCTCCAGAACTTGCTGCACCCCTAGCCAAGCTGTTCCAGTACAGCTACAACACTGGCATCTACCCAGCAATGTGGAATATTGCCCTGGTGTGTCCGCTACACATAATGATATGAATATAGTCAGAATAGTGAATGGTTAATAATTGCATCAATGTGTAAATCAAACACTAGAGGACGTTACGAATTCACTGTATTCAAGATAGCCTCTCTAGGGATTCTGGAGAAGCATAGGGAGATGCTGAAGAGAACATGGAGAGAGCAGAGTGAAAGTTGGTTTGAGATATATAGCACGAGGTCAAGTCATAGTGTAATTAGTAGTTAGTTAGAATATTGAATACTGCAGTACAGATTCAATATCATTTGTTTATCATCTATAACTCAGTAGAGTGTGTGAACTTCATTTAATTATTAGTGTAATAACGAATTAGTCTATTAATCTTGATTGGTATATTCTTTATCAACACTACATCGGGTCATTCGGGAGGAAAAGCAGAATACAACATATTACCAGTTGTGGTAATATAACTCTCAGCATCACAGATGTCATAGAATTTCATAGAATTTACAGTGCAGAAGGAGGCATTCAGCCCATCGAGTCTGCACCGGCTCTTGGAAAGAGCACCCTACTCAAGGTCCACACTCCACCCTATCCCCATAACCCAGTAACCCCACCCAACACTAAGGGTAATTTTGGACACTAAGGGCAATTTATCATGGCCAATCCACCTAACCTGCATCTTTGGACTGTGGGAGGAAACCGGAGCACCCGGATGAAACCCACGCACACACGGGGAGAATGTGCAGACTCCGCACAGACAGTGATCCAAGCCGGGAATTGAACTGGGACCCTAGAGCTATGAAGCAATTGTGCTAACCACAATGCTACCGTGCCTGCCCCAAATATATTCAGTCTTCAGCCAATAAAGTTCACTCCACAGGATGTCAAGAAACGGCTGAAGGCACTGGATACTGCAAAGGCAATAGGCCCTAACACACCAGCATAGTGCTGAAGACTTGTGCTCCAGAACCTGCCGCACCCTAGCCAAGCTGTTCCAATACAGCTAAACACTGGCATCTACACGGCAATTTGGAAAATTGCCCAGATGGTCTGGTACACACAAAAGAGGGCAAATCCAACCCAGCCAATTATCATCCTATCGTCTTCCCTCCGTCATCAGCAAAGTGATGGAAGGAGTCATCAACAGTGCTATCAAGCTCCAAATGCTCAGCAATAACCTGCTCACGGACGCTCAGTTTGGGTTCCGCCAGGGTCACTCAGCTCTTGACCTCATTGCAGCCTTGGTTCAAACATGGACAAAGAGCTCAATGCCAGAGGTGAGGTAAGAGTGACTGCTGCTGACATCAATGCTGCATTTGACGAGTATGGCATCAAGGGGCCCTCACTAAACTGGAGTCAATGGGAATCAGGAGGAAAGCTCTTGCTGGTTGGAGTAATAACTGGCACAAAGGAAGATGATTGTGGTGGTTGGAGATCATCATCTCAGCTCCAGGACATCATTGCAGGAGTTCCTCAGGGTAGTGTCCCAGGCCCAACCATCTTCAGCTGCTTCACCAATGACCACACTTCCATCATAAAGTCAGAAGTGGGGATTTGCAGATGACTGCACAATGTTCAGCACCATTTGCGACACCTCAGATAATGAAGCAGTCCATGTACAAGTGCAGCAAGACCTGGACGATATCCAGGCTTGGGCTGACAAGGGCAAGTTACATTCACACCACAAAAGTGCCAGGCAATGAACATCTCCTACAAGAGAGGACTAACCATCACCCTTGACATTCAATGACATTACCATCACTGAAACCGCCCACAATCAACATCTTGGGGATTACCATTGATCAGAAAACTGAACTGGACTAGCCACATTAATACTGTGGCTACCAGGGCAGGTCAAAGGCTAGGAATCGTATGGCGAGTAACTCACTATGACCCCCCCCCCCCCCCCCCCCCCCCACCCCCCCCCCCCCCCCCCCCCCCCCCCCACCCCCCCCCCCCCCCACCCCCCCCCCCCCCCCCCACACACACACACACCACACACTCCCCCAAGCCTGTCCACCGTCTACAAGGCATAAGTCAGGAGTGTAATGGAATAGTCTCCACTTGCCTGGATGAACAGTGGCAGTCTTGTGTACCATCTACAAGGTGCACTGCAGTAACTCACCAAGGTTCCTGAGACAGCATCTTCCAAACCCATGACCGCTACCACCTAGGAAGACAAGAGCAGCAGGTACCTGGGATCCCCATCACCTGGTGGTTCCCCTCCAAGTCACTCACCACCCTGACTCGGAAATATATAGCCGTTCCTTCACTATCACTGGGGCAAAATCCTGGAACTCCCTCCCGAACAGCATAGTGGGTGTACCTACACCTAAAGGACTGCAGCGATTCGATAAGGCAACTCATCACCACCTTCTGAAGGGCAACTAGGGATGGGCATAAATGCAGGCCTAACCAACGCGCCCACATTCCATAAATTAATTTTAAAAATTTTATTCAGTATAACCCTTTTATAAAATTTTAACTGCTCTTTTCTCATTATTTATCTCATCATTTGATGTCATGTCTACCTGTTTTATCTCCCTGGTAAATACTGAAGTGGAAAAAGGATTTATAATATTTCTGCCATCTTCCGATCGTTATCTGTTATCCTATCCATCCCTTAATGATCATATCCCCATTACAGCCATTCCTTTTATTGATGTACCTGTGAATATTTTACAATATTGTTTCATGATCCATTACAATTTAATTTCATAGTTCCCCTTCGTCTTCCCAATTGTTCTTTGATTTCTCTCCTAATCTCTTCATCTTCTCTCTTATCCTGCATCCTCGTTACCTAATAGGCTTCTGAGCCCTCAATTGCTCCTTTATGTTTTCATTCATCCAGAGTCCCACCAGTGTTTAGTTCATTCTTTGCTTTTAACGGAATATATTTTTCCTACACTCTACACCATTTAAATGTTTCCTATTGTTGTTTGCCAATACTATTGTCAATTTGAATTTCTAAAGTTCTAATCTCAACCCCTGAAAATCAGCTTTACTCCAATCTATTCACTTGGTTTTGGTCATATTTCTGTCCTTTTCTATCATCACCTTAAAGTATATTCTGGCCACGATTACCTAGATAGTCCCTACTTTCATCTGCTCTGGTTCATTCACCATTACTAAATCTGATATTAAACTTTCCCTATTTGGTCTTATGGCATATTGGGTTGGAAAGGTGTCCTGTACGCATTATAAAAAAGTTCATTCCTTTTGTGAGGGCCACGAAGAGTCCAGCAAAAGTTTGTGGAGTCAAACAGAAAGTAACTTCTATTTAACTACTGGTTCTCTCTCTGGTTGGTATCACACTGGCCAACTCTACTTACACAGCTGAATGTTTAATGATTCCCCCACCCACTCATTGGGGAGCTCATATTCCCCAAGAGCCTTGGGATAACCCACCGGTGTGGAGCGGGGGGGGGGGGGGGGGGGGGGGGCATTGGGGAGGTGGAGGGTCTCCAAGTGAACCTACTCCTGAGACTGCAGAAGCTTGCCATAAACAGGTCTAGGCAGCGGACAACCGAGGGGGTCATCTGACCGGGCTGTCTACCCGTCTTCCGCGGCCTCATTGGCAGCCAGGTGTCCCTGGAAAGGGAGCATGTGGTGTTTACGGGCACACTCGATGTCTTCCATGCTTGGTGGAAACCACAGGGGTTGGCTTCTTCATCGACCCCAGTTTTCACATTTTGATTTGATTTTTCTAAGTTTCCGTTCCTCTTTGTTCTTTTCAGTCTGTGTTCCATTTGTTTTTTAGGAGCGGTCCCTTTTAATTTATCATTTGGTTAATTTCTGTTCTTCTGTTTTGTTGTTGGACCTTAAAATACATCATAGGGTGACCATCATGGGGTAACCAATTGTTGGACCCTAAAATACATCATTGGATAACCAATAGTTGATTGACCCCAAAATGCATCATAGGTTAACCAATAACCATTAGTTGATCCCTAAAATACATCATGGGGTAACCCACCCGGCGTGCAAGGGGTGGGGAAAGGTGGAGGACGTCCTCGTGAACCTGCTCCTGGGCCTGCTGAAGCTTGACATAAACAGGTCCAGGCAGCGGGAGATCGAGGGGGTCATCTGCCTGCCCCTCTTTCGCAATTTCATTCGCGGCCGGATGTCCCTGGAGAGGGAACATGCGGTGTCCACGGGCACACTCGAGGTGAGGAACCACCGGGCCCCACCAGAGGACCTGTCAAACGTGATTGGTGATTGCCTCACTGACTGACCCATCCATCCCACTGACCACACGTCCATTCTCCCGCAGCTCCTCCAGCCGACGGCGATGGCCCATCGTGGGCGACACCCTCTCCTGACTCCAAGGATAACACCTCGGAGGAGAGCTCCGAGGATGCAACTATTATAGTCGCGGTACAGCTGTCATCCGCATCCTCCACCAGCGCAGATACACACACCTCGGTGGGACATGTTTCTGGACAGCTTCTGGAGCACAATCTGGTGAGCACCACACTAATGATGATGCACAACTGGTGGAGGCTGGAACCCACAGGCAAGACAACAGTCAGAGGGCTGCTGGATCCCAGGATCCAGCTGGGTCCCAGCCTGATGCTGAGCCTCTGGAACAGACTATCCCGGAGCTGTGGGAGATGACAGGGAGTGGCCGGGACATTCAGAAAGAGATGTCAGCTCACTCCAGCAGATCCTTAGCCAATTGGAGGCGTTCCAGAGGCTACGGGCACAGGAGATGGCACCGGCAGTGAGAGACACGAGTCTAACATTGCTAGGGCGGCAACCGCAGTGGAGAGCCTGAGTACATGACGTCGTTGTCATGAGTGAAGGTGTCCAAGCCGTCAATCAGTCGGTGGTGGCCATGGCTGAGGGTCTCGACAGAATGTCCGACTTGCTGGAGGATTTGACCCAGTACCAGGCTGACCTTGATGAGGTTCTGCGGGACATGGCCGGAGTTTAGCACAGGGCTAAATAGCTGGCTTTTAAAGCAGACCAAGCAGGCCAAGCAGGTTCAATTCCCGGGTTAGGCTGCAGGTGGGCATGGCTGAGGCACTGCAAAGCATGGCCAGGTCACTGGGGGCTGTGTCTCAGTCACTGAGGAGCATCGCCGAGGGCGTCAACACTGACATTGGGGAACCACCAGGGCTGGCACAGCCAGATGATGCAGGGGCAGCTGGGGCTCGAACAAGCTGGACAGGGGGTGAGGGGGGTGTGTGGAGGATGGAGGTTGGGGGGATGGGGGGCAGGACCACTGGGAGTTTAGCACAGGGCTAAATAGCTGGCTTTTAAAGCAGCACAAGCAGGCCAAGCAGCGCGGGTTCAATTCCCTTACCAGCCTCCCCAAACAGGCGCCGGAATGTGGCGACGCGGGGCGATGCGGGGCTTTTCACAATAACTTCATTGAAGCCTACTTGTGACAATAATTGATTATTATTATTAGAGTGGGGACTTGTATAAACACCCTTGTGCACAACCAGTCGATTGCCTCTGACACTTTCTGTCACAATGCATCACCCCAGGTGGTGGATGGGAGCGAGCACTCAGCAGACAGGCAGGGGTCAGACTATGGCATTGATCGAGGAGCACCAAGACCCAGCTCTCTGCCGGTTAACATCACCCCCCTGCCCTCGACAGTGACCTGCTGTCGGTGCCGACACAATCCCAGCACCCCAGAATGATGTGACACATACCCTGGGAGGATGAAAAATGTGGGTGGCGAGTGGGTAAGGTTGTGATGATGGACCAGGCCATACCCTAGGTAAAGCGCGTGACTAGGAGGGCCTCCCTGGCCCTCCGGGTTTGCCGGGCCCTCACTGCCTGTCCTGCAGTCTCCAGCTGGGTCTCAGGTTCCTCCCCAGCCTCATCCTCAAATCTGTGCTAGTCCGGTGCCTTCTCATCATCCTCTTCCTCCTCATCCCCCTCCTCCATCTCTGAGGTGGTCACATGTTCCTCGTCATCAATCTCCAGCTCATCGCCCCGCTGCTGTGCGAGGTAGTGGAGGATACAGCAGACCACAACAAAGTGGGCAACCCTCTGGACAGTGTATGTTGAGCGAGTGGAACCCCATTCTGTTAACATAGGGCACTCCCAGATGCCAGGTGAGCGCAGGGCAACATGCATGGCATCTATTACCCCTGGACCTGGGGTATCCCAGCAATGGCGGAGAGAATTTGCAGTCCGGGTGTCCTGTGAGCCTGGTCCATGTCAAGACAATGCAGTCTTTCACCTGGGCATACAGGGCAGTCAAGACCTGCCAGATGCACCTGTCGGCAGTGGCCTGCGAAGTACCACATAGGTCCCCGCTCG